>NC_061781.1:5884500-6198000 GCF_022458985.1 Mugil cephalus
CCTCAATTAACCTTTCCTATGACTCACTACATCAAGCTTCATAGTGTAAATTGTATTTCTTTCATATAGGCATTGCATATTATGTTTACTGTTCAAATATTTTCTTTTATGTTGAATTATGTACAATTTACACAGAACTACTGATTGACCAAACAGCTTTGTTTAACTGCTGGTTAAAATAAATATTCTGATCTGAAGACATCATGTTAAAAACTGTTTTAAAATTTGGGTCAAAGTTTATCAGGGCAAGGTCTGTTAAGTATTGTAGTGTAAAAGAGTAAAAAGCTTAATTGAGATGAATCAATATATCGAGATTAATCAATTAATCAAAAGGAAAAATAGACTGAATAGAAATTGTTTGAAAAAAAATGTAGTTTGAATAATGCTCAAGTTTACAGGGTCTTATACCTGAAGATGTATAATTTTATATAACATTTCAGCGGACCTGGGCCATTCACTCAGTATACCTCCAGAGCATGAATAAGCAACATTACTGTCATAAAGTCTTAAGGCAGACAGCTCCATAATGTCAAAAGTGGTCCTTTGGGGTCAGCTTAAATTTAGCATCCCTAGAAAGGAACATCCACTCTCCAGTCCCGAATTGTTGTACATTAGCATTAATGTCTTCAAGTTCCTTTACTGAATTACTTGTACAGATTTTGGCAGCTGTTGCAGGGCAGCTGTTTTGGCGGGGAGCTCTGCCTTTCAGGGAACACTGTACATTTCAATGGGAATCAGTATTCAGTTAGTAATCTGTGCCTAAATTTTATGCAGTAAATCAAAATTTTAGTATTTTATGTTGATGTGAGTATGAGGGATAAACCAACACTTCAAACTTGCGATGCACCATTAAATTATCTCTGTCGCGATCATGTATCAAAGCTTCACACACAAGGAGAGTAATGTGACATTAGAACAAAATACCTCTCAAAATGCTGGAACAGAAATCAGACATTGCAATTAAAATAGAATGATGCTGGTCACACACATCTGTGTTCACTTTCACTTGGTGGCTCATTCTTCTACCATGACCATGACATTTCAGGAAAAAAGAAAACGAAAAGAAAAGAAAAGAAAAAGACGATATTGTATTCAAATTATATTGTCACTATTGCTGAAAATGTCATTTTAGGCTTTTTGTTTGGATCTCAGGCTGATCAAAACTGACTGGCATGGTGACATCAAGCAGAAAGGGTGCAGTTATTTTGAGAATAACTACAATCATCTTGAAACAATCTGCTATTTTGAAAATAGCTAAAAAATTAACCTGGTAAGTAGTATAACTACTGAATATGTGTGTGTGTGTGCCAATCTATGTATGATCCTACATAATGTTTCTACGCATATATCTCCACATCGCTTATATCAAGTTCCAAACTCAATGCTGGTGCATATCAATCAGGGGGTC
The DNA here is from genome assembly GCF_022458985.1 of Mugil cephalus. NCBI lineage: Eukaryota > Metazoa > Chordata > Actinopteri > Mugiliformes > Mugilidae > Mugil > Mugil cephalus. The sequence goes on from NC_061781.1 coordinate 5,885,909, forward strand.
CCTCACCTTCAGCTCAAACTGCTCACAGCATGTGTGTGTGGGCTGCGCTGTGGCGACCCCGTGGGAGAACCCAGAGCCCAGAGAACGACCTCACAGGTTCTCAACTTTCTGATATTCAGCAGAACAGCAGCTGACTTCAGTTCTGCTTTCCCAAAAGCCAATAGCCATACAAGAGAAAAGAACTGTGGATGTTGGCATCACTCAACAACCATGTTAACATGTTACATGTTTGGCCTTTTTTTAGTCTTAACTCATTCATGCACTCATTTATCTTCCCAACATGATTGTCTTGACCTACATATTTAGATTGAGTTGGAAAGTTTCTAAATATAAGAAGTGAAGAGGTGACTGTGTAGGTGAGAAAGATAGTGACACTCTACTCCAAAATATAAAAAGCCATGCATGAGCAGATAGATGATATTGGCAAAGAAATACCTTTAACAACACTTAATGGCACACTTATACTCTTCAGTGAGAAGTGTGGCATTTGCATGGGGAAGAAGACCCTCCTTTATGACTACACATCAAGTCAAGAATGCTCTCCAGAATGTAGGCGTACATGTTTCCTTGTCAGTGACCATCAGTAGGCTTCAGACCTCTGGGGATTCAGCTCAAGGTGAAAACAAACTCCCAAGTACATGTTAAAAACACAAAGGCAAGATATCAGTTAATAAAAAAAAAAAAAACAAGAGAGAGATGTGTATCTGAAAGAGATGTATTCATTTCATTTTGATCCACTGAGAACATGAGAAGAAAAGGTCCTACCAGATCATTCTGCTCACTGGTGGTAAACACTTTGTTGATTATGAGGTGTAGGCTCTTGATCATACAAGTCTGAATCAAACATTTTAATGTTATTAGCTGTAAGCAGGGAGACACACACGTTCATACTGGGATGTGTGTCTTAATACTGGGATGTAACCAGCGTTATTGTTAATATACTGTTGTGAACCTATATATCCATTGGTGTTTCCTGGTCCAGCAATAAGTACCTATTGAGTGGTTGATTGACCTCATTGTCTGCCTTCTCATATGTGTTCATTTTCAGTTGAAGTGGATCATTCTCCAGGATCGTATCAGCCACAAAACTTCAGCCATTACATTTAACTTAAGAATTTTCTTTTCCCTTTGGTCACAAATAATCCTTACAGGGCAGTAGCTGCTGATTTTCGAGTGTGGTTATGTTGATTTTACATCTATGCTATAACGCAATGGATATTCTTATGCCGACCACATAATCTTCTTACAATTACACCAGTGCTTGTCTGAAGAACTCTCACAAAAGCCGACAAAACAGCTACACAAGAGGCAGCCCACTGCTCTGAGTGTACACACTACTGTGTGAATGTATGGATTGGTCTACTGCAGAGAAAAAAAATCCCCATGCAGGATCATTGCAGTATAAAGTATTATTCAAAATTTTATTAATAATTATGAACTGCAAACACAATATATTATGCCACGCAGGCTCAATCTACAGTGATTCCGTCTGTGTCCACTCTCTGCAAGAATTTCCAAAAGCTCCCTACATATGAAACAGAAATAAAATACTTTTGTCTTTCCCAGTGAATCTTTTGAAACATCTGCAGGAACTATAGAAAAGAGCAAAGGATTTTTAAATGCACTTAAAAATGAAATATACACATGTGATAAATAGATGTCATGTAACAGCGTTAAGAGTTCCTAGGATGCACAGACCTTCGAATTCAATCGAGAAACAGACTTAAACAGTCAAGGTAAGATAAATAATATGTGTAGCTATAAGGATGTGTCCGTCCACTGTAGCTTGGCAAAGTAGTACAAGCCCTGGACAAAGGCTGAATTGTGTACTAAAAAGGCTTTAGAATGTTCTGTTTGAACAGAATATTCACTGTGGATTTTCTCTGGCCTTTCTGACAGTGCAGCTGTGCAATGAAAGCACTGAAGCTTCATGGACAGTATAGAGAGTAGAGCTAGGCAAAGGGCTGGGAAAGTTGTTTTTCTTAAATATGCAGTCTAAAACTTATTTTTTAAAATTTGTTTAACATGGAAGATAGTGAGAATATGACCCAGTCAACTCACAGTCTGTCATGATTATACACGTTATATAATAAATAAATAAATAAAATCCTATTAAGATCTTTAATAATTAGTTCACAGACCGAAGAGAAAACTCTGGACACTACAACACAATCATCTTCTATGAACATGAAACCTGTATTTTCATTTACACATGGCTTGCACATTGCCCATTCAATGCACATTTAGTCACAGTATGGTCTAAGAAACATTCAGCTTGACACTCTGACTGAATCCAAACCATGAGGCAGACTGAATTCCAACCATTGTTAGTTAGATTCTTGGCTTGAGGTGGTCTGCTATTAAAATACAATACATGGATAAATTGAGGGAAATGGCTAATATTTGTTACTTTTATGAATGGTTAGCTCAAACATACTAAATGCATAAATGGATGTTCAGGGTATCATTAGAAATTAGAGCAACCAAGATTAAAAAAAAGTAAGAAAATGTTTACTATGCGAAACTACAAAACCTGAACACAGTGACGATTTAATGCAGCTATGCAGAGTGAAACTTTGGATGGAAACAGTGCCCAGCGCCCGCTGCAAGAAAGAGACTGCAATGGGACAAATCTGTAGCTCTGCTGACAAAACAAGAGTCAATTAGTGGTAAAAATGGATATGACACGGCATGATGCTATCACCCCGAGGGCATAAGGCAATATACATTCACAATAATGGCCATCAAATCTTTTTAAAAACAGACTGGAAAACAAATCGTCTCAATAAAGGCACAATACAGATTCAGCGTGTTGCAGCAATAAATCCAAGGTTATGGATCCAGCTGTTTGTCGTGGAAGCGGCCTTGAAACCGCAGGACCACCAATATCCCCACAGCCGCAGACCAACCTGGGGTCTCTGCACAGTTTGGTCTGTATGCTTCAGTCCCTCCCCTCTAAAGGAAAATAAAAACTCAATACAACAATAGCAGACTTCACCTGGTTGCTCCAGAGTGCTGATTTCACATGCACGTCCATTATGCATGAATGTCAATGGATGCAGTGAATCAATGCAAAACAGAATAATAAATCATGCATTCCGCAGGTTCTTCCTGCCTTAAGCGATAAAGGAAAGAGGGCTGAATGCCACAGCACGCTTGGCAAAACATGGTATTTTGGTAGAAAGGATAGTCTGATAGTGTGTGTTGAAAAATGTGAGAAAGAAGAAAAAAAAATGCGGATTTTCTTTCTTTTAGTTGGCTTTTTCCCCCCGTAATTGCAACTGGTGTTTTAATAAAGCCTCACATTAGGTGCAGCTGTTGGAGGAGGCTATTAATTCTCTTGGCAACGGCCAGGTGGCAAATAACTGACAACATACGAACATACGCATGCCTCATTGTCTCCGAATCCTCATTGCGCTTCGATATCTTCAGTAACTTCAAAAGAAGAGGGTGTCTGGGCCTGTGTAGTCGTCGGTGCACATCTGTTTCACTGACAGGCAGAAAACAGAAGAAAGGGAGATGGAGAGGAGAGGCTGGATGATGAGCTAGAGGGGGTAAGGGAGATGGAGTGGGATACCCAGCGGCTGACTGCTGGTATCTTGGGAGTTCAATAAAGTGCAGCATGGCCCTCCAGCTGGAGTTCAGAAACTAGGCGTCTACATCTGTGTCTGGTGTGCATGCAGGTTTGTGTGTGTGTGTGTGTGTGTGTGTGTGTGTTTTTTTTAACCCATTTGTCTCTGAGCGAGTGTGTAAGTTGATTTCCTACTGATGTATACGGCAACATGTGGTGTATACAGTAGTGGTGTGTGTGTGAGGGAGAGCAGGGAGGGGTGGCAGGTGTGTGCAGTGGACCGCAAATGAGGCCACTGACTGACGGCTTGTCTTTGTTGCCAGACTTGCCCCAGTTTATCCTCTCTCCTTCTCCCGGGCTTCAAGCCCCTTTTCACTTTGACGGACAATATGTCCTCCTTCCTCACAACACTCGGCTGCTATAATTAAATGTCAAATAACTGTTACCCGTCACTTGGACCGAAAATTTATTATTTGCGTCACATAGAGTCCTAAATGGGAGAAGATAGTTGAACGTATTTGGAGTGTCTGTGTTTTTGCTGCGACTGAGACACTGGACTGCTACAGGACCTTTTTGCAAAGTTAGTGTCAGTTAGGGCTTGCAAAGTTAGGGCTTTACTTTTGAAAGATTGACAATACTGCAGTTATTACGTCACAAAATAAATCAATCACTGAAAATAACTCATTGTTATTTTATTTTTGTTTTGTTTTGTTTTGTTTTTTGATGACAAACACTGAAAATGTGTAAAAGAATAACTGCAGTCTCTGTGCCATTGTATTTTGAATGGGTCTGATGTATAAGAAACACACAATTCTGGCATTTCTGGTATTTTGGCAGCGGCGATGGAGAGTGCCCTTTAACATGGTGGTCTTAAACCTTAAATCCCCCTTCGGTATTAAGTTCATAAAGTGTGACTGTTATTTTCATGCTCATCAAACCAGTCAGGGAGCATTCAAAGTAACCTTCTAGATCTGTTTGGTTTCTTCATCTCCAACATGTTTTAGGTAGGCATAACACAATTGTAATCACCCTACTTATATGTAAATTACATCAAATTAAAATTTAAAGCAGCGTTTTTATTCAGTGACTAGCTGGGCCAGGCGAAACAAAACACTGTCAGTTACCTTACAAAGTTACATTCTTCCTAAAAACAGCTGCCTTCTGCTCCTGAAACCGACACGGTTGAGAACAGTAAGGCCTAACTGAAACCCAACACAATGAGCTGAGAGATGCTGAAAGGCTCAGAACAAAAGGGTACCAGGGTGCCATTTGTATCATTTCATACATGGCTCAGAAATGTTCAATATAATAATATTAAATATCAAATATTAAATCCACACATAGGTTACTTTAAACATGTGAAAATGTATCAATTTAAGTTTTAAATATTAGATATCGATAGAAACTGACCCCTAACTGCAATTTCTCTCTATTCTTCTACGACTGTGACAACATTCAAGGTCATAAAAAACATCTGTGCCATATGTCTGGCACCCACAGTGTTAGGATGTGTCATGTTTGTCTTTTACCATGTGTTTTTCATGGTGATTCCCTGCCCTTCGTGTTCTGTGTCTATCTCCACTCCAACCACTCCTTCCTTGCTCCTCACCTGCTCTACTCTCACTCCTGTACCTTCATTTAATTGTGCCTTTTGTGCCCTGCTTGCCACACTCAGCATTCAGGTGTCTGTTCACCTGCTCTCATCAACCTGCCTGAAGATTTTCCCCCCGGACACCTCCTGCCTTGACTGTTTCTAGTTTGTCTTGACAATAAAAGCTCCAGAAAAGCCATTCCTTTCGTTGTCTGCATTGTGGGTTCAGCGTCCTGACTAGCTCGAGCTTAACATGCAGGATGTTTGGACCGTCACAAGGTTGTTTTTAGCCTTCAAATGGAACCCTGGAACTCCTGGACGCGTTTGTAACAGGGGCAGTTGTTTGCATCGAGAACAAAGACATGCCGAGGGTGTCATTAGAGTGGGCTGGGACTTAGCTGATGTTCTTCAGAGGGTTTTTGTCATATGGTTTTGGACTTGTTATTAAATAAAGCCTCTACTAAATACAAGATGATGAGCTCAGACTTACAAAGGCTATGCAGCCCCATGCAGTCCATTCTGACGGACCTCATTTTAACTTGTGATCAGTGGAACACTTGAGACATTAGGGGGTCCTTGATGGAGAATTACTTTTCACCTGGTGTGTTGACTTTGTGATTTTCACTGACAAACTCTGCACCTAAATTGTGGGACTGGTATTTGGCCAGTAACTGATAATCACCCCTGTTCCAGATGCTGGCCCTGGTCACAGCCTTGCTCTTGCCGCAACTCTGCTCCTGCCCAGTTCCGGATTCTGACTGTAAACCTCACCATTTTTGGATGCTTTACCCTAAGTGTGTAACTTGTATAACTCCAAACAACTTCTCATATATCAGCAAGCTTGCATCAATAATTAACCATATGCTGTTACATTGTGCGTTCAGACTACCCAATACAGCGATTGCGTCATTTAGATCTGAACTCAGTGTGTGTCCTCAGTGGGATTGTTCAGTTATATGGAAGGCTGTGGCGTAGTGGTTAAAGAAGCAGTTTGGGACTGAAGGGTTACAGGTTAGCATTTCTGTGTCCATGCCTGAGGTACCTTCCACCTAACCTGATTCCCTTCGCAGGAGGCAGTTCACTGCTTCAAGTGTACACACTACTGTGTTAACCAATGGATGGGTGAAATGTAAAGACATAGTCAACAGTTAGTCACTGGCAATCCACCTCCTCTGATGTTTATGTACCATTCCTGAATATTTTGTCATCACAGAGATCATTGTCTGTGAAGACAAGCATAACACAGAGAACACTATAAAATAAGGACAAAACTATGCATGTATGATTTAAAATGCCTGATTATAGGGATCACCACAGAAACCTTTTATAATGAAAAATAAGACTTGATTCACAAACAGATTACTTTTGATTTGAGTTTATTCAGTATATGTCAAAATAAGTGTACATGTGCTGGCTGTTATACAGGCACCGAAATGGACAAGCAGGTGGAGAAGAAAAATTCCTGCATTCAGCTCTTCTGAAAAGAACCGAAACACACTTCCACACACCTTACAGAGCTCTCTACACTCACACACACAAGCTGGAGCTTCATCAATTGAAGGAAATGCCACGCGTTCCGCATCTAATTGAAAGTAAGCAGATGGCTCAGGGCCTTCATAAAGAAAATTCAACATCAGGTGCTGAGACATTTTGAAGAAAATCCCATCAGGGATGCGAAGAGAAATGTGAACAAATCTTAGTTCCGTTAGATCAGACACAGGGAGGCTCGCACCCAAGAGGGAGCCTCCAATCAATACTAAAACAGTGAGAACAAGTCCAGGCCAAGACACAGGAGAGCGATAATGAGCGAGGAGAGAAAGAAGTAGCGGGAGTGAAGGCGTAGTTGGGGGTGCCAGGAGATGTGTGACATAATCAGAGCTCCAGCCCAGTGAGGAAAAACAGCAGTGAGTGGATGAAGAGAGAGCAGTTGTGGGCCAGTAACAGTTAGTCTTTTTCCACCTGTGAAAATTAGTTGATTTTCTTTAAACATACACGTTTAAGAGCAGGGAAGAAGGATGGTCATGCTAGAACACGTGAATACAGATGGCCAAACCTGCTCGAGCTTACAGGCGAAGGAGAAGAGAGTGCACTAGAACATGGACTGTGGCTTTTGATCGTTATTTGGTCTTATATATATAAGCCTGCTGCTGTGGTGGGGTAGTTTTTGGAGCAGTACGCAGTTTATTAGATTTTGCAGAAGGAAGCACTCTACTCTCCCTGAAAAATGAGGATTAAATCATCCTGCAGGAACGGCTGAATTGCCCCTAAATTTATGTGGTTACACAGCCGGGAGTACCTGGCATGTCTGGCACAATGCAAACGGTATCACTATGGATGGGTCCCTCATGGGCAAGCTAATGTGGCTTCTTATCAACATTTGATCCAAATTGCATCATGTTCTTTTAATGAGGTTGCACTTCAGCTTGGGGGTGTTTTTGCCAGTGATTGGAATAATAAATCAGGCCCAGGCACGTATGTGAGCATGCGTTTTGATACAAACTGACTTTCATCTCACGATGCACACATTACTTTCTATATTGTCAGTTTCACACACGCGTTTCCAGTTAAAGTTTGGACATGGAGGTAGATACTGTCACTGTATACATTTGTTTACTGAGTGAGTGTAAAGGAGACTTTTTTTTCCATTCTGGAATGAACCTCCCTGCAAACAGATGCTGCATCAGCCAGTCAGCTTGCTTGATGCTCAGTATGCACAAAGCTTTGCAGAGGATGGAGGATGTGCACATCGCACGCTGTGAAGACCTTTGCAGTCTATTACTGGTAACACCCATCACTGCGCCTCTATTCATCATAAACACTACAGTATAATTCCAGTTTTCAATTTCAGTCTGCCTTATCTTCCATACATGAGGCTATTGTGGCTCTATGGGTTGCAGGAATGGAGCAATGCAGTTGACAGCTGTCATTATTTTAGGCAGCTGTCTCAGAGGTTGACTGTAAAGGCAGAACATACCTGTCCAGAATGGCCAATGGCTAATTGCAGACTGACCGACATTCTGGGCAACTTTTTCACTGTTAACATGTCAAGCAACTGATTTTGCAGAAGTGAAACAAACTCTCCCAAGACAAGTGTAGCCATACATGGACTATCTGTTTCTGAGTCTGGCCTCTGCCTCTGCTTTTCTGTCTGCTTTTTTATTTGACCACCGCTGTTCAGCAGATATCAAATGGTCAACCTTCAAGGTGATGGCCCTCATAATAATCCAATCTGCCACTGGGTTTAGCCGGGAGTTTCCTCAGCTGACATTACAACCAGAAGTGGAAGTCAGCGTGTCAGCCTCACGCAAGTGAATTATGTGGATGAACGGAGGGGAAGTCAGGTTACAGTTTGCTCAAGACATAGATGCTTTTGCGGTCAGTTATATTAACACGTCGATGTAGCTACGTATTGTGTCTACTGGAGAAGCGACTGAAGTGATATATGTGAAGTCAGTTTTGAATATTTAGGCCAGTTATGTTGAGGGCCACAGAAGCCACATTCTGGGACGTTCCAGACTTATTCCTCTCAAGCAAACAGAAACATACAGTATATTAACAGATTCTCTAGACCTTTATTTTATTTACTCCCACTAAGCACATCATCTAGCCTCATTTATCCCCTTTTAAAGAGACACATGGTTGGACAATCATCTCATGTCAACAGTGGGGAGGATTTATGCCTGAAGCTTCTTGGCAACTCTTTGCTTAGGAGATAAAAATAAATAAATAAAGATTGGGTGCCGGTAGGAGTGTGAACAGTAAACACACATCCAAGCAAACAGATTTGGAATTAAATGTGCACCACCGTGTCCTAAAAGCACCCTTATTGGTGTCCTAGCTCAACTTTAAAAGGTCTACGTGCATGTGAATGTTTGCGCTTGCCACATTTGCATGTATCTGCATGCATTCGGGGTTTTTGGTTGTAAGAATTAATTTTTGTATTAAAAATATGTTGGCAAGTTATCATTCCGGGACACCTTTGTTTGTTTTTCCCACTTTATTAAATTAAATGTGTGCAGGGACCTGAGCATAAATGCATTTAGAAATGCAGGTGAAAATGAATCAGCTATAAAAATAACATATGATTAACTTACTACACTTTCAAACAGCTGTTCGCACCAGATGTATATTATAAAAGCCTTCAGAATGAGTGCGTATATTATAAAAAGGTGAAAGAAAAATTAAGATCTTGACTCAGGGAGACACCAGTTGCTGTGATGCTAAGTCATACCTGCCAAACACGGATTTCTAAGAATAAACACCTCTCTAACACCATCTCACACACACACACACACACACACACACACACACACACACACACACACACACACCACACACACACACACACACCGCCTTCAAACTTTCTCTGAATAGTCCTAACTAAATGCAGTGACTTCCATGGAGGGATAAACTTTCCCCAGTGCAGCAGATGGCCATGATTTACATCTAAAACAACAGCCTTATCTGGTGCTACTGGCTGCTTCTGCAAAACAGCGGGTACAGTGGCATCCATTTCCCCACACTTCAGCCATACCCTAAAGGAAGGATACATACACACACACACACAAACACACACACATCTGTCACCGACCTGGAAGCTGGCTAATGAGGAGCGGGCGTTGGACACACTGTATATCTCACCACTGGAGCAAGCAAGCATCTTTATGTGTGTGCGTCTTGTGAAATTCTGAGCGTATGCTGCAGCTATAATCCTCTTCGCATCTAATAGGCAATTAAGACACAAGTAGTCTGTCTCACCGGGTGTACAGTTACTATAGACCCTGCCAATGGGTGCGTATTTCATGCAGGCATTCTCCTTCCCTTCACCTAGTGATCTTGTCTGTGTTGCTTGCTTGAGGAAACAACAACCTTTGAGCTATTAGCTTACGCAATGAAAAGAGTATTGGAGATTTGGAGCCTGCATTGAGAGAGGCCTGCTTGGCTCCTTCAGGGAAGTACAAAAATATGGTCACAATGTTTGATAAGTGGTTTGGACTGATCCATTTTCTGACACAGGGAAAGGCAGTCTAAGCTTCTTTGCCTCATATTTTTACTTGGGCCGCCGTCATCGACTTTACCAGGGTACAGATCTTTTCCATTTCATATGACCTTGCGTAGTATGGGATTTAACACATTTTGGCTGCATACAGCTCGGAAATTGCCAAAGAGGTAGCACCTGCCTATACTATCTGGAGGAGGCCACTAGACTGAACCACAGACAAAGATCATGAAATTATTTTTTTAATCAATTGAAGCTGTGTCACGCAGTTGACCTCCTGTATGCCTTTTGCAGTTTTTGTGGCATTTTCTGTTACAGTGAAGGGTTTTTAATGATAGTTCTTGCTTCCCCACTGTGCCCCTGACAGTATTTTGCAGAGGCACTGTGGCTGTACCCTGGGCTTAGCACGGACCAAGATGATTGTGATCGATTTAAAGATATTCAGACAACCCAGAGGGCTTGGTCCCTCTAAACCACAATGATGACGCTGCCAGACACAGCGCAGTGATGAAAGGTCTGGATCTTGTATGTTTTGCAGTTGACGGCCTGATAGGTTTACACCTGTGTTGTCTGGCTGTGCCACTCATTGACTGATTCACAATCAAGACTGTCTCAATCAACCCTTCTTCTTAATATATGATATCTAAAGTTACTGGTTGATGCAACTGTCTTTGATAACATCTGTTCTTAGATAACACAGTTGGGCCTTTTGATTGTTCTCTTTAATTTAGACAGACTCATTAGTCTGGCTATGGCTTGAAACCTGAAAATTCCATTTAATACTATCATCTACACAGACTGCCCTCGCTGCCACTGAGGTGATGCAACAATGTCAAACCAACAGTCTGAGAAAGCAGAGGAGGGAAGATTAACCACCAGCCCATAGCACATCCTAATGTATGCACTGCACAACTGAAATGGAGAGAAGATTTGTGTGTCTGTCATGGTGTTCAAAAAGAAGGCGTGAAAAGTGTTATCAAATGGGTTTTGAGCTGAGAAGAGTATGAGCGACAACACAAATGTGGGTTTACGAAGGAAAAGCCTTGAACGGATGTGATTCTCTTGGTCAAATGGGGAAGAGTTGTACCATGTTCAAAAAGTAAGTTTCTTCAAAACAGATGCTGCCTTTTTCTATTTCTTTTTTTTTTTATCAATATCCTACATTTGAGTCAGTACACTTAAGTTCTTGATTTTACTTTCAGTGCCTTCAACTATTTATTGGTCCAAAACTGTCAATTTTAGTTTTTCTGCTAAATGTCAGTGCAGAAATATGTTACAACTCTATTTCTTTGTCTTACATTACAATGGATCAAACTGTTATGTGTAACAATATACTGTCCTCAATTCAACTACTCTGCAGTCATGGTGCAGGTTACCACAAGTGGTGGGTAGAAGTCATTGAAGAGCACACAGAGGCACCGAACACTTTTACTTCATGTGCTCTCTGTCAGAATAAAAGCACACATGCATGCGAACACAGACCGTCTAACACAAAAAGGTCGGGGAGGTTTTGTTTTTATCGTGAGTGATGTCAGTGTACTGTCACCCTGAGCCATTTTGAAAGTGTTGCAATACTGAGCCTCTCTGTTTTAGTGACACTTTGCTCCCGAAAGAGCCCCTAGGCTCTTGGGCTGAAAATGTATCTCCCTGCATCCAACCTACAGCTTCCCGGGACAGCTCTGTCTGGAGGCACTTAGGGAGCAGAGAAGGAGACATCTAGCTCTTTCCCTTTTCTATCTCTAGTTGTGTGTCTTTCCCTGCAACTACAAGACACAATTCATCAAAGTCAGGATTAGGATTTTCTGTGTGTTCAGACAAAACAAAGAGAAGGATGGACTTCATTATGGAAGCTGCAGCTCTTCTGTTATGTGGCCCTAATTGCTGTTATCTAAGTGTCTTTTTCTGTGATGTCAATTACACCACTGTAGCAAAGTAGCAAGCTAATCGTATCGTTTTATCATTGATTATGAAGATCCAGCGACGTGCCTCTGAGCTCTTCGGAAGCTAGTTTTCTCTTCATTAGCAATGTGACACAAGACCCGTGCTATTTCCTTGTCAGTGGCAAGTGTGTTGGGGGGATGGTTAGCAAATCTGAAGTAGATACAGCTAATAGTTTGTGAGACATGAGAGGAAATCTGTCTCAGCTCTGCAATAAAAATATTGATAAAATTATAATCTTTTATTGTGTATCCACACAGCACACTAGATAAAGGCAAAACTGAATTAAATTATACATAGATTAGATTAATCTTTATTGTCATGAAATGCATTTTGGCATCTAACCATATGTGCAAATTGCAAAAGTGCAGAATTAACCCAATTATAGTGAACACACTGTTACTATTGAAGTTGGGATAGTATATGAAAAATATCATACTGATATATAGATTAGTGTATGCAGTGTGGACAATCAGTACACCTGCACAAATACACAGATCAGGCATAACATTATGACCACCTTCCTAATACTGTCTCCCTTGTGTCTCCAAAACTGTTGTGACTCATCAGAGAATGGACATGGGTCTTCTGAGGGTGTCCTGTGGTGTCTGGAAACAGGATGTTGTTAGTGGGGGCCTTTGGGTCCTATAGGTGGATGGGAGGGGCCTCTGTGGATCAGGCTTGATGCAGGTGGGTGGTACATGTCTAAGTAACATCCACATGAATACCAGGTCCAAAGGTTTCCCAGCAGAACATTGAATTGTCACAAGAGGGTCACTTCTCCTAAGTATTTTGTGGCTGATCGCTCTATACGTATAATTTTTCACACTAATACATTTGTATACACTGGCATTCAAAAGTATGGACACACCTTCTGATGGAACTGAATGAGAAGGTGTGTCCAAACTTTCGACTGTGTGTATATAGTGTAGTGTATATACCCGTAAATTTGAACCTATATATACGTGTGTCTGTATGTGTGTGTGTGTGTGTGTGTGTGTGTGTGTGTGTGTGTGTGTGTGTGTGTGTGTGTGTGTGTGTATGGCACCCATTCCCCTGAAGTCTATAATGATCTCTTTAGTCTTATCATTATATCACTATTTCTTAATTTTACTGCATAAATGGTCACTGATGATGAGATCGTTTCCCTTTGACTGTTCCCACAAATATCAACCACAGGGCAAACGTGCCTCCAGCAGCTACTTTGTAAAAAATGCCCCACATTTAGAGGAACTTATGAATCTTTTATAGCACGTCCAAACCAACTGAGGAAAAACAGGAAACACTACATTATGCTGCATGCAGTTTTCCACACAACAGGAAAATGTGTTTATTTATTTATTAAACTGCATGCTGACAGAAAGGCTTACTATTGATCATTACCAATCAGCACTGACCTTGACAAAATGCATAGCCATGATTCATCGTAATGTTTTCATTAGTGTACACCGGCCAGGCATAAATATTATGACCACGTTCCAAATATCCTGTATGTCTCTTATGTACGCACGTCTTCTGAGGTTGTCCTGTGGTGTGTGGCATCAGGATGTTGTTAGTGGGGGGCTTTGGTTCCTAGGGGTTGAGAGGAGTGGCCTCTGTGGATCATCCCACAGATACTTTATCAGTTTGGGATCTAGCGAACTTGGAGGCCAGGTTCTTTATGTTTTTTTGAGTTGTTCCTAAACCATTTTTATATGTGTGTCAGGCTGCATCCTGCTGGGGATTACTGCTGCCCCATGTGGGGTGGGGGTGCCTGGTAAAGTCTAGGTGGGTGGCACATATCTAAGTAACTTCCACTTGAATACCAGGTCCAGAAGTTTCCCAGTTGAACATTGTTTTGTCACAAGATGGTTAATGTTATTTACTTCTCCTGTCAGTGGTTTTAATGTTGTGGCTGATTCAATTGCTGCTTTTGCATGACCACTGGTATTCAGCTTATTTCTCTTTGGTTGGAGTGAGTTCATTTTCTATGAATGTGCTCCACATGGTGTAAACATTAGGTGCGATGACAAGTTTCTGGGTGGGGGGCAGAAGAATGGCGAGGGCAAAACAGCAGATAGCAAGCCACTGAGTTGTATACAAAAGTGGACAAAACAATGAACAAAGCCGGACTTCATGTGGGCAGCGCTGTCGAAAAAGTGGGTCAGTTTTAGTCTTCTGTTGGACAGAGTCTGGGTTGTTCTGGAAACAAAGTTTCTTTTTAAATTTACTGCATTTCTGAATTTCCACAGCTAGCAGAACCACTATGCACATGTCAAAAAAAGTTGTACTGAATAATATTGAAGGTGATAGGCTGATGAATCACAGATGATGCATGTGACTTGTGGGGAAATAAACAAAAGGAGAAAGAAACCATGGGTGTAATATTTTTTTCTTTCAGTCTTGGCTATTTCCTCTTCTTCTGATACAAGAGTTCGTGTTAACTTGTCGTATTTTTCATTCCTCCCAAAATCACAGTGTGCTGTGCAATGGTACAATGACTTCATTATTCTATTCAATAATGCCCTGTTAAACCATTTATTTCTATCGCTATTGATTAGAATTTGTGACAACTAACTTAACTTGAGGGGTGTTTATTTTTGATTGCTTACGTAATTTGAGCCTGTTACCCTTCTCTATTTGTTTTCACTATCTGCATTTATGGATTCCAAAGTCACACCAACACAACTGGTCGCTTGTTAATTAGCGACAAAAATGTCTATAGGTTGCCAGTGGACTCCTCTTCCTTTTGCGACAAACCACACCTATGGATTCTGAAATATGTAGAATCCTCATCAAGAGAAATCAATCATAATGTATTAAATTTGAAGCTTGTAATAAGTTGCCAGCTCCAAATGAAACAGAACTTAACAGAACAAAATGCACAGTACATTCCCTTTGTTGTACACTATCGCATACAATTAGTGACTTATTCACTGGATTTTAAGCACACAACACAGACATCAATTTCATAGATTTGTCCTCCTACAGCCTCACTGTAAGTCCCCTGCATTTTATGCATGGTTTGCTTTAAAACCAAACCACAACTCAAATTTCTTTTGTTCAGTGCAGTTTACAAATCAATCCAACAACTCTAAACACCCCACTTACGCTTGGTCTATAAGTGCATGTAGCGTGAATGTATATATATATTTATACAACCAGCTCCAAAGATGTTTTGAGACACACAAGGTAACATATTTAAAAGGTGTAAATGTCTACATTCTAGAAGTATACATACATGTGTGTACATATTAGCAGCCTGTGTGCTGTGGAGTCTGTTACTTAAGATAATAGTGATGAACTTTAGCAGCTTACCTTTATAGTAAAAACCTATGTCATCACGACCCACAACAAATGTGACACACGGCCTCTTCATAAAGTATTCGGCCCTTTCACTTCTTTCGCACTCCACTGTGTTGTAGATTTTATTTTAAATGAAGGAATTATGAATACCGAAATTCAAATTCAGGTTCCCTTCATGTCCTGACAGATCTTCTCTGGTTCAATCAGATAAGATGGTAAGTGTACATACAACCATTTCTCTATGTCTCCCCCACTCTCTTTGCAGAGCTGAAAGGTGAAACGTTTCGCCAATCTCATGTCACTTTACTTTACCTTTTGGAATGAGTTTTAATGAACTCATCCTCCCAGTCTACTTGTGATTGCTGCTGAAACACACACTTGTAGCCTGATGCTGCCACTACCATGTTTCACTATTGGGATGGTGTTAAGACAGTCAGGAATACACCAAAGATATTTTAAACTGGGGGTGGAATCACACAAACTTGCATAACCATCGCCAATGCAAAAACCATATTATGTATGATCAAGATCTTGTGTATGGTCTAACCCTAACCACAGTTAAGTACTCCCAACCTTGCAGAACCTAGAGCAGCACATTGTATGGTTCATCTGAACACGGGGAAGCATCAACCTCACAGTCAATGCTCGTAAATGCATGGCAGTATGTTGATGTGTTGTGAATTAGTTGGGGAATTAAGCATATGAACAGGCACAACCCATTTCACAGCAATTTATAACCGTGTAAATGGACCATTAGTTCTGCTGTAACTTTGGTCTGGATCTAACATGCAATGTCAGCGACATGGTTTATAGCGGATCACATGCTTAGCCAAGCAGCGTTCTACTGTGATCCTGAATTGTGCATGAAATGAGCCGGAAGGTCTAGCTCTTGGAGAAAGTGCCAATGGGTGTGAATGTCAAGTATCTTTTCAAGCATAACAATGGGATACCAGTCCATGACTCATATGCACAGGAAAGTCAGACACTATGGTAAAATGAATGACTAAACATAGATGACAACCAAGGAAGTCAGGTCAGGATAGAAGGCAAACCTAACCTAAATTACATATGCATACACAGCAAGGAAGAATTTCACCACTTGTTGTACCAAATAAATGAAAGCAATAACAAAATGAGACCCAACTGACATACTGTATTTCTCCAAGCAATAATCCTTGTGTGTATAACAAAAAAGTTAGGTAAGTGAGGAAGCTGTACAGGGTAGCCCAATCCCACCTATAATTTGCAGCTTCCACCACATCTATCAATACTAACAGAGCGTGCAGGTCCACACATCTCAAATCTAACTAGGGAGGAGATCAGTAATCGAAGTAAGCAGCTCAGTAATCAGCAGAACATGCAGCTGAGGAGCAGAGACTAGATCTTCCAGCTAGGTCGCTTTTCATAAGGCCCTCGGCAATGATTGGATAATCTGGGGTCTATTCAGCCAATTAATAGGCAACACCAGACTTCACAGGTGGACATCAATTGAGCAATCAACGCCTACAAAAAACAAGCAATAAAAAAACAACACTGCCTGGCATGTAGCAATACAAAAAAAAATGCTCTGAAAACCAGGCACAATTTCAGTAAAGTAAGCAATACAGTAATACAATAAGACATAAGAATATATATATATACTAAGCTATTATGGATCATGTGATGGAACTTCTCCTTAGAACACAATTCGTGTTCCTATCATCTTAAAAATAGATTTTGTGCCTGCTCATAATTTCCGGATAGCTTTTTATATCAACTGTGGCTGCTTGTTATATGAATTATTTGAATTAAACGCTCGAGAATTAAATCTGGTTCACTGGATGTAGATGGCCATCAGTTTATGGGTTAAAAGGGAAAGAGGGTTTTATGTTAAAAGGTAAGCATTGGCATTCATCTCACATTTTTGCACTTAGTCCTCCGCTCCCACTTGATTTGCATTAACATCATTTAAAATGGAGGGAAAGGGAACTCTCAGAGGAGTAAGTTGCACTCAACTACATGATCGCTGTGACTTAACATATACTTTTTCTCTTCTCAGGCGTGAAGGACTCAGTGATCTGACAGTATTAAAACAGAGAATGGCTGGAACAAAGGCAGTGCAATAGAACTCCTCACTCCAAATTAACTACCCAAACAGATTACATTTAGGTTCTCTGATGAGATATGACACAAGGCCTCTTATTCCCAGAGGTGCCCTTTACCATAATGTAAGCCATTTTAAACCCCACCTCAGAGGAACTGCATATTTTGTTCAAAAGTCTACAGTCACCTGTGTAGCTTTAAGGTTTTGTCTTGTGGTCATAGAATTACAAGGTATCCATCACAAGCAGTATTTCATGTAACATGATGTTGAATGTAAAATCTGAAGCAGCTAATTTGTACATTAAATCTAAGTTTTTGACCACATTTAAAGTGGCAGGTCCACCAGTTGTCAGTCTTAGGTGGCAACATACAAAAAATTATAGCACTGTGGTTTTGGAGAAAACTGATAATATGCAAAAATGGGCATGATGGTGATTTGAAAAACTTCCAAAAAGCAGATCAGCAAATGTTTTTTGAATTTAGCCACTACACAGAACTGGATTCCAGCAACACAACATTTGGAATTCATTAAAAGAAGTATTGAAAAAACCTCTGCATGCAATTGAATAGTCATACAACCAATCACAGCCATTTGAAAGTCATCTCCATGGCAAGTAACAGCGACATAGTTGTACACACCATCTAATGTGAAGTGAAATTAGTCTCAAAATGGTCACAATGGTGCACAAAGTTTTGTGATCCACAGTTGAAACATGAGATGTGCAAAATAATTTCGCAAATGCTCACCTAGCAGCCCAAATGAACCTTATTATTTTATGCAGCTTATTTTTGTTGCAAATTCCCAAATGTGATCGTTCATCTTGACAAAGCTCATCATTTTTGCTTTCAAAAGGCTTTATGTATTTTGGAAAGTCTGCACAGATCAGGCCGCACACGTACGCGTAGTTTAGGGACTGTTTTCACGCTGCTCAGAGTCACACAGATTCACAAATGTATGATGCAGAAAACATGGAAATCTGAGCTTTGGGCAGAGAGAGAAACATCATTCCTGGGGGGAAAATACATGGTTCAAATAAGATGCTGCAAGGGGAGTTATTCTGCTGAGTCAATACACTGATGTCCTTGCAGGACCTCCAAGTAGTTTGTCTGAAGTCAGTATGCCTGACTTCAGACAAACAGACTTCAGTAAAATCAGTTTTATTTGCAAATAATGCAGACTAACACTTTTTCATTAGCTCCATGATGATACTATGGATGGATGATGGTATCTAGCTACATATGATGAATCACATATATTAAAGATACGTAACTTAATACTGGGGTGTGGCTCTGGACAGCATGAAAGCAGTCTCAAAACTCTGCCTGATCTGTAGATATCTGCAGATCTGTATACACACATTAGATCCTGTGCACAGGAAGCCTCTTGAAAGTGACAGTGATTAACTATGTGAAGTTGTACAGTCAGATTTGTATGGAAGCCCTAAAGCGTCATACATACATACATTTTATTCCACCCGTTTTCTCGTGATAACGAGATATTTTCCTCCGTTTTCCCGTGATAACAAGATAATTAATTCAATATCTCAAGAAAACAAAACGATAGTTTAGTATATTAAATCACTGCAGCTAGCAGGCTCACATAACGTAGGTAGGTATTGATACACAACACAGTATCCATTAAGAAGCTAAACGTGGGTGACTTACGGGATGGTTATTTGTGTTCAGTTTCTCCTCAGTGAGAGGAGCAGACATGCTGTGTGCAAATGAATTATCTCGTTATCACGGAAAAATGGATAGAATAAAATGTAGGTATGTATGACCCTTCACGGCTTCCGTACATTTGTGAAATTACTTTCAACGTGTTCAACTTCCTCAGCACCGTATTTGTGACCACGGAAATTAACACACAAATCACTGTGAATCTCATGTTTCCCTTGTGGATCATGAAACATGCATTTGTGGCCATTTTGTGAACTATTTTCACTCAGTACTGTGCAGCCTACCTAAATGATGCGATTGGCCTGGTAGAGATCTCTGCTGGATCACAACCAGTTCACACTGGAGGGGTCACAGACCAAATTTGCTTATACATTTAAGTTTATCAGTTTAGTTTCATATTCCATTCCATTTTATTTACTCTTCTACACCCAGACCCTATTCCTGAGTATCAGAGTATCAAGACTGATGACCTCATAATGTGTCTATCTGCTGAACCTGTTCTGATCATGTGAAAACGATAAAAACTTTAGCCTGTTGTAGGAATCTCGAGCAAAAATTCAATGTTTTACTAGAAAATCAAAATCTGATTCTCTTTTTTTTTTTTTTTTTCAAATGCAGTGAACTACCTCTCAACTTTTACCAGTTATAATGGATAAACATGATTGGCATGTCTTGCCCGATGGCAGCTGGGATAGGCTCCAGCAACCCTTGCGACCCTAGTGCAGGATTAAGCGGTACGGGAGATGAGATGAAATGATTGCAACTTTTAACAACCATTATTGTCATGGGACGTTTCTGATATAACTTGCACCTTCGGTAACACTTTCTATGAAGGTTGTATTTATAATGCCCTATGAATGCACTCATAATGTTTTATAAGGTGTCTATAAAGCATCATAATGGTCATTATTACCATCTATACATGTTCACAAGTCGTCACAACTTCATGATGCATTATCACAACTGGTTATGAATGATTATAATTTAATCTGAATAGTACATTATAAATATGTCAATATCTGCCTAGTCACTTGTTAATGTTATGATGCATCATAACTACTTTGCTTTGCTAAATGTGCATAGTGATGCATAATGAGTTTTGACTTCTACTATAGTGCTTTATATCTGTAGTTATAAGTATATGTAATAAAGTTATAATAATGTATACATCTCCCTACAGCACACAGTCATAAACAGCTATGCAATTTCATAAGTGCCAATTGTCAGCGCTAAGTAAAGTGACAAGAATATGACACTATTATTAACAGATATAAGTTACTATGAGTAATTAAAAGGTGCAATGAACTAAGATGAGTCTGGCATCTTTACCCCATATGCACAATGTTAATATCATAGGTGTTATTTGTCAGCTTTAGGTAAATTAGTGCAAATGAGGTGTTGTGGATATAAGACTATTATAAATAAATATGAGGCACGATGAAATGAGAGCCTGGACAGTAAATACAAAAGGAATGCATTTAGTTCACTTTATTTTCATTTAAACCAACACACATAATCAGAATGATTATCAATGTTCTGAGCACATTACACAAACACATGAAACAGGCCACAAAAGTGGCACGGCGTGGTCCTAGAGATGTGGCTCTTAAAAGTGCCTTTGGGTTGGTGAGGTGATTCAGGGTCAGAGGTCAGGAGATGGTTTGACAGCAACTATAAGAAGAACAGAGGCAAATCTTTAGTGCTCTAGCTGGGTTTGCTTTTTTATGCAGAAAGGTTTGATTGAAAACACACAAGCAGATCACGTTTTTTTGTTTAAAGCAGCGTAATGAGACAATATGTTACCGCATATCGTGCAGGCACCGCAGATTACCCGCAGGTGGCTTAAGCTAGCTAGACGAAAGTTACCGGACACGGCTATTTTTAACTCACAAATTAGATCGTTTTCATTATCTTGCGTTTAATGATTGAAACCATTCAAAACCATTGCATTAATATATAAACGATGTGCTTCATGTAAGCAAAGTAAGACATTAGCTCACAAAACATTAGCAGGACAGAGAGACAACATACCTGTCCTGGAGAGGACTCAGTGGAGAAAGGAAAGAAAAGCCGCTTTACGACTAGTACATACAGTCAATGCTTTACGACAGTGGGAGGAGCTGGGGACGGAGGTGGGTGGTTGGGGTCAGAGGTCAGGTTTCACTGACTAAAGAATGACATTTCTACAATAATGATAATATAAATAAAAACGATATTAAAATAATATCTGATGGCATTCAATAAACGCGGGCATTTCTAGCGACCCTTTATAAAGAAGCGGTGTCACGGTGGATGTGAAACTGTCACGAAAATCAATCTATTGTTTGGTGCCTGCCGATTTTTCTCAAATTTTCATGCCGCTCGAAACGAATTTCAAACTGATGTATTTCAATTGGAAGTTATTTCGTGCTATGAGGACGACTGTCAATGTGACACTGCGCAATGAAGAGGTTTGATTTTATTTCATTTAGACTAGATTTGTAATGGTCTTATTTCGGTTTTTAATGTAACGTCAATTTTGCTGCAGGATTCGGCACTTTGAGATTCGAAAAAAAAAATAATGGTTATTTGTTATATCGGTCTCTTATACAGGATCGCTAGAAATGTCCGCCTTTATTGAATGCCGTCAGATATTATTTTAATATCGTTTTTATTTATATTATTATTATTGTAGAAATGTCAGTCTTTAGTCCATGACCCCTGACCTCTGACCCCACCCACCCACCTCCGTCCCCAGCTCCACCCACTGTCGTAAAGCATTGACTGTATGTACTAGTCGTAAAGCGGCTTTTCTTTCCTTTCTCCGCTGAGTCCTCTCCAGGACAGGTAGGTCGTCTCTCTGTCCTGCTAGTGTTTTGTGAGCTAATGTCTTACTTTGCTTACATGAAGCACATCGTTTACATATTAAAGCAATGATTTCGAATGGTTTCAATCATTAAACGCAAGATAATGAAAACGATCTAATTTGTGAATTAAAACTAGCCGTGTCTGGTAACTATCGTGTAGCTAGTTTAAGCCACCTACGGGTAATCTGCGGTGCCTGCACGATATGCGGTAACATAATGTCTCATTAGGCTGCTTTAAACAAAGAAACGTGATCTGCTTATGTGTTTTCAATCAAACCTTTCTGCATAAAAAAGCAAACCCAGCTAGAGCACTAAAGATTTGCCTCTGTTCTTCTTGTAGTTGCTGTCAAACCATCTCCTGACCTCTGACCCTGAATCACCTCACCAACCCAAAGGCACTTTTAAGAGCCACATCTCTAGGACCACGCCGTGCCACTTTTGTGGCCTGTTTCATGTGTTTGTGTAATGTGCTCAGAACATTGATAATCATTCTGATTATGTGTGTTGGTTTAAATGAAAATAAAGTGAACTAAATGCATTCCTTTTGTCTTTACTGTCCAGGCTCTCATTTCATTGTGCCTCATATTTATTTATAATAGTCTTATATCCACAACACCTCATTTGCACTAATTTACCTAAAGCTGACAAATAACACCTATGATATTAACATTGTGCATATGGGGTAAATATGCCAGACTCAGGACTTAGTTCATTGCACCTTTTAATTACTCATAGTAACTTATATCTGTTAATAATAGTGTCATATTCTTGTCACTTTACTTAGCGCTGACAAATAGCACATTATAGCACACAGTATACATTATTATAACTTTATTACATATACTTATAACTACAGATATAAAGCACTGTAGGCGAAGTCAAAAGTCATTATGCATCACTATGCACATTTAGCAAAGCAAAGTAGTTATGATGCATCATAACATTAACAAGTGACTAGGCAGATATTGACATATTTATAATGTACTATTCAGATTAAAATTATAATCATTCATAACCAGTTGTGATAATGCATCATGAAGTTGGTTATGACGACTTGTGAATATGTATAGATGGTAATAATGACCATTATAATGCTTTATAGACACCTTATAAAACATTATGAGTGCATTCATAGGGCATTATAAATACAACCTTCATAGAAAGTGTTACCGCACCTTCTTTGTGATTGATAAATGTAAACCTAAAACCTGTCTTCTGTGAGGTCAACTTTGATCGTAAACTGAGTGATTATTATGGCAAAGTTTGTTTGTTTTTTTAATTTGGAAGATGGCTCAAGAGTCTCTGTCCAAAAATCCCTGAATCACTAGTCGGCTCATAACCATGTGGCTTCCTAGACGATAACAAAGCCCTTCAGCCACAGGAGCCACGATCACGTGGCCCAAAAACTGCTGCAAACGCAAAATGCAGTGTTACTTCAGAGGGAGCACTGAGCTGTTTGTATTGACTGATTAGCTCCAGCGGTTTGTAGCATGCCTCGCAATGACTGGCTAATACACAGCTGTGGACAACGGACAATCCATATTCATTGTGGTGCCGAGCTCAGACATTATAACATGACACGTAGTGTTGTTGGTGTAAAGAAGGCGTTTATATCAACTCTTTGCTGTCTAAGCTGCCTCCACAGCAGCAGCTTCCTCCTTATTTGCTGATTGGTGTTGCTCATTTAATACTCATGTATAAGTTTATTTGGAGGATTCGCTCCCTCAGCAGAATCTGTATCGCTGGCCTGAGTCTTTCCTGACAAGTCTGTGGAAATGTTTGCTGCAGTGTAAAAAGTTAATCCCTTGACTGAACAGATGCTGGTAACATTTTTAAGTCACCTGATCAAATGAAAAATGACGCTTTGCTCATTGCCTGTTATTTATCTTTTTAACCCTGTTGGCTTCGACTCAAGTCTACAGATGTATGACTAAGATGCTGCTCAAGGATAACTATTTACTACGGGTATTATTATAGTTTAACCAACTTTACACTGAAAAACTGTTTTTGGTGAAGATACCATCTTGTGGGCCACTGCAAGAGTTCTTCAGATGGCCCTCAGATGAACGTTAAGCACCTAGGCCATGTGTTAAAGACTGCACATCAATGTTCCCTCTAAGCTGCGCGCTTGCGCAATCGCGCACTGCTTGCACATTCTCAGCGCACAAGAAAATCTATGCAGTGCATAAAATAAAATTCAACATAAACATATTAATTAATATCTAATATTAGACCTAATCTAATCTAATTAATTAGACCAATAATATTGTTTTCTGTACCATTTTGCAATGTAACTCATTGAGTGACAGGTGTCCATTCAATGGTACGATACAGTTCACTTACGCTACGCATCCAATTATAGCCTTGAGAACAAGTAGTGAAACTGGGTGAGATTTTTTCTTTTTCGAGTGAGAAAGAGCTACTATGTAAATGTTGCTCACAGTGGTCCTCGGTGTGCTCAGGGAGCTTGTGTGTATGCCCAGACACATGAAAAATTAGAGGGAACATTGCTGCACATTGTCCTCATATTTTCACAGAAAAGCATTACAATGCACTAATAATAATGACTGAATCACTGGAAGTGCTTGTTTTCCTGCATCAAGATGGTCCAATCAAGGGTGTTGGGAAACAGCAACACGTGTTACTTATATCCAGCCTGTTCAGCAATTTACGAGCATCGATTGGAGAAAACCCAATTTGGACGCAATGGAAGCAACACTGACATGTTATTTAACTTTGACTCTAATCCAGAATACCAGTATGTATTCATGACAGATTTTTAGTCCCCCTGTCATGTTCAAGCTTCGAGAGTTGGGGTTTTTCACTGAACTGACACTGAACGGAACATTTATCAGGGACATTCACAAATGCATCACAGGGCCATTTTTTGGCATCTCGTGAGTCATCTCTGGTTTGTAGCAACGTTAAAATCTGTAGACGGAGAAGCCAGGTAACATGCATCAGCTGGGATAAACACGGTCCTTTTTTTCCTGAGCTCCCATCTAATTTTGGGACATGACAAATAAGCACCTGTCGCTTCACCTTCCCCATAGCTGAGTTTTTTACTTTGAATGCATACACTTGTCAGCTTGAAGGCAGTTGTCACTTCAAACTGAAGTTGTACAAGTGTCCACGTGTTCTCGTAGAGTGCTGCTAGTGATGACTTTTTATCTCTTTCTGAAAGAATCCTTGCACTTGTTTAAAAGAAATAACATGGCAGTGACCTCCCTCTCTATGGTGAAGGAATATACAGCATAGGAAGGTCATCCCATGTTCGCTACAATTACTGCACCACCAGCTACAGTAGGGGGAAGAGAAAATAAAATTGGCTCAGTAGCAAATGCTATGCAGACAGATACCATGACCTAGTAAAAGCGGCCCTATAGAAATTTAATTAATAAAGGATTCGATATTTGCGAGACATTGGACCCTTTACTCAGTCTGAATAACTGCTGAACGTCATCATAGATCATCAGATGGTCAGTGGCATTGAATTATGTCCTTTTATCAAACAATATGAAATAATAAAAAAAAGCGGTCACACATGGCATGCATCTGATGGCTAGAACATTCAGCTAGACAGACCACAACAGAATTAACTGAAAACAGCCCTTTTACATTATGAAAACAAAAGAGAAAAGGCTCAGGACCTCTTAGCATGCTTGTGAAGTGTGTCATTTTAAAAGCTAAAGCAAGAAAAGATGTTTCCACCATCTCAAAAACAGTAACTCCTCTCGGATGAAAACAAGCAATAGTACAATATGAGGGTAATGATGAAGCAGTTCAGAGAATGAAGGGAGAACAGACCTTTCAGGACACAGTTTGGGCTAGTGGTGAAACGCTAATACAGAGACGTAAGAAATGTCAAATCCAATTTTAGTCTCAACTCAGGAAGCATAAATAACCGCTGAGAGTTGAATAAGGGGACTGCTGGTGGTTAGAATTTTGTCATTGATATACAACAACATACTCACAGCTACTTCCAGGGAATAGCAGTTTATTCTGAACTGTGGTTTACTGTATATCAAGACAGAATATATTGTACTTTTATGATGCTAATTCAGAGACTAATGTAACTTAATGAAGACATACATCCGAAATACAATTAACATTGACTTTATTTAAAGCTTAACAATATTAATGCTTAGACATAAAAAAACATATATTGTCTAATTTCTGTGTATCTATAGTAAATGACAATTCTTTGGAAATTATGAAAACAATAATGGAAATTAGGTAACAAGTGTCTGTGTGCTTGTCTGTTCTTCAGCATCACATCTTTTGTTGCACTCTTAACACTCTCATCACACTTTTCTCACATAGCAGCAGTCCTCTGTGAACGTACTCCAAATCCCCCTTTACGCTACCTGCTTGCTACCGAAGTGGGAGAAAGACACCATCATCGATAACTTGTGAGTGTAGCTGAGCATTCACCTGCTAATATTTCTCTCAGGAGTCAGCAGCAGGCTTGCAGCGAATCAGGAACAGATTGACACTGACTGACTTGTTAGGTACGTTTCCCAGCCAAAAGTCATAGTAATGTGGAAATAGTAAGTTGCCAAGTATTATCAAGGGAACAAATGGCACCTCCTCAAAAAGTCCTCACATTACACCATCACTGAGGGAGTCTTCCCAGAGGATCGCGCTGTAACTGATGTGCACCTCCCTATAAATGTAACTAGACGTTGCGGAAACGCAGAGTGTACGAGCTGTGATTGGTCCGCTTGGTAGTAGCATCTTTTTCTGCTTTAGTATTTCTGGCTGCTTCCCCATCTCACAATTTTCGAATTGATTATTTTGGATCAATAAGGGCTGAAAACATAGAGGAAAGGTTAACTGAGGAGGTTCAGACAAGTTTCAGTCGCCATTTTTGAAAGTAAAGCAGGAAGTAGAAACAAAAACTAAATCAACTGGCAAAAAAAGATAGTACCAGCTAGTGTTTGAGTGGTGTAGTTACAGAGTGAACCAGGCTGACAAGCGCACAAGTATAAATGGCTCGCACTGCTGTTGGTTACGTGTAGAGGTTAAGGTGTCAAGATCCCACAGTACACTAAAAGCATCTTAACTGCGCTTCACTGTGACGCAGACTGCAAGACCTGTGATTGGTCCGCTTGGTAGTAGCATGTTCCCATTTTAGTATTCCTGGTTGCTTCTCCATCTCCACAATTTTGGATCAATAAAGATGGAACACATCAGGGAAAGTTTAACTGAAGGGGTTTGCAGATACAAACATTTGTATAACTCATCTTGAATGAAAGTTTCAGTTGCCATTGTTGAAAGTTAAGCAGGAAGTAGAAAGTGGAACAGGAAGTAGAAACAAAAATTAACCCAACAGACAAAAAAGACAATGCCTACTGGTGTTTGGGTGGCTCATTTTGGCTTCTTGTCTCCCCCGTCTCACTTATTTATAACATCCAGTATTATGAATGGCAGGAAGTTCTACATTAACCCTTTATGGGAAGTGGCCTAATGTGATGACCAGTGCTTGAATCAGCACTTATGGTCTCATGGTCTAAATATATGTTTACATGTGTTTACAACTTAAGGGCAATGAACCATATATGTTAAATTAATTAATCTTGATTTTTTCCCATGATAAATTTAAAAAATTGAAAAATTTTACAAAAGTAAAACAGTCCCTTTGTGTTCAGTGGGTGTCCTATAAAGAGTTTATAATTAATGTTATCGGTCAAATCACATGTACAAGTTCCCGAAAGAAAAGTACAGCAAATAAACAATATGAATGTGAGACTGACACAAGGGCAAAAAACAGGACAACATACCACAAGGCTGCCCAGACGGAAGCAATGGGCCATGTAACATGGCCTGCCACATGTTACAGGAAGAGGTTCTTTTAGTGTACACATTTGCTACAGGCAAGGACAGAGAGGGCGCAGCCTGTGGTATGATGCGCCACATTATAGTGTCACAGCCAGTCACACTCCATCTCCTCTGGGTTGGTTACGGCAATACACGGTCTGTCTGGTGTCTCATGAGTGGTAGACTGTGAATACACCCCTGCAAACATGAGTAAAAAAAACGCCTTCTAATTAAGCAGTTCATTAATTCATTTGTGTCATATTCTGATGTGGCAGTGCCCTCTACGGCTAAAGTGACTTCCTGGTGGACAAAGCTGAGGGGAATATGTAATGGCTTTGAATTAACATCATGGCTAATCAGTTCTTGTCAGTTCAGTGTACCTATACTGACCGATTTTACTTGGTGGTGGGGGCCCTAATGTCTGTCAGGCAGAGCATTTAGTACTGTAATGTCAGTTATTTTTAAAGTGACAGGGAAAACACATTAGTGATGAGTTTAAAGTGTTAATATGTCCCCAGCCCGGTGAAAATCGGTCATCAAAAATATTGCATGCAACATTTAGCACCCACTCCAACCGTTGGACAAAGACATCTTCCTCAAATCTTGCTACAGAAAAAATCCAAGAGTTAATTGCATCCATGAAAGAATGTGTGAATATATGTAGAACCCTACCCACATGACCAACAACATATTTTTACTGACAAAATATTACACTGAATTTATCACGTTGGGTGGGCTCTGGGTTCTTTGTTTTTGTTTTGCGGTGCCGTATCAACTTAGGATGAAGCTATAACTAAAGGTACGTAAATGAATTGTTTGGTGCCTCCACTTAGTAGAACATTGAATAGAAAAAAAAAATCATACTAAGAATTTATTTTAAATTTACATAGTTGTGGGCTGGACCCCTACTTTGGTCTTAGTCTAATCAATATACCCTAACAATACTATTATAAGGCCTTGTAATTACCACTCGTACACAATACTTCAAACATAACATCAGTGTATTAAATTAAATGATTGTCACACATAAACAAAAAAATCACAATACGCATAAGTAAACTAAAGGTTAAATTCCCAAATGAATGAAAGTATACAAATTTTAACAGTCCCTGAAATCAAAACACTGTAGGCCTGATTCTGTACTGAGGAGTGGTGAGGTAAGAAATTTGACCACCACTTCTCTTAAATAAGCAAAATAAACTAAATGAGTGCACATGCAACTGGGTTTGTTCGTCCTCTGTTACTGTGCGTTGTGGGTGAATATGATGAGAGTGGAATGAGGAGGTGATGGATGGTACTGAGAGAAAAAAAGAAGAGATCCAGTGCACTGATACACATGGCTTTTGACTTGCTGCAGACACCCACCACTCACAACCCCAAGGGCAAAGAAGGTCTAACAACTGTCTTCTGACAAATATACAGTAATATATACTCAGAACAGGCTTATCGACAGTCTCTATGCGCTTCCATGAGCTCATTCTGAGTTCACATAGCATTTAGCAATAGTAACATAAAGTTACTATTGCCAGACGTGTAAAACTCTGTTAGCATGCCAGCGTGAGATAATCGTTAATCACGTTTAGCATTCACATTCAGAGTTTTAACGGTAACACAGTTCGTAATTACCACAACATGACATTTACCTTCTGTATGTTTTCTGTATTTCCGTACACCGTAGACAAACTCGTCATTTATCTGGCCGGATAACAATACTTACTAGTTCTCTCTGTCTTGCTCTCAGCGTCAGTCTAACCTGTCGAAACGATGTCACAACTCCATATCTCACATTTGGACCATAGTTCAAGGGTACCTAAACAGACAACCAATTCAAAGGCTGACACTGATAAATGACACACTGAAAAAAAAAAAAAAAACAATCGCCTGTGTAACTGAATTGCATTCACATAAACTTTATTAGAACATCTTATTTATTATCTATTTATTTACTCATTGAATGATCAACCATATATTTATATGTGTGTGTGATACACACACACACATATAAATATATGAAATTTAAATCTGCACCCTTTGCCTTCAAGACAGCATAATTTCTTCTAGGTTCACTTGTACACAATTTTTAAAGGAACTTGGCTGGTAGGTTCTTCCAAACATCATGGAGAACTAACCCAACCAAATCCTCTTCTAGTCAAATCCTTCTGTCTCTTCATGTAGTCCCAGACACACTCCATGATGTTGAGATCAGGGCTCTGATGGGGCAATGCCATCACTTCCAGGACTTCTAGTTCTTATTCATGCTGAAGATAGTTCTTAATGACCTTGGCTGTATGTTTGGGGTCTTTGTCCTGCTGCAGAATAAATTTGGGACCAATCATACGCCTCCCGGATGGTATTGCATGATGGATAAGGATCTACCTGTATATCTCAGCACTAAGGACGCCATTAATCCTGTCCCAAACTTGCAAGGAACCTCCATCATGCCTCACTGTCACTTGCAGACCCTCATTATTGTAGCTCTCTCCAGCCCTTCAGTGAACAAACTGCCTTCTGCTACAGCCAAATATTTCAAATTTTGACTCATCAGTCCAGAGCATCTGCTGCCATTTTTCTGACCCCAGTTCCTGTGTTGTTGTGCATAGTTTAGTCTCTTGGCTTTGTTTCCATGTCAGAGGGATGGATTTTTGGCTGAAACTCTTCCATGAAGACCACTTCTGGCCAGACTTCTCCAAACAATAGATGGGTGTACCTGGGTCCCACTGGTTTCTGATGGCACTGCTGGACATCTTCTGACTTGGAAATAAGCTTGATGTGTTTTTCATCTACTGCACTAAGTTTCCTTGGTCAACCACTGCGTCTACAAACAAAATCCCTGACTTTAAGTGTACCTATGAGGATTGATGCTGGTTTGAAGGTAAGGGGTAGTAACACCAAATATTGATGTGACTTCTGATTTTTGCAAATTTGAACCCCCCACTGTCTGGAATTGTGATCCATCTTTTAGGCATCCCAACGATCAGTGGCCAGAGCGTCACCAAAACACAAGTGGTATTCATTATTTTTTAGTACAAAAACAAGCTACGGGCAAGGGATCAGCCACATTAACATTTTATGTGATTGTGGCATAATAACTTAATCCAACTGAGAAACAGGGAAACCACAATAGCTGTCAGGGCATGTACGAGCTTTTGCTTTTAGTTTATACCACTGTTGA
This sequence comes from Mugil cephalus, assembly GCF_022458985.1. NCBI lineage: Eukaryota > Metazoa > Chordata > Actinopteri > Mugiliformes > Mugilidae > Mugil > Mugil cephalus. Next base: position 5,916,893 of record NC_061781.1, read on the forward strand.
CAACAGAAATAAAAAAAAAAAGACAGCTGCTCAATTGATCTGGGTGGGTAAAAAAACAGTCTGACTGGAGGCATTTCTATTCATATTTATTTCATCACACTTGGTCCTCTCTTCTCCAGTATGCTCTGGGTGGACGCAGGGTGACTGCGTGAACAGGTCATGAGACAGTCATCGCAGGAACACCACAGATGCACTCACATATGGACATCTACCATATGTGGTGGAAGTGAAGGCTGCAAAAACAAGAATAGAATAGAGTCTTGGACACCCGGCAAATATGATAAATCTTATTAGGAGCCTTCTTTTGCATGTCGCTGTCATTCAGGTAAAGGCAAAATGCATTATATTATGTACAATTGTTTTTAGATTTGCTGTTTGTTGGTTTTGAGTGTACAGTGTTCGCGTACTGTTGTCCTAGCTGACCGTCTCCAGGCTGTTAAGCTACAGTAAGTCACGGTCAGACTTCCCGTTGTCTAAAAGAATACTTCCAAGACTTTGTCAATAATTTCAAAGGCCTAATTAGAAACATTCTTTATATGCCCCCGAGTTAGGGTGTCACTTGGTGAATGCAGCTCACACTCTGGGGATTTCAGTCATCCCCACAGGGGTGATAAGTCAGCAGTGACCACTCCAGCTCTCTGAATTTATCTACCAGTCCCTGCATGGAGTCGTAAGTCATGCTGCTTCTTCATTACCTGGGACAGTGTGTGCCTGGACCAGCTTTGTTCTGTATTTGAGGGTGTCCATTAATCCCACACTGCTTTAATCTCCACTATCTTAATGATGCCACCAAGAAAGACAAAGACAGAGGAGCAGGTGAAGACAATAGTTTTTGTTCTCTTAAAACGTGATGAACCTTTGCTTTGTCTTGTTATCTCACTTAATGCTTCCAATCAAAGCATTTGTAAGGGTAGTCTGGGTTGCAGCAGTGTAACAGAACAGAAGCCAATTAATTACCTATAAAACTTTAGCCTAAATGGTTTGGTTGAATAAACTCTACAGCTGCAATTTATCAACAAGCAGTGTGAGGTTACGTATGAAGCACTTCCACCAGAGTATGTCTCGTTTCATACAAATCGCTTTATTCATTTGTCAAGTATGTATGAAATGATAGCCATTTACTATTAGTAGACAGATTGAAGAGACCAAAATAATGAAAAAAAAAGCACAGAAACTAACTTTAATTCTAAAATAATTCTTAAGGAATCACAAGCCTAATGGCAATGTTAATTTGAATGTCATTTAGTTTATGTAAAAGTCTGATTATCATCCCGCATGGGTTTTCAGTGGAACATGACTCTCTGTAACAGATGCCAAGTCATTTCCTGACAAATTACAGATGCAGCTGTTAGAAGCGTTACATTATTATTTGATATAATAACGGGAAACCGTCTGCTAATGACATATATCACACATTATTTTACAATCTGACACTATTTATTATTCTAAGATTATTATTTTACGATTATTTTAAAATCTTTCTCTGTTTGAATTGTTGATGTAGCTAGATAAAACTTAACCCGTTCTCCTCTCATTTTAGCTTAACTGTTTACACAGACACTAAATAAAATAGTCTAAGAAGACGTGTTCACATCGAGCGAAACATCACTCGGATGGAAACGTTCCACTCACTGTCGAGTGCCAACTCTGCCAGAAATATATATAATATATATGTAAGATGACACCACTGAACTCATCTGGTAGAAAATGTTGACCTGTGATTTCAAGGTTGCTCCTCGCTTTAATTCTGTCTTCATTCCTTTTGAACAAACTGGTTACGTCTGTGGATGTTTACACCAACCACACAGAAATCAGCTCTTCACATGTTTATTAGGCGCTAATGATTTTGTTACACAACAACCAAACCCTCAGTCCCCTGGCCAACTTGTTTGGGTTGGGTTCTTATTATTACTGATGTAAATACAGCCACAGAAAAATAACATGTACAGTCTATAGCTGAACTGAGTCTGAACATACATGCATTGCTGGCACACGCCAAGTGTCACTGACATGGTTATTTGACTTGGAATGCAATGTTATTAAAAGTGAACACAGCGCCAAAATGTGACACAATTAATATATGCACACAGCATACAGCCAGTCATGAACTGAAAATATGAACTGTGCACATTCCTTGGATAATTTCTTCCCTTTAAGCCATTTAACGCCGTTAAAATGACCCACCCCAAAATGTTCCTGTTTATTTATTAATTTATTTATTCATTTATTTTTGTTCAGTAAAGTTATTCTGGCAGACAGTAGCGTGTTGCCAAGTCATTAAAAAGAATAACAGACATAAAAGCGTGAGATTTCCTTCATCTCTCAAAGAAAAAGATAAGCTTTTACTGAGTTCTGCCTATTTCATTTAGTGTTTCAACTCTGCAGCATGGAAATAGGTGGAGGCAGCCAATCATTTTCAGTTCAGATAATTACATTCTCTGGAAATGGATTTTCTTCCAAAAACTCAGCTTGGGAAAAAAAAAGAAAAAAAATCTGGAAGAGTTTTTGTTTACTGTTTAATTTGTTCTAAAGTGATTACAATAACAAGGCACTGGTGTCACTCAATGAGCTGCTCTACATGCATAACTGGATGGAAAAAAAGAGAAAATGTAAAACTGTTGGGTACACTGATGATTCCCAGACTGATTGAATTATTAGATTACCAGAGGCTGAGAGTGAGTTGCTATTTTAGGTTTTATGTCCCCCCCTCCTTACCCACCCCCCAAGCTAGCTTTCAGCCTCACATCCCCGCCGTGCAAACCCTCCCCTGTACCGTCTTGCACAGCACGACTCCTCTGTTTGCCTTCCATTCTGCTGTAGCACCAGGCCTGATATCCTACAAGGGTAAACACAGAGAAAGGTCAGGGAGGTATTGACAAGGCCCTGCTTAGGACGGTGACATTTGAGCCCCAAAGCGTGTGTTTTATTAAGTGTTCAATATCTCCCGGACGTGACAAGGCGGGTACATGCGGGTGAGTGTTACATATCAAGATAGTGGGTCAGCTAATTTGCCAGAGGAGATCAAGTGGTGAAAGGACACGCGCGGCTAACCTTAGGATTACTGCACAGAGATGAGGTTTTGGTTGCTGAAGCCAGTGTTAACAGATAGTTGCCTTAAAGAGCAGCGTGGTGGACATAAAGAATCCCTTGGCCTAACTCCTCACCAACACCATGACCTTTAGAGACCACCTGTAGCAAATGCTCTGGCTGTAAAGTGACACGGCGGTATTGTTATGCTTTAATTATCATTTCATTTAACTCTGAATGCAGTCTCTTCTCTAAATGTGCAGTTTTATACAATGTAATGTCTGTTAATCTGTCCATGTCTATAAAATACAAAAGAAGAAAATCTTTGTCTCTGTACAAAACAAAACTATATTATGTAGGCCTTTAAATATTAACTAATCTAACCTCATGCATTTCATGTGCAGTACAAGAATGAATTTAAAATTAAAATGCATATTAATGAATGACACTGACAAAAGAGGTTGCTCCATTGTTTAAAGTATTCTTCTCTTTTGTTTCAACCTGCTGAATTTCCTGTGAGCATAGCTATTGTGTTAACCTTCCACTCTCCACTGCAATTGTGGGGATTCCAGGAAACAAAGAGTAGCACAGAGCAAGAAAAGTGATATGAGCTCCACACAGCTTTCCAGCAGCTTTTCCCATGTTTGAAATAGTCGTCTATATAAGATTTTTTTGCTGGAAACAACATTTAAATGTCGGATGAACCGTTACCACTGAACTGAACCACTCACTCGATGCTGTGCTGCTGACGCAGGAAGTAACCAGATGCAAATCACTGGGACCTACTAAGACCAGACCAGTAGCTGCGTTTCCATTAAAGTTTTAAAATAAAAGCAATATATCTGAAACGCTGGTAAAGTGCAATTGCGCTTTGTACGTCTTTCTGCTGAAAGGTGTTTTTTCGCGAATGAGCTGTAAACTCGTAAAGTCTCGTCTCATGAAATCCCATAATTCTCGCCAAGCAATAATACACCTGGTCACATGACCCCCCGTGTGATCTCTGGTGATGTCAGTGACGGGGAAATGCGAAAAAAGTGAGAGGTTTTTCAAAATGTAGGCATTTCCATTACCATTTTTTTTTATTGAGATATTTTGGTTTTGCACATTTCCATGGGTAATGGAAACACAGCAGCAGACATGTCCACCGACGGGAGTATTTCCAACTCTCTAAGTGTGAGTAATACATTTTGCTGTCAGTAATTAAATGTGCTCATTATCTTGTCTGCTGTGAACTCTCCTACGTTAAACAGAAAGCTATCAACATCCTCGCACATGTTAACAAATCTGCGTGCAGGCATGGATATGCATACTTATTGGAGGCTGACGGGATCCCTGATGGACATCCTCGATGCAGTTGGCTAATTTCTGGATTTTACTTTTGGATTTACACTTTAAAATGGTTACATTGTTTTGTTTTTTTGTTTTGTTTTTTTTTTCTTTCCCATAAAGCTGCAGGGAGCTTGTGCCTTTTTCTACATAACATGCAAAGTTGGCATGACCACAAAGTCACAATTTATTGAAATTGAAATTTTTTTTTTGGCCAATGACAAAAACAGGCTTTGGATCATTGTACAAATACTAAGGAAAGCCACAAAGGAACTTTGGATGCACTGAGTTTTTAACCACTCCAACAATCTCTTCATGTTTAATAATTGACATGTGTTGACAGTTGAACGCCAAGCTCGTTCTACATTGAACTGATCTACAAGGCTAGTCCTCCAGCAATAACAAAGGGGCAGGCGGATTTTTAAACTCAAAAATGAAAAATCTGGCTTGCAAACACCTCAAGGAAGCACACATCACATATGAACAAATTTAAATGGCAGGTAGAATTGTTCCTTCTTCAGAAAAACGCAAGAACCGTTATCTGGCAAAGCGAAGCTGCGCATCACGGCTACTGTGAGGGGGACGGCATGTGGTAGAAACCTCCTGCATTCTCGCCTCTTTTGTTTGTGACTGAGAAGCTAAAAGTAGAAACCATGAACGCGCTGCATGATGAACATGCCAGGAACAACAGATGTTAATGCAATTCAGGAAATCAATTATTTGTTACCAGGATTTGAGCATGTGTGTGTGTGTGTTCCCACCACCCAGGTTTTGTTTTCTATAATGGCATGTCGATCACACGCGGAAATGGTTAGATTGACAACATAAATTATAAATATATATGTACATAAACATAAAATATATGCGCTGTATTTGAAAGAAAAAAAAAACCTTTTACTTGTTGTGCCTGTTTCTGCTTCAAGGGCGTTTGTGTTTCTTCGAAGAGCTCTTCTACAGATATTCAGTTAGAATAAAATACACCAAACATCGGGCATTACTCATGACAAGTGAAAATGAATGAGTCTATGGTATGAAAAAATAAATCTAAAATGGATATTTTTCTTCAGTAGGAAATTCTGTCTTTGTAAATAAAACCTTTTGACAATGACCTCCTCCAGCGTGTTTGTTGTCAAGCTGACTGACTGAAACATTTTGCTTTGAAGAAATATCCATCCGTCCATTAGTTGCCCTCCTCATCCTGCTGAGGGTCATGGGGAGCGCGATCCTCTTTCCCATCACTAACCAGACTTTGAGATGTGGCTTAACTAACCTGACTGATACAAAGCATTACATTGTCCTCCAAGATGAAAATACACTCAAACACTTACATAGTGTGGGGCATGTGGCCCACCACAGCGAAGGAAACAAAAGGTAGTTAGTTTTGTCAGCCTCACCTTCTCCATGTCTAAGTTTTTACAGTGTAACAACCTGTTTTACAGAAAGAGAACAGCCATTTTTTTTTTTTTTTTTGCGGAACCGAACAAGGTCACTTGTCAAAAGTGTAAACACTGGCCATTTTAAGCGCACAAACGACTAATGCTGTTTTTGTGGTGGGAGCAGGCTTACATAAAAGCAACATGCATTGTATCACCTCTGTTGTTTATCTGGTTTCCTGCCTCTCTGTCTTTATGCATTGACTCTGAAGGAGAATCCTCGTTGTGCTCGGCCTGTGTGGGGAGATAATATGTTATCATCGCTCGGATCCTCAGCCTCAGTCTCTGTGGGATTATGTAGTACAAGCGCCAAAACATTTTGTAACCTTGTAGCATTAATCCACTTGAGGGTTTTTGGTGCACAGCAATACAAATAAAGTATTAAAAAGTTTTTTTTGTTTTTTGTTGAACATATTGACACAGTGTGACATTTTCATAGTTTAAATCTACTGTAGGTGCATTAGTGGATATGCTGCGTGTCTAGAATGTGTGAAACAAAAGGATGGGCAGTGGAGATGGAAATGTTTTGTCATCTTTTTGTCTTGTGTTTTTGCTGCTGGGACTCTTGGTAACCATTGCAATCCATTATGTGCACTAGGGTTTCAAGCCACCTGCAGCACCATGTCCTCTACTGAGGAGAAAGTCCTTCATCGTAATCACGGTGATTTCTTTCATGAAAATACGCTGTGTGTTCTTTCCCACAAAGAAAACGCTTTAATCATAGACAGGCTGTAGCTGTTAAAACACAGCCTGGCCTTTTGACATTGCTTTCCTCTTATCGGCTATAATGTGTGAAATGTTACCGCGCTCATGCCGTGGAAGAGCAATTTGCTTCATCCGTCCGTAAAGTTGTGAAACACACTGATTATATTGCTTTTATTTTGCCCGGTTGTTTAATGAGTGAGACTTTGAGGGATGATCACCAGCGAAGTATGTGACTACACGATTCAAGATTCAAGACACACTCAGCAGTCTTTGGTGTAACTGTGGACAATATATGCCACAACATTAAAACCACTGACAGGAGCAGTGAAAAACATCAACTTTTTTGTATTAATGCAACTTTAAGCTTACCCACTTTTATGTTGCAAGTTGAAAACATTTATTCTGTAAAGGATTTTAATACAAAGGTCCTTTGAACATCCTATCTTTTTTGGTTAAAAAGGCATGAGGGTCTATTATAATTGACTTGCTTTTAGAATCAGACTCGTGTTAAGTTGTCAGTGAACATTGTATGCACAAATTGTGGTTTAAGCAAAATAACAACAACGACTTAATTCTATCCTGGATTGTAATTTTCCTGCTGTGGCCATGTCAAAATATTACCAGTAGAGGCCTAGCTGGTGTTCGCTTAGCTTAACCATAATCACTACTGTGACCTTGGTTTCCTAAATTTAACTTGAATCATCATGTGAAAGGCGGCTTGACAAAGAACGTAAGATTTGCAAATGCATGCTTGAGGTAAGAAATGATGCTGTGATGAATTTATCGTTTTTTTCTGTATGTGTCCATATAGGAGGTTGTCTTTTCAGTGCACCTTCCAATGACTGCCAAGAAAACTAACAATTACTATGAACGGGGGCCGTCCACTCCATCATAATGGTGTTGAAGAGTTGTGGAGCAGACCTGTCATGCAGCAGTGAAAAGGTGCTGCTTTCTCACAAGCATCACTGAAAGACTGAACTCTTCCCCTTGAATCATATATTCAGGTACAGATAGAATTATTCCTGGAAGCTTTAGGTTTTGTGGACTTTTGCTTAGAAAGGCGAAATTTATCTGCACTCAGTGCTCGCTCTGCTGAGCACTGTGACCGAAAATGACATTCCAGAAAGAGAGAAAATTGACTAACTGGCCGTCAGAACTGCAAATCATAAACCTCCTCATCCCAAGGCATTTATGAATGTGTTTTTAATACACCTGCATTGCTGTGCAGTGAGTACCTCTTAAAAATGAAACCTGATAGCAAAAAGGGAAAAGTGGGGGAGAGAAATGGATGGCGATGGAAAGAGAAAAGGAGGGAGAGAGTGTGTTTTCCATCAGAGTCAACCTTGCCAGGCAATTTGGGCCCCCATTTCAGAGGCCTAATGGGAGATGGACAGTGATGGACAGCGCGTGTGGGTTACTTATTAATCTGGGAGAGGCAATTGGAGAACCTCTATCGACCTGCAGTAAATTAAATAAGGCCTATCCTGAAATGGCATTATTCTCCCTCAACTCTCCCTCTGCTCCTCTCTCCTCCTTTGACCTGCTCCAAGGGATTAGAGCAAACAGAATGGGGACATTTAGACGCTGTGAAATGATGATGGATATTTTGCATACATACAGTATAAGGAATACAGTGTGTGCGAGCTGATAAATAGAAAACTAATCAACCAGTCATGAGGAAAATCTTTGAATAAATAAAACATGTTCTCGTCTGTAAGTGGGTTAAGGTTAAGACAGTTTAATGTTTTGCGTCTAATGATTGATTTCATTTGAAATCTGTCCTAATGAGACGTTCCTGTCACTGACCTTTAAAATTCTTGTATTTGAGGTCGAACTGTATTGAGTGTTTTTGGAGGAGCAAGACTGTCAAGCCTTTAATGATTTAATTGGGATCCAAACACTGTGTTTGAGCTTACGATGAGTAATGAACTTTTTTTTTGTCATGCATACAAGCAAGCCCTAGAGAAACACCAGCTGTTTGCTCATGCTACCACAATGGCAGCTCAGGACTAAGTGCTCTTACAAACCTTTTCTGATTTATTTGATTTCATTGTAATAACTCCAGTACTAATCTTTCATCCGATTCACTTCTCAATAGACCCCTCAGAGGTTTCTTGTCCTCACTCCACCCAATGAACCAGATATGACAACATATCTGTGCCTGTGAAGAGGACTAGAAAATATCCCCGCAGAAGTCACCTTGTGTCCAATAATAGGCCCTGCTCTTTTGTACATCCATCAGTCTACTCTCAGTTATTTGGGGCAACTTTACCCTAAAGTCTGCAGAAGGCCTCGGGATACCAGATACTTTGACTCTGGCTTGTTTTGCCCTCTTTCCCTTATGCAAACTCACTGTTGCAGAAATAACTCACTGTATTCCTGTAACACCGCCCAGGGGTGAATGAATGGTCCACTCTGTGTCCAATTACAAGTTAACAAGTGATGGTATTTCGTCCCGTATTAAGGCATAGGGTAATATATCGTGCCTACCAGGCTGGACAAGGATTTTTTTTGTCTGGATGAACACACTACAGCCCCTTGCAACCGCCTAAAGGAGAAGCAGTTATAGATAATGGGAGGATTGCACTGAATAAACTTCTGTAATATAAAACAATATAAAAGAATCGTCCAGTAGACATTGGATGAACAGCCTGTTTTAATGTCCCACTACTGGGTCTGTTATCTGCTGTATTCTATGATTCTTGAACTGTCAAATGGGACCTAACGGCAAACTGTTATCCACTTTTTTTTGTACTGTATTGTACACGACCAGTAAGCATCTCTGAACACCAAGTTATCTCTTGATCAGACGCCCGGAAAGACTTCCACATTGCTGGCATGGGCAGTTAAATTACTTCCGTGATGTGATTGTGATTGTGATTGTGAAAGATTATTGACTTTTGGGAAAAAAACATGTGTAATGCAGCATCTCTGAAATCCTTTCAGTGCACCTCCCTAGGGCTACCAAGAAAACTAACAATTACTGTCATGGGGAGCCTCCGCTCTACTGTAATGGTGTTGTAAATTGTGGAGTTGCTGCGCTCTTCCTCAGAAGCATTATTGTACCTTAGAGATTGGACTATTTTTCCCAGAAAGCACGGTTTTAGCTACAGATGGACACGACATGTAGATTTTTGTAGGCAGACATGTACCCACATTCACCACGCTATATCCAGAGTGCACCTAATGTCAACACGGAGGAATTTGGTTATGAAGTGATATAGCTGCAGTCTACCTAGAAATACTGTTTTGCTTGAATAAAATGTTTTCAGTATTTTAATTCTGTTGGTTCCAGAGTCTCTCTGCATGTGTTAGTGGCTCAAGCTGAGATATTAGAATAATATTTTATTTTATGCTCATGGATTAGCACCACAATGTTCAAGGAGCAGACTCTTGTGACGTTACGATCCATTAGGACTAAATTCTCATTTAATTTACTGCAGGAGGTGTATAATCTATGCATGTCGCCTATGCTGGTGTGAGCTATTTATACTTGTGCGCTCATCAGTCCGGCTCGCTCTGTAACGACACCACCCAAACACTAGTAGGCGCTGTGTCTTTTTTTGCCAGTCAGGTTAATTTTTCATACAAGTGTTTGTATCTCCGAACCTCCTCAGTTAACCTTTCCTCGATGTGTTCCATTTTTATTGATCCGAAACAATCAATTCGAGACGCAGCCAGAAACAGAAAGAAGTGGAAGCATGCTACTACTAGAAATCACAGCTCTTGCAGTCTGCGTCACCATAACGTGTAGTTATTTCTGGGGAGGTGCACATCAGGCCACTGCGTTAGGATCTGCATGATATCTGGGCTGCGTGTTCAAATGACACAGAGGTATAAACCGCGCACAAGTGAGAGGATACCAAACCTGCCATTCCCACTAACCTCACTTGCACTTGCGATCACCATTTCAGAGCTATTAGCACAGCTGTGGATGTTTCTTTTTATTATATGGAGGGACATTCTGACAAGCTGAGGTTATGCACAGAAACTATTGTTGCATTCACAAATGTTGCAGAGCATGTTAGGCTGCTCTGTCTGCATTTAAAGGCCTACTGCTTGTATAATGTAACCATTATTCTGCACTATCTTTTCTCCCACAACTGGGGGAAAAGTCAATTGCGTGCACTCGCCGCTAATACTTTAAAATGAGGAACACCTGTGAGCATAGGTCAGAAAAAACACAAACCATTTTCCAAAGTGGATGCTGGATGCTCTGCTATGATTTACACAGCCTGTGTGAGGCAGTGGGTGGTTCCATAATAACTGGCCACGCAGAAGTACATGCAAATTTGTGCTCTCCAGGCAGCAGTGGTCAAGACTGTCGAACCCATTAGACGGTGATGCTGGTGTTGAACAGCGCAAAAAAAAAAATCACTCTAACATTCAAATCAGTTCTAAGTTGGTATGTCCACGGGCAAGGTTTTCACACGCACGTGTGACTTCAGCTTATGAATGACGAATAGGCGAGTGTGCATCATCTCTTTCATGAAATAATGTCAGGAAAATACATGAACATCTGGTCAAGTTGCTCTAAGGCCCCGTGAACAATTAGGGAGCAATTATGGAGAGAGAAAAGTTCTGCTGTCGAAGGTGATCTACACCCCACTGCTTCACACTGTTGAGTGGTGATACAGAGATGTGAATGACAGCTGTATTTAGCGCGATTTATGCGGGAAGATGAGCTCATAGTGAAGGCAACTGCCCCCATCAGCATTGTCATTAGCACCACTAACAAACTCCTCTGGGTGTGAGAGGCCTACTCAGCTGGTCGCTCAAAAGATCCATTACCAAAGCATTAAGCATGCGAGATGAGAACAGTAAAACGCAACGTGTGTGTCTAAGTGATTTCGTGTGTGTTGTGCCAGATTTTTTTATTTATTATTTTTATGACACACAGCTTCGTGGTCATGAACAAACCCGCTGCTAAAAGCTGCCCAGGTACATTTCATATTAATAAACACCCGCATGCACATGCACACATTTAAGATCCCACATGTAAGGATGCAAATGTATGCGGGCATTCGCTCACGCAATCGCATGCACACACATTTTAAAGGGCATGACACAGAAGCCAAGGTCCTTATAGAGACCAAAGTGTTTGTCTAATGGAAAAACCATTTTCTTAAGTGCTTTGTTTGTTGCACCATCTGCGTTATTTGCACAGTAATTACTTCCGTAGTCTGCAGGTTTGAGGTTTGCAACCTCCAGGGCAGTGTAAATAATGGGGCAATGATAACAGTATTTTATCTCGGCGAATGCGCAACCGTGTGGATTTAATGAAAATCAATGTTATATTACCGTTAATGCTTTTCAGATGTGGTCTTCAGAAGTCCAATTGTTCTCCATTTCATTTTTGTCTTTGACAATATTTTTATTTTATTGTTTATTTGATGGGGACAATGCGCGCTGATTAACAGTCGGTGCAAATACATGGCATCATGTTAATATGCTGGATTTAGCTCGAAGCTAATCTCCATCCATAGTCCTCACATTCAAAGACAGACGGGCATACCATAGATACAAATCTTGGGCAATTTCCTGTGCCTTGCTCTTCTGACCACACGCTGACAAGTCTAAAAGCATATTGTGAAATCAGTCCTGATGGTAGAGAAGAGCTGCAGAGTCTGTTGGTGAACAAAAAGCATTTGGTCATCAGACATGAGCACAATCTTGAGCTGGAAGTATTCCTAATTGCAGAAGTCTTAGGTCTGGGTGATATCAATCCCACCCAGCCCATGTCCATTCCATCAAATCTACCAGAATGCTGTAGTTGTGACACAGTGGAATAGGAGATGTTGGAGTAATCCAATAAAGGCATTAGTGAACCATTAGGAGGGCACTTCCTGGCTTTGGAGGGACACACAGAGCCTTGTTTAGTCTAACAGAGCATCCCTGTTAGCGTTTATTTATGGCAGCAAGATGTCAAACCACTTAGAGGTGGACTGTTGCCTGTCCATTAAGGCTGCTGTCCAATGGGAAGCTTCAGAGAGCAAAATCTTAGGGCTTGGCCTTAGTCCAATCTTCTTGTCTGTTTGGCTTTTTTAAAGAACACACAGTAGTGGCCTTTTCAACCAGAGAAAGTTATGCATAGTATAACCCTTCATCACAGCTTACATATTTCACGTCACAGGAAAAAAAAGAAAGTGGGAATGTGGAATGAATGCACATTAGCACATGAATGTTATTGCAGCCTTGACTTCCGTAAAACTGAGATCGAGGTATTTTTGAGTCATGTGAGGTTTCAAAGCACTATTTCCTACCGAGGACACGTGTCTGTGGTAGGTCTGCCGAACACCCATATTAGATTCATTCGTTTGAGACAGCTGTCACATGTTTTATGGTTGTCACCATAAGCACAGAATCCAGTCCGCAGCGTTATTCCACAAACTTCACATGATTTACAGGCTAGGACTACACTATTTTTACTTCCCCTCTCCTGTTGGCTCACATCACATGCTCTTTTGTATTTACCCACTATCCTTACAATGTCACTCCCAGGAGGAGTGATATTTAAATGTCACTTAAGAGCTTATAATCTACAATTCGTTTCCAGTTATTCCACGAATATCTTGGCCTGGAAGCCACACCAGCTTCCCCACACACTAAGTTTTGAGATGGAACCCCTCTGCTGGAAACTGATTCTGCTCTTGCAAAGATCTGCCTGGCCAGTTTAATCGTCTGGGTGTGATTTACGCATGGATGGGCGGAAGAGTAACAGTGATAACATACACGTCATCTGAGCGTAATGGACTTAAACTTGTTTATAACAAAATGGCTGATTGGTTGAAGAATCGTCCAGTGGACATGGACATTGCATTATGTTTTTGTCTGCATCAGCTCAAACACATCCCATAATAAAATCCCAGTAGCACTTTACCTAGCTAAAGCTACTGGCTATCCACTGGTACCTTTTTTCAGTGCATATGTGGTTGATCACTGAAGTGTGATGGGGGGAAAAAAAAGCATAAAGCCTGTAGTGTTTCCAGCTGCATGAAATTTGATAAACTGCCTAAAGTGATTTAACTTGAGTTGTCTAAGTTTTCAGATTACAAGTTTGACAGTCAGAAAAGAAAAGAGGAAGAAAAGAAGCCTCTGTAGGCTGCTCCACATCGTTGTTTGAGGCCCGAGGCTGAAAAACACACCTAAAGTTCTGACCGAAGTCTCAACTGTTAATTTACATTCTGAGTAATGTAGAGTTAGGCTCAGATAGGAAGGAGAATGTGTAGGCTATTGTTCTGCTGACTGTGTTAAAGGGGTGTAGTGATAAAGCAATGCTAAATCCATATGCAGGGGAGTTAGAAGTTGGACTCGGTAGGTATGTTCAAAACTGAAAAAAAAATCTTTATTTAAAAATTTAGCCATCCTCTTCCAGCCCTCTCCTGTCCTAAACCCCTCCCACTCCATGAACATGGACATGTGCAGGCCTTAAAATGGAGTTCATAGTTCACGAAATGACATCACACTACACAAACAACCACAACAACAAATTAGAGATGTGACACTTCTGAATGAACCGAATGTATGTACCAGCTCCTTAAAACAAACGATTGTAAGCCCTGTGTTACACACACAGAAGCTGTGAGATTGTGTTGATGATGGAAATTGTATAGTAATATATTATATATAATATAATATATTTAAGATATAGATGGACTCAGATATCCCAACAACAGAATATGTATTGGTGGGATGTCTAAGATTGAGTGATTCTGATTAAAATCTTACTGTATCACAGCGCTTACTTCAAGGATGAAATAGGTTACACCCTGGCTGGCATCATAAAAGTAAAAAAAAAAAAAATATCAAAATGAATCAGTCTTTGAATAGTTCTTTGAAAGGAACAGATCCAAAAGATCTGTCTCCCTTCAAAAAGCCAAATACCATCTCTACAGCACATTTCGATTAATGGGTAAAGGAAGTTAGTAACTTACCTGTCCATATAGCCAATGGCACCCTCAGAATCTAAAGACCTGAGGACGCCTCAGGGTGTCAGTTATTCACTCTCAGATTCTGAAAGGTTGATGCTGACGCTCTTTCAAAAACATTTATCATATGTATTTATTTTAGGGTTGCTTCGTAATGTAGGCAGTGGACGCCAGTGCTTGAATGTGCAACTTTTCCTTCCTTTTCCTTTTCCAGGATTTTTTGCCAGTGAATCACATTTTCCACCATCTGAAAAGACATGCGTGGGCATTTGCATTTCAAGCCAATAAGCCCGCTGAAAGAATTTCTTAACATAGCCATTTGGCTTGACATGTTCAGCTGACCAAAATCACTGAGGCTAGACTCTCTCTATTCAGCACCCTCGTTTTTTTCCTGATAACCCTCATAAGCTCTTGTCAACATCAGAACACTTCCATCTTTGCTTCGCTGAATTCCTTGCTTGTTTGATCTTGACACAGTGCTCTTTACTTTGATGTCGTCATGCACTGAGGAATGAGTAGCCATGAGAGCTGGGAGGCCTGAGAGAGCAGAGAGATCTTTGGTTCGTCTGTGATATCGCAGGATGGGCTTGTCAAACACAATCAACACCAAGCATCTATCATTTGCTGATTTTAAAGTAATATCGCAGCTGTTACTGTTGATTTGCAGACATTGCTGACAGATGTATTTAAAGGCAGACAGGAGACACAGCAAAGATTTGCTTTAAAAAAGCTTGCAATTTAAGCCAAGCCAGTGAAAGTCATTTTCCTTTTCTTTTTAAACAGATATAAATAATCCAAGAGAAAACTTGTAATGTATAGTTTATCATATATATAAACTATATATATATATTTGGACCCACAAGGAAGATCTACACACTATTCAAAGGTGGTCATAATATTATGGCTCATCAGTGTAAATAAAACTCCAACAAAACTCAGTTTGCAGCCTCACTCCAAACAGAAGTATGTAACTCCTCACAGAAATTCAATAAATGGGTAGTGAATATCTTATCTAACAGCTTGACTTTGACTATGGATGTGGCGCAGGGTGAGGAAGAAAAAACTCACACTATCCAAAGTAAGAGTGGATTGAAAGCAAAAGCTTCTCGTTAAAACATACAGCTGGTTATTACCAGCTGAAGCAAGCTGAATTTGCAGATCGTGCTTATGGGTTTGTTCAGATCCACTGTACAATGCCTTGAGATTCAGTTAAAGCCCGTGATGGCTGTTTCTGAAAAGCAGAGAAATAAAGTTTGAAGCCAAGGCTGTGAATGTTTTCCACATATCCATACTTACAGTGGCTTTCTAGCTCCATTGGTACATTAACGAAAAAGCACAACAGAAATACTAAATTGGCACTGAGAGTAATTGACAGGAATTGAGAGGTAATTGGTGGAGATGTATGAGTTGTTGCAAATCAACTTACCTCGGATCATTATGAAGTGAACAAAGGCTCAGAGTTGCTGCTAACACAGCATTTGTGTTGACAAAAAAAATTACGTTTGCAGGATAGATTTGTCTTTCTATTACTGATGCATTTGGGCTGACGAAAATGACTCATCCTCCCGGCTTGAACTGAATACCATGACCACATGTTATCCCCAAAGAACACAAGCTAACTGGACATTTTTAGGAATTGAGGGCGCCGTATACTGATCTGCAGCTTGTGGAAATCAGCCTTGGTTTGATGGCAGCAGGGAAGCCATTTGACAGCTCGCAGTGGTGTAGTTAGTCAGTAGAAGATGGCCCCTTGGAACCTCATATATGGAAATGGCATGCCATGAATTATGACCAAGGCCTGTGAGCGAGAATATGGATAAGACTACTGGCCCAAGCAAAGCTCAAAGATGCTGCAGCAGGACGAAGCGCTCCATCAATATCAGATTTTAAATTGGAAAAACGTTTGTGCATCACAAGGGGGCCGGACCGGCGGGGCCACTTGATGAATGAGCCTTCTTGGTGATTGATGGTCAAGGAGGAGCGGTCAGGAGGAAAAGTTATGCCACATCGTGTCAATATCAGGTTGTTTGCCTCTCTTGCATAGTGATACTAGAAGAAAAGCGTTAGAAATGTGCATTAAGTACCCTTGACCATTTTAGTTTTTGCAGGTAAGGCTTGCGGTTGTTCGCTAACATCACCCTGACCCTAATTTGAATTGCTTTTCCACAAGAACGGAAGAGAACAGAAGCGAGCCTTTCAATCATTAAACCAGTCAAGCCGACTTCCACGGTAAGCGTTTGTTTGCATTTACTTGCTGACACACAGTATTTATATTCTTTCACATCTACCCCAAGTACAACATAAGGACGTGCATTCTAAACCAAGTGTCCACATTCAGCACAATCAAGGACACACACACACAGACATCTAGCAGCAATATATGGGCTTCCTAATTAACTTTAGTTATGGGCATTCACACTGCCATTTGACATTCTCACCACTTAATACAATCCCAGGAGACTGGAACAGCATAACATTAGGGGAAGGCTTTATCATAGCTAGAGAGGGTTGTAAATCAGGCACCTGAAATTCCATTAGCAATTCCAACCAGCAGGGATGTCTGTGTGATTATTGTGGGACTGGTTGCTCTCTCTACTTCTTGATAATAAAGACTTTAAGTTCAGATACTGCTACCAATGCTGATGCTGGACCAGAAAATGAAACTGGTGATGGAACGAATCCCATCTCCTTACAGTTGCCAACGTTCATTAATCACTAATAAGGGAGTGGGTTAAATATGATTCTCAGGATTAGTTTTTCTCTTTTGTTTGTGTTGCATAGGGAGTGAGAAAGCGTCACTGTAAAATTGACATGCATTTTATGTGCAATGCTCTTCTGTGTCAATGGCAAACCTGAGTCGCACTGTTGCGTAAATATCACATTGTCTTCTTCTTCTGTGTCCTCTTGAAGATGTGAGACCACAGCCATGGCCATGGCTGGTATTGGAGCTTAAATGTGAAAATCAAATTTAGATAAAGCTAATTGGGACACTAGCAGGAGTCATTTGGGGCCAACCTCCATCATAAAGGAACAAGATTCAGGGAAGTTCACCCCAAGCTGGATTTTTCCTCAAATTGCAGCACAAGCCTGAAAAAGATTTTTCTCTTAGTATGCAAAGCATCTACAACCATAGAAGTGAGACATAGGAAGCAGAAATACATTGTTGTGTTGTAATATTTGTATCAGCATGCATGATGCTACAGCTTTACTCACCCTGTGCTGTCAACGCGATGACTAAGGATATTGGGAATGATGGCCACTGACAATGTGGATGATTAAATGTGAACGAATGAGTGCTCACATAGAAAAGCCACATCATCCACGCTGTGCAGAGCTTTACCTTTCTCCCTCTGGAATAGAGGATGAAATGCTGGCACCAGGTATGTGTCATCGGGGAAAATCGTAATTAATGGCAAAGGTGGGAGATGCAGAAAGGGGAAGTTGAATGACAGAAAATGACACCAGATGAAATAATTGGAAAATGAATAGATGTAGGGGAAAAGGAGGAAGAAAAACACAGGTGTGCATGATAATAGAGAAGGGCTGACAATGGGATCAGGGTCTTTTTAAATGACAGTTCTAAGATGCTCATTGTAGGCACAAAAGACTTGTGAAAAGAGCCTTTCCAAATGTGCCATATCCAGTGAAAGATTCAGAAAAGGCTCAGTTTAGCTTCCCGAAAAGGTATTCTACATCTGTCATCAAAAAGAATAAGGCAGCTTGTGTGCCACATGGCTAAACAGAGTGCAAAAAATTGAAGGTGGATGACTATCCTAACCGCTTAGACAGGAGGCAATCCCATCCACATTAATCCAAAAAGCCTTGCATTTTAAATGGCCCGAAAGTAAAGCCTGTATTTGCCTTTATGAGCATGTATTATTGTTTGATTATTAATCTGCAGTTAAGCCGTGACTGACAGAATCAATGCAGGACCATTGTAATAATAGCTCTATGATCTCAGGAGGAGCCCTCTCACAGGCCTCTCACCTATTGTTCTTATTGTCTCAGCACCATAAAAATGCAATGCAATTGTTCTGCCAGTAATGATTCGCTTAGTCACTCTACATAGCTGCACAATATCACTTGTGATGCAGCCAGTTTCTCATTCCAATAACCACCGTAATCATACATAACATGCACTATAGGGCATCAGTGTATTAAACAGATGACAACAAGTTAAGTTCTTGATTTTAACTTTGAATATCAAGATCAAGATCAACCCTAAAAAAAAAAAAGTATTGTAGTATTTTCAACCTGTGTGTTTATAGTAGTTTATTTACGTGGCAATAAGGTAGAGGGAATATTTTCTTACCAATACAATGATTTTCTTGGATTTCATCATCTTCATTGTATATCACAAAGTACTAGCCGTGTCTTCATACATAAGCTAATCTGAATCCATTTGGGGTCACCACAGACAGTATAAATATGGACGGCGTAACAACTCCTCTAAAGTGAAGCCAAAGTAAGTAGAGCTCCCCCTGGTGACTGGTTGCAGTATAGGTCATAAGCTCCACCTCCTCCGTGTTAGTGGGTTGGCCTGGAACCAAATTAAAGGTAGTACACATCAAATAAATTTTTTCAAGGATGCTTTCAGTCATTTTAGGTATTTAATATAATACTGATGCGTATTCAAGTATCCATTTTTCTGAGAAGTTTCATTTTAGTTTGACTATAAGATGCCGTTTCTTAAAAATATGAGAAATTAAACAGGAAGCAGCACAGTGTTTTCAGTGCTGGGAATGGATGGATGGTCATGGCAGAGCTTCTTATCAGTTTTGTTAACCGTCAGAACTCTACATACAGTATATCACCGTTTTTATTAATCTCCATTGAGTTTTTTTTTTTTTTATCATGGCCCGCAAGCTACATTATCACTATGTCCTGGTCCGTCAGGAGCACACAGGCCTCAGAAGTGTTCTGCCATACACAATAATTTGAAAAGATGCTACTATAAAAAGGAATGGAATCATAAATCACACAAAATGTATCTTCCAAGACTGATTGTCCAAATAACATTTGGAAGACGCAGCATTATAACCACAGAAACAAGTGGGATGATTTGTGGTGTATGGGCCTAGCGAACTGCTTTGGCTGGAGTGAAAAGCCATCAATGAATGCAGCTTTCCTCAATGCACTAGTGGCATCGACTGTTGTTGGGGGACGGAGCGGTTGTTTCATTTTATACAGGATACTTTTTTGTTGTTTTACTTCATGTTGACACCCTTGCCTGATAAATGGCTGGCATAATCAGAAGGAAACTGAGTTAATTTAAGAGCACTTCAAATGGTATACTTAGTACAGCAGCTTTCCAAGACCCCCCCTACAACTGTCGATTCCCCTAATGCATTAAGGAAAACTGCATTCGGTGATGGCTTTTCACTCCAGCAAAAGCTGTTCACTCGGCCCATACACCACAAATCACCCCAACAACAAAAAACTGTCGTGTACAAAATGAACAAATGGATCACTGCGGCAACAAAACATCACTTGTTTCTATCCTTGCACCAGGGAATCAGAGCAAACTAATCTTGATAACCTGTCAACAGTGCCTAGAATGTATCCATTATTTGTTCTGCACAAACAGCCAGTTTAGGGTTGGTTCAAGTGGAATGTTGGATATGTCTGATGGGGTCAAATGTGAGAAAGGAAGATCCAAATCCATTTCCGGACCTTTGTCTCCGTGGTGACTTGACCACAGCTTTTTTCTGTATTAAGTATTTCATGAAAGATGACAAATGTGAAAAATGTTTGTGTCTACATTATTAGAACTACCGTGTTCTGCTTGTGGTGTACTTCTTTATATATCATCTCTCATACATACTCCCTTACTTACAGGTTATGCACTCTTAAATGCAGTGCAGGGTTTATATGCTGCAATGAAAAGATTGTGGAAGCTTGTTGAGCAGAAAGAGATTAGATGTATTGAGATACGGTATATTGATCTTAAGGGCAATTCTGTAGTCACATACCTGTCTCCCACCAAGATACATTGATAGCGCTTAACAAAAAAAAAGTCATAAAGACATAGATGAATCAGAAGTAATTGAAGAAAAAGACTGAGTGATGAACACACTGCTAAAGGTGAAACTCTGAATAATAAAAGCAGAATGGCAGTAGGCTTGCCCTGCATGACCCTGTCACCTTGCACTACGTACTCTACATCCTCCTGTCAGGAAAACCCTTATTTCCTCATAATAATGTACTGAATACAAATCCATCCTGCTCTCTGTGGCTCCCTCTCTCCCTACTGCTTACCATGGCGCAGCTCCCTCCATGGCAGTGCTTGTGTAACAGTACTTGCTCCTGGCCCCGAGGCTGTAAGGCATTAGCCATGGTCACATGGATACTGACAGAAAGTGGAATATATTGCTTCACTCCAGTCCCTTTCGCCAGCTTCATATTCCATACTGGTCATTTAATGGGAAATGGTGATGAAAATGATGACTGACAAGTTAACATTTTTGGGGTAGGTGACTTCAAATATTAAAAAAGGCGGCACTCAACAGTCTTCTAGTCTATTGGCTATTTTCAAAAGTATCATATCCAAGACAAGTGTCATCCATTTTCTGTAACGTTGGGATGGGGGATCTGGAACCTATCCCATCAGTCATTGGGCGAGAGGCGGGGGTACACTTTGCACAGGTCAGCAGTCGATCACAGGGCTAACACAGACAGGCAGACCCCAGCAAGTTCAACTTAACACTGTTACTGTATATGGTCAAAAAAAGGGCCAAAACATAAAGGGCACATTTCCTACTTCCTCTCTTCTATAATCGATCTGGGTCTTTAAAAAGCATAAACCCGATGTCTTACTGAGTGGGCCCTCGGGCAACAAAAATTTTCTTTTACTGTGGTACACAGAAAAAAAAAAAGTACAACACTGTTTCAAATGCCTTATCCACACCTCCTGATGAGTTTTCCACCACTGCCAGGCACTTACCACCTGCCTGCACCCCACTGCTGCCGATCAGACTGGAAGGAGAAAAGGTACTACCCATCTCAGGCACAGCAGGGCGCCTGAGACCGCCAGCATTTGTTCCAGGCTGCGAAAGAAGTCACCTAACAGATGCCACAAAGTGCAACCATTGTTGAGGAGAAAGTCTAGTGACTGCTCCAATTGGTTCCTAATATGCCCATCAAATCCGCATTCTTGAGAGTCTCCGATCCCAGTTGCTGCAGATGGTCCACGACAACACCTTTGCAGATACAAAACCTGGCTACAAGAGATTACAAGTTCAAGAATACTGACTTTGATAAAGCAATAAAGTGTAATAAAGCGGGGTGAATTGTATCACCGCATTCTCCAAAGCTCCAAAGGAAATGTCTGCTATTGCAGTACTGCAGTATCCCTATGAAAGGTTTTGTTTAATTGACCCCAGAATACTGTGGCATGTAGGATGAAACTCCAAATATCCATGTGCCACTGTAATGCATTAAAGAATACAAATGACAGTGCTATGTATCACAATAAGCAGATAATGAACGTAATACAATATTTACCAAACTGAGATGCACTTGTGTCATCTTTCTTTTTTTTTCTTTTTTTGCTGCAGATGTTCATGCTGTCCACTATCAACTGGTGTCTAACATATGTTACAAGTTAATGTCACAGTTGGCTATTCAAATCTGGATCTGTAAATTTAAAGAGCCCAAGTTTAATAGTGCTCCCTTTCAGGCTGAGGCTAAACTGATTCATGCAGAAGTCATGCATTATGCAAAAAAAAAAAAAAAAGAAAAAGTTCCTGTAGTGGAGCCACAAAATGAAAACGAAGGTGGAAATGAGCATGAAAAGTCCCTTTCTACAGTAGGATGCCTTAGAAACACATTTTGCAGTCTAGCCTTTAGGCTCACAACCTCCAAACTACCCACCCCCACCTCCGCTGTACAGTCAGATGGCCAGCAGGGAAGACAATGAGTGTAATTACTCAGGAAGTGAATGGAGTTCACCTATTGAGTGAGGAGAAAATCAGAGGTGCTGTGTCGGTGGGAAAGTTCAGCTCCCCGTAGAGATGGAGGTGGTGATCGCTGATTATTTTGCTGCATGGACGATTATCTTTCAGCTGGCAACAAGTTATTTCACCTCAACTGATGCAACGAGTAGCTTCTCATTTCTTAAACAACCATGTGGAAAGACACATCTCATGGTCCTGGAAAAGGAAGGATAGTGGGGAGCCATCGTCTTCGATGAAGACTTCAATCTGAATCCAGATTGATCGTGATCATGTAAACTTTTCATGAATCAAACCGAAGAAGAACAAGAGTAGAACTCAGGGCTATGTTTAATAGTGAACGTCAGAGCATTTCCACATGTACAAAGCAAAAGGAACTCAAATGACTGAGCAGCTGTGTAGACTTAAGAAAACCACTAATCAGTGAGGCTAACCGTTAAAAAAGGCTTCAGTTTGCAAGGGAGCATAAAGAATGGATTCTGGAGCAACTGAAGAAGGTCATGTGGTCTGATGAGTCCAGATTTACCTTGTTCCAGAGTGTTGGGCTCATCAGGGTAAGAAGAGAGGCAGATGAAGTGAAAAATCATGCTAATGTCTACTGTACCAGCCTGTAGGGCAGTGCTATGATCTGAGGTTACTGCAGTTGGTCAGGTCCAGGTTCAGCAACATTAGGCCCAAAGAATGAGGTCAGCTGACTACCTGAATATACTGAATGATCAGATTATTCCATCTATGGATTTTTCCTCCCCTTATGGCACGGGCGTATTCCAAGATGACAATGCCAGGATTCAGCGGGTTCTAATTATGACACACATGGATTGACCACCAGAGTCTAGACCATAACCCCACGGAGAATCTTTGGGATGTGCTGGACAAGTCTATAGAAGGCTATAAAATAAAATGCAATAAAATTGCCACAAAGAGACCTGGAGATTTCCAAGTGGAGGAAGCAACGGCCCATGACAAAAGAAAAAAACAAAAGTTCTCTAACCCTGAAACCCTTGCTCTTAAAAAATACTAATTAGACCCAAGTGAATGGCTCACATACATACAGCACAGTTTTCTGCAATGGCTGTATTAGAGATTATTTTCTCTCTCTAATCAGCAGTCATTACCCTGACACCTTAAGTCGACTTTTGTCTACCAATTTGTGACTGTGACTGTACACTATGAGTGACAGTGTGCGATGTTTCCCCGATGCCTTTCTCGTAGGCTGGCAGTAAAACAGACACTCGTGTGGAATGTGAGGTCTTGCTACAGGGGTGTGAAGCTGAGAAAACTGTAAGGAAAGAGAGGCTGGGTGTGAGACAAAAGTCGATGACATTCTTGGGATTTTGTGCACTGCAGCTCTACTGCTGGAGGGTTCAATGCTGGTCTAGCAAAATCAGCTGAAAACACAATGAACTCTTTTTCAATTGTAAGAAAACTGTGTTAATTTCATAGTGTCAAGACAAAACATACTTCTCACTGCCACATTACAGGATACAAGTTTATTCCAACTGATGTTTATTCCAGGTTCAGGACTGTCCCACTGTCCAATCGTCAAGTGCATAAGGACTCTCATGTGGACATTTCACAGCCATTATGCACATGTTCTGTGAGTCTGCACATTTGCTTACTTTCCTGGTGGACCCTTGGACAATTTTTGATATGTAAATGTAATTGTCTTGTAATTGTGACATTAGTGTTTAGACAATTTAGCAAACTATGATCAGTCACGGTCAGTCCTGGAAGTGATTTAGCTGTCTCAACATTATTCAGTACAAAAGACCCCACAGCGGTGACTGTCTTCCTGTTTTAATAGTAATGTATCTATATCTTTCCAAACAATATCTCCAATTTCTATCCTTTACAGCTTTCATGAACTCACACACTCGAGTACTGCAGCTGTGCACACAAGTGAGATCCATTAAGTCTGTAAGGGTTTTATTAATTACGCCTTAGGCAGGACACTGGCATCAGGCCTTTTTGGCTTTTGGCTTCTACTTGGCCATCTTGTATATCTGTACTCACTGAATTAAGCAGTGTTTTCTGCAACAGAGACTAACATTTAGGGCTAAATCAAGCCAGTATAGGTTTGTAGGTTTGTAGGTCTGTGGAATTTTAACACAAAATAAGTCGCATATGTTCAGTGCAATGTAGTCCATTGCACTGAACAGCACAGAAGAATAACATATCAGTTTTTAACACCAAGGCAATACTAAGTAGGAAAAAACATAATTTTTCAATGCCAATGAAGGATAGATATGTGTAACCTGACAGGACACCAATCATTTTCGGCATGTTCCTCAGCTGTTAAGACTACAGCCATGTCAGCGATGAGAGGTCTGCAGAGCAGTGCTTTGATTGCAGAGGTAATTATGCCTCAAGAGACAGCTACAGTATTAAATGGTAACAATGTCACAAAGACAAATGATGCTGAAAAACGTTTCAGTATTTGAAAAAGACAATTAATGTAATTGGCATGCAGAAGATGTTGGTGTTAATCAATGCAGAAATGGAAATAGCTTAATCAACGTGTTGCCTTAATTGCTGATAATTGGCATAACTGTGGCATTATTGGGGTGTGGGTGGAAAACATCATCCAGCTAAAGTGTCTGGTGTGGGAGGAAACATTTAAAGTGATATCGTGCCACAGAGCGAACTGAAATACAGAACAACATGTCTTTTTGAGGTAATATGGTATCAGGTAAAAGAACAGTAATAATGACGTGTGATTTAATGTAGCTATTGCGACACTTTAAGTGGAAGGAAAAAGTGGTAACGTTTAACTGCATTTCCATTCATGGTGTTCGCCATATTCCTACAAGAATACATTCAAACTGACTGATGTTATCATAAAGTATCCTTTCCAAGGTGTATTTCTCATCCAACTTTGCCAATCTCATATACTGCTTGACAATAAATGGATAATAGGATTTGCGCGTCTCTTGCTTTCCGTCATGGGTCTTGTTGATGTTAGAAGCTCTTCGGGGCATTCCGGTGTTCAGTGTGGGAAAAAAAGTGCACCAAATCTACTTAAATCCCACAAGAAAGAGAGTTAAAGTACGTGAAAAGTGTCTAAATAATTCCAGGGATTCGCTCCATTGCAGTGAGTTCATCTCTGGATTACGTTGATCCACTATAGAAAATAAACCATATACATAAAACTGAATGGGAATGGAAAAATGGTGAGCCATTCTCCAAGCTAAACATCCACCGTTGAAATGCACGCTTTAGTTTCAGGGTGTAATGAGCAGAGATGCGGTGCTCATCAAGACGTACGATGCTGATGGAAGTATTGCATAGTCTAACAAGATTTGCAAAGCGTGGTGCATCTTCAAAGGATCTCTGAAAATCAAAGCACAAAAGCATGCAATGCACTTAATCGAAGCGCTCGTCAGGAACCAAATTTGGATCATCTTGTTTCCACATAAACATTCTTCAAGTGTCTTTTTATGCACACACAGTGTGTTGGTAGAAGACTCTGCAGACAAAAAGCCATCCAAGCATTATTCCAGCACAAAGTATGTTCCGATTCACCATTTTGGGAGCCCAATGAATGAGAGCCAGTCACAGGGGGTTGTTTATACTATGTACCATTCAGCAGGTGAGATTATACTGGAGAGGCACACCATCTTTCGCAAGCCAAAAAGACACAGTAAGCACAGGCACAGCTGGCCAGCTTTCATGTGCCTCTGGGCTTAGGTAAATACCCTCTTTGGGCTGAACATTGGTAAACAGCCTTATCACCTTCCCCACCAGGTTTGCACATAGGATGTCTGCTTTTTTCACTTCTCATCGTTTGATGTTAGACAAGTGATCGTGTTGGCCTTATACCCAAATCCAAAGGGAAATTATGCATGTAGAAGAGAGGTTCCTTTTTTTTTTTTTTTTTTAAAGCACTGTCTACTTGAAGAGTTGAGTTGGGCTCCCTGATAGTCCGGCACAACACATGTTAAAGGTCATTTGATAAATTCAATTGGCATGTACATAGGCTTGTACAAACATTTCCTGAAGAAGCAATGTTTAAAAGGGGGCAAGTAGTACGGTTTAGACTGAAAATGCTTTATAAGGAAAATATACAGGAAAATGCAGTTTATGTGGCTGATGATAGTGTGGCGTATCTAAGGAAAACTCCACTTTTGTTTTTAGTTTTCTCCTTCCTTTGTGTTGTGGTTCCTACCTATGTTTACATGGATAACATCTCTTCAGTCCAACTGGAATGATTGTGATCACAGATGCCAAAAATAAATACTAAATAAAATTATCAGATACTATTAGGGTCAAATCTGGTGGAAATATAATAGTAGAAGGAGATTTTTTATCTCTGCTTCACTAACAAGACTGAATCTATTCAGCTGTGCTGCCGACATCAATTCCGGCTTTGCTCTTCCTTTGTTCATTCTTTTATACACTTCTTTAAACAACTTGTTAGCTAAAGCCATGTTTCTGCTCTCCAGGAAACTTGTCACTTCAACCCCACAAGCACAGAAAGTATTCACTCCAATACAGAGAGAAGAATTTATATAGTTGTGAAGCCTTAATACTTTTCTAGTGAATGGATTATCAAAAGATTTACACCAGATCTCTCAATCATGTCAACAGACTCCTCTCGATGTGGAGGAGTAGCTATTCTACTGTGAGCTCCTCCCGTGCGTCCAAGCTCCTTACCTGACCTCTAAGGCTGAACCTGGCCACCCAGAGAAGGAAACTCATTTTAGCTCCTTGTATTCGCAATCTAATTCTTTCAGTCATTACACAAAGTTCATGACCACAGGTGAGGGTGGGAACGTAGATTGATCGGTAAATTGAGACCTTCGCCTTTCGACTAAGCTCTATCTTTACCACCACTGACTAGTTAAGCGGCTGCTCCGCTGAAGAAGTCAGACTTGGAAGTGCTGATCTCCATTGCAGTTGCTTCACACTTGGCTGCGAACCTCCCCACTGGAGCCGGAGATCATTGTTCGATGAAGCTGGGAGGACGCGGGGACGAGATGAGGTCCTCCAATGAACTCGACACCCTCCCCCACCTAGCTGCACCTAGAAACCCTGTCCAAGTTATTAACCACCACTGACAAAGGGCAGCCCTGGTGGAGTCCAGTCCTCACCAGGAACAGGTCCAATTTACTACCAGCTACACGCACCAGACTCACACTCCTTTGGTACAGGGACTGAATGGCCCTTGGCAAGCGGAGCACCTGCCACAGGATACCTCCAATTTCCCCTCCAACACACTAGCGAGGGTAAAGAGCTATTAGTGGAATATTGGTGTCCATTTAAATGTACTGTCTGATGTAATAGATGGTGTCTTGTTAATAAACAACCAAACTGTGAACTCAACTTTAAGTTAGACATTTTATAACCTGTTGCTACTGCCGTTTTTTTATTTTACTGTGTGTCAGCTGAATGACGTGTATCACAGTTCTGTGTTTTGAGTATTTGTTGTGACCCTGTTTGGGTTTTCTTTGTGTTTCCTGTTTTTCTTTTGTAAAATTCTTTCTTGGTGTTCCTTGTCTTGTCTTGTCCTGTGTTTTACCCCCTTTGATTGTTGGATTGGCTTGTCCTTGTGTGCTTCACCCTCATTAGTTTCACCTGTGTCTCGTCATGCCTCTGCCCATATATAGCACTGCCAGTCCCTTTGTTGTGTTGTCTGTGATGCTTCCACTGTTCTGTGATGTTACCCAGTTTGTTTTGCCATTCTCTTTTACCAATGTCTTGTTAGGGTTACACTGCCGCCCCTGCTGGGCCTTAAGTTTTGGTTTGTAAGGTTTCATTAGATACATTCTGTTTCCAACTCCTGCCTCATTCCTGTCTCCATCATTCGTGTCCAACTTCACCAGGCAAAGGCAGTGTGTGATATCCCATCTCATCTCATCTTCTACTACTGCTTATTCTCACTGGGGGTTGTTGGAGCCTAAGCCAGCTATCATTGGGAGAGAGGCGGGGTGCACCCTGGACAGGTCGGCAATCTATCGCAGGGCCAACACAGAGACAATTATTTGCACTCACTCTCACATCTAGGGCCAATCAACCTAATGAGCATGTCTTTGGAGGTGGGAGGAAACCGGATTACTGTGTGATATTGGACATTTTTGTTGCATACAAAGCCTCCTCTAAACAATAGCTTTACTTCTCATCAAATTGTCTCATTTTCAAATTACAAATATGTCCACATGTAGATCTGTAACCTGCTGTGGCATTGTGGCAAATTCCTACTCCATCCTGAGCATTTATCCTCTCCACTTATTAAAGGGATTTCTTAGACTGTTAAGCAGTCCCTTATAAAAATGCATCCCAACTCATCTACACTTGCCAATAGTATTATTGTACAAAAATCATTAACTAGGCCAATCTACACAGTAATGAATGGCCACTGTTTTCATCTGAGGATTAAACTTTTGTTATTAATCATCTGCCCAGGATTGTAGCATTTCCATCATTAGGCAAGACATTCATTTATTCCATTACGCGCGGTAATGCCATTATCTTCACTATGTGACTAACAGGAAAATTAGCATTCTCAAAGCTAAACCGTGCCTTTCTCTATCGATAAGCAAATATTCTAATGTCATGGTTTGTCTCTGTCATCAGCCATATAAATAGATCAGCAAAGCATTAACAAGAGCACAGAGGCAGACAAATCTGCCTTTAGGAATGATAGCTGTTTATATTACAGGTGCATATGCTGACCACAGAGTCTACAGGACACCATACATACCTGCAGAACTTTGACACAGGACTGTGGTGTCTGGTAACAGAATGTTGTTAGTGGGGTCTTTGGGTCCTGTGGGTTGAGGGGAGGGGTCTCTGTGGATCATCCCACTGATGCTTGATCAGTTTAGGATCTAGTGAATTTGGAGGCCACGTCAACACCTTGTTCTGTTTTTCCAAATGTTTCCCAGCAGAACAATATATTGTCGCAAGATGGTCAATGTTATTTACGTCTGTCAGTGGTTTAAATTTTAATGTTGTGGCACATTGATGTATAGTATATGTTCAACAGGAAAACCACATGCAGTGCTTATTGTAGTTTGCAACAGTTTACAGTATCCTGTAGATCTTAGCTTAAAATCTGACATGGACACCCATTACAATACAACAAATTTGAGTTCTTGTATGAAGAACTGGAGCTGAATCCCGAAAGATTTGGATGCGGTGTTAGATTTGTGCTATTTTGCTACCCCCTGTTTTGGTCATACCTTCTTTAAGGGAGGTTTAAGGCTTCACCATGTTGTCTGGATCTGTTCAGACTGGGCATTAGCACGAACCCTAAGTGACTGGATTACAAGTGAACACCTTTAAGTACATGTGTTTACACCTGGTTTTTAAAGTGCATCTCATCCCACAGCTTGAGATCCCATCATTTCCATGAACAGTGCTTTTTGTTGAGCAGTGTTTTGAGAGCAGTGAGCAGGGGCCACGGTTCATAATGAAAATGCATTACTAGATGTGTGATACTAAATCTTCATGTACAGTGTATATCTCTTATATCGCACTCATTTTCTTCAAACAGTTTGCTTATCCGAAGGTGAGGGGAGAGACTCAGCTGATAGTAATCAGATTTTCGTGTATTCTTTATCAAAACAGAGTCTTAAAAGGATGTGTGCTTGTGTCGCAAAAGAAACCATTGGTTAGTGCAGTTACAGTATCTTACTGATCCAACCTCTTCCCTCAGCCTACCACTTCCCTTTGTACATATACAACTCCTTTCATTATTTAAAACGCTCAAGGGTGGTCATTATATCACCAGTCCAATACCGTTTACTGTAGTGTGTGTGTGTGTGTGTGTGTGTGAGAACATAGATACATAGTATCAATCAAAAGAAGACTGGGCAACCACAGAAATGAACTCATCTTTCATATTTACCACGACAGATTATGATTTTTCTTTTCACCAGCAGTTGGTGGTAAGAATGTTATCAACTTAAATGTGGCAGACTGACGTGCATGTATATAAATAAGCCAGAGAGATGTTTGTTTCATTTGAAATCCCCCATTTAAATTGCACCTTCAGATTCTTCCAGTTTCTCAAGCAGATGAAGGCAGATGTGCTCATTTCTCTCATGTCAATCACAATACAGTGTGATGAAATAACCTGAAAGTCACATTGATGTTTTTCTTCCATTTTCTGACAAGTGTTTAATATTGCAACAGACACATAAAAATGACTATTATGGGCATGTTATGATAAACACTGCATACCTGTCTCTCATCTGTAATCATACATACATCATACATTTACATCATGAATGATTGCATCACCTGGTGCCTCCAAAGAACCGGTTTGCTTTTCCATAGGCCAAGAGCAAAGCGGAGCCAAGTCAGCCACAACATCATGTTAGCGTAAAATGTGATATGGCTGTGTGTTTGGGTGCAGGATTCTTTTCGTCTGGCCCTTGCCACTGCATCCCAGTTCACTCCTCTGGTCCTTGTAGTCCTTCTTTAGGTTTGTTCAGATGCAGGTCCAGTGTCCAGTCGTAGCCAGTGGCAGCCATCTCTCTTTGTATACGTTGGAACACTGGCTTTGTGTGAGAGGCTCCCTCCAGCTTGTCTTGGACTGCAGATGAAGCCCACAGTGCCAGAAAGCACTGAGTTTCCTCTTTTGCTCTTCCTGTTTTGGTTTGTAACAGACCCCATCCACCGATGACGTAAGGGTTGCGCATCATTGGTTCTTAGCTCTGGACTCTGTTTAGCCCAGATTGATTTTGGTGTTTGCCTTGAACCTGTTTGGAACCAGTTTAAAACCGGTTTCCATGGTGCTGAGGCAGTGAAAAAAATAACTGGTGCTAAGTCAGGTACTGGCTCTGAAAAAACACTGGTTGAAAAGGTGCAAAAGAGGACATGTGGTGTCTAGTAAAGATGTGGAAACTGTGACAGACCCTTTGTTTGTATGTTCGTTCTGAGCTGCTATAGCAACTTAACAATTTTTGTAGAAAAAGGGTCACTCGCCTTGAACTATGAAAATGAAGGACTCATTGTAAGCTAAGAAAAACATGTTGATTCATTGTTACTGGTGATTGTGTTCTAACAAAAACGACTGTACTGGATTCCATTTCTGCTAATAGATGCCCTCAGATGCTACGCAGAGGTAAATGCATTTTCCTGTTTTTCTATCCATTGCTCCTTGTTTGGTAGTAAACCCGTGCAATGTGCTGTAAAGGTACTTTGTTTTTTCCACGTGGGGGTGCGGGGGCATGCAGTCCCTCTGCCAGAGGTGACAGCATGTCAGTCAATACGCAATGTCTCGCTGGGATTTTGAAAAGTAGGAAGGTCAAGTAAGAGATTGATGGAAATCAATTTTCATTTCTCCTTCCCTACGCTCTCCACAGATATCTCTTCTATCCATACAGGAAATTTAATAAAAAAAATTTAAAAAAAAGAAAAGAAAAAAGATTTTCAAAAACCTTAAATCACAGGTTGAACATGTCAAACAGAAGGAAGTTGCTTATATCTGAGCTTTTCATGAACCTAGACTTTAGTAACAGCACAGCGCTGTATATTTAGTCAGTGCCTGTCAGGAGGAGTGATTGGGTTAGGATGCATTGTGGAAAGCTTAAAATTCTATATTCGTATCATCTAACGGCAATAGCTAAATGTGTAACTAACTCTGAAATCTGAAGCCAAGTGTACAATAACTATTTCAGGTGTAGTATTGCATATTTCATGTGCACCATTACATCATCCCCATCTTCACACAGGGCTCGTTAAATTCCGTTTTCTAATTTTGGAACCCATATACAGCCACACTCACTAGCCATTTACATCGCCCTAATACAGCAACTTAGATAATTAGCCACATGGAAAGGTTATTGGACTGGCTTCTGTGAACAGAAGTCGTCTTCCTAACGTAGATCTCGGCTCACCAAACATGTAGAATTTAAATCTGATATTGGTTTGGGGATTTCACAGGACGGCGCCCTTGTAATCTAAGTCTGCCCGAGGGTTTCCTATCAATCTCAGACTTGAATTAATGTATGGCAAGATGAGGATGGTAATGACTTTTCTGTGTAATCTGGGATATTGCCTCTGCAAAGGTTTCGTATTAAATGCTGCCGCATTTTCATTGTTCTTGTTTGATGTTCAGATGTGGAGTCCGTGCTATAATCTTGATGAGAAAATGAGACAAAAAAAATGAGATACATTTCACACTGTGTGTTAAGAAAAAAAAAAAAAAAAAAAAAACATGATGGTGACCTAATTGAAAAACCAAGGGCTGTATCGTTTGTTGTATTAGGACGAACAAGACTAAGAGGGTAGTTAGACGCTTTTTTGCTCAAGCTTTCTACCACAAAACGGCACACTTTAGGGAGTCTGTGAATCAGGGGCGCATAAGAAAATTTAAGAGCTTGAACCATAACTTTTTTTTAACAAACGTATGAACTAGACATGGGATTTATGGCTCTTTGAAGGGAGACCTATCTTCTGGAAGAATTCCTTTCAAAGAGCTGTGCACTGAACGCTCAGTTGATTTATATTTACTTTCCATGTGTTGGTTGAAACATGCCCAATAAGGAAATCAAAATGAGATGAGATTGCTACCAGACTCCCATTCTCATAAAAATGTAATGAGAGTCTTTGTTCTTATGAATTAAAACAAAATAGTTGTATGCCCTATTTTTCCATATAAAGTTGTGAAGAACCTTAGTGACACCTTCAGAGGTGTTATTTTTAACAAAATGAGTTAAGCCCTTCAGCTTTGGAGAGAAGCTCCTCTCCAAAGACATATACAGTAGATCCCTTTTTAGCAAGTTATTAAAAATATGTCCGTTAGACTGTGCGAGTAGCTGAAATGTTGCCTTAACGTATAATGTGATTTTTATGCAGAAATGTAGCCAAATATGTAAGAAATGCTGGGGACAGAGGCTTTGGAGAAATCTCTACTTAAAGTGCTACGTCATCTACAGAGGTCACGGTGGACCTTGGTAGAATGTAATGTTTAAGTCATTTCAGTGCTCGAGGACACACTCAAAAGTTCTATTGTGATTGAAAATCTTTGCATGTTAATATTTATCACATCATTTTAGTTAGAATACCTCTAAGTTGGAATCTATGGGAGCAACCTCCCAGTTTCCCCATAGATGCAGAACATTCTTCAGTCACCTACAAAGCAAGCTCCTACCAGACACCTGAAACGCTCAAGGAAATGCTACAATCAGCAAGTTGAGGGTCAAACTCGAGTGGTCATTTTAAATTCTCAAAATGAATTGCTTTACGCTAAAATTATAAATGTTTGCTAATTCATGCTTGACTAGCTTTTAATGTTCTCTGAAATTTGAATTTTTGCCAACACATGAATATCGAAGACAATCATTTCACCCATCTGCAACCAGTTAGCTATTAATCAAAATGTTATTTTTGTGTTATTAGCTTGTCTAAACTGCAAATTTAGCATGAGTATTACTGCAGTACATACACCACCTATATAATTTTAAAAATGTGACCCATTGCATTGTGGGATTTTTAACTCAAAGCAAAGTTCATGCCATAGATGGTGGACACTTCAGTATCACTATTTATTCATCATCATCTGTGACCGCTAATCCTTAGAGGGTCGAGCTGGAGTTTATTGCAGCTGGTCACCGGCCTATCACAAGGCTAACACTGAGAACAACAACCATTCACACTGACATGCACCGACAGCTATTTTAGAATCACCAATTAAATCTAACATGTCTTACAAATGCACAAGAAAGCTGGAGCGCCATGAGAAAACCCGCGTAGGCACGTGAAAAACATGCAAACTCCCCACGGAAGGGCCGCAGCCGCCTGATGAGGTTCAACCCTTCTTGCTGTGATAAATTGGTGCTAACCATAGTTAATTTGTTAACTTCTGCACAATCCATCTCTATCTGACAAAGCAGTAACAGTGCTTCCTGCAGCTCTGACAAAATATATCCTAAAATATCCTTGCAAAACTCCAATAATCATATCCTGAGGTTAATGACAAAGGCTCCTAATTTGCTAAGTGTAACAAACATCTCTGTTTTTTAATGTTTCTTAATTACCAAATCTCGGAGTGCATTAAGAGAAGGTCCGACTCAGCCCTGTCTGTGTGGAATTTACATGCTCTATCTGTGTCTGCGTGGGTTTTCTTATACTCTGGCTTCCTCCCACCCTCCAAAGACATGCTCATTAGGTTGATTGTTGGTTCTAAATTGACCGTAGGTGTGAGTGTGAGTGCGAATGGTTGTTAGTCTCTGTGTTAACCCTGAGATAGACTGGAGACCTGTCCAGGGTGTACCCCGCCTCTCGCCTGATGACAGCTGGGATAGACTCCAGCAACCCCCGTGATCCTAGCGAGGATAAGAGCTAGTAGAAAATGAGGTGAAGATGGAGAGGTCAAACTTGGGAAATGGTTCTCAGGCCATACTTAACATCACGCTCAAATTATACACATGTATGGCCAAGAATTATTATTGAAAGCCTGTCTGAAACTGTGATCAGCGGTGAGAAATGACATTAGAAATTGGATTTTACTCTTTCTTTTTTACAATAGGGAGTCAGTTATCGTTACTCTTCAAATCACCACCATTTTAGTGTTGGTGTGAAGATTCCATCAGCTACCCACATTTTCTGAGTAACATCTTTACTTATCAGCATCGCCATTAAAATCTCATTTTCACCGCTCTTTTAGCCAACAATTGACTAATCATACACGCGCTGATTGGATACCACGTCTTCAGCGCTTCACAAATTGCCCGACATCTAAGCATCTAAAATGGATGCATAATAACCGGGATTTCCAAACACATCTGAAAGGTTGTTAAACTGAAGTGCTTGTTTATGCACATTTACCTGCATGAAAGACAAATCTCATGCATATTCAGGAGTCCTGGAGAAAAGAGCTCAGCAAATATGACAGGAGGGGAAAAAAAGATTAAGAGAAAAGTATTTGTTATTAGCATAATCTTAGCATGGACACAGACCGTGTGCTTTTACTTAAAGCGCACACAGCATTTTTCAAAGCTTCCCTAACAATGCCCTCCTTCGTTATGAGAGGTCTGGTTTGATTCAAGAACAGCAGTTCCTCTTTTCATGTTAGATTCTTTGAAATGTTTCTTTCCTGAAAACTACAATGGCTCAAGTTGTATAAGATCCTTCATGCAACTGCTGTAACTATTAAAAGGATTATTTCCACATTGTGTTGAATCTATCCATCAGTTTGCCACCAAACAGACAGATAAATAAATACTTGTTGTGGCTCTGTGGAATATAGCTGTCTGCATTACACAGAGAGGAAAATAAACAGTATCTTGTCTCTCCTTTTGCAGCTTTATTTGCTCTTTTTGATTGAGCAAAGTGCACTTCTAAGCCGTCTTGAGTGGCTTGAGTGCCAACTGCTGCAGCTACCAATTTGTCTGACTCCGATGTGTGGCCACACTGAATTAATGAATTCATCACGTATCAAAAGATGCTGGTAGAGAGGTTCCACACTATGGAATGAGCAACGGAGTAGCCATTTGATAGATTTAAACAATCGCCATTGGCTTGACACGTTGATCAAAGTACTTCTCTCTCCTTGGTGGGAACTTTGAAGTTGCAAATCTCTAAAGGTGTCTCTTTACGTTGCTCTTTACATTACCCTGCAAGTGTTATGGTGGCTTACCAAGAGCTCACCTACTAAAGCCGTTTTTTTTTTTTTTTTTTTATGAAGGCTGATAAAATCGTAAAACCCACTGTTCAGCTCCTCCTCTAAGGATTGGCTTATCAGGAGCCTCTCGTCACTCCAAGGCGCAGAAAGCTTTAGAGGAAACATTGGTGGTAGTTGATGATACCCCCACAGTACCTCTCATTATACGCTTATGAGGTTTCAGCCCATTGGGAGACATGTATGCTGCTCTTTGAAGCTACCAGCGACACCTTCAAAGCTGTGGGTCCTCTTTGAAGGTATGCATGCTGTTTTGCTCCTCAAGATGACATCTCTTCATTCAGATGAGCAACATAAGTAAGCCTTTGCCCGTAGAGTATTTCTCAGGGCTGGGGTAGCTATATGAAGCTGGGCATAGTAAAATAAAGTCCATTAAGTTGCCATCGTTTGTCAGTGATGAGGCGAGTTCATAATCGGTTAAATACTCTAGAGTCTTTTAATGAGTAAAGAGGGATGTATGGTAGAACATGCTTATACTGACATGTAACTCTGTCTGTGTTGCCAGTAAAATGATGCACAAACAGCATATCTATAGAGACTGACGCTTCTGTTGGTTAGTTGTATAACTGCTGAGATATTACACTCCAGCGAACTAACATATACATTTGCACTTGCATTCGTAGTCCCTTGAGGATGAATTCGGCTGGCTGCCTCACTCTGTAACAATGCCACCCAAATGCTAGTTGCATGTCTGGGGAGGTGCACATCAATTACAGCGGTAGGCTCTGTGAAGGGATAGGTGTCTGCGTTGTCACCACAGCCTCTGCGTCAACTTTTAGGGTGCTTTCACACCTAAGTCATTCAGAAATGTGGAGTGTTTATCCCTTAGGTCAATTGATTTTGACTTATCTGAAAGAAAGCAGCAATCGGACTCCATTCTCGAACAAAAGAACTGAGCTAACCCTCTTTACAAAGGATGGTTTTCATCAGTCCATTTGTAATCACTACCTAGAGAGGTAGGGCACGACTTCCTTGTGTGTTCAGGAGCGGCTGTGCCCCGCCTCATCATATACGCATGGATGTTGTTTTCTACCCATAGCCTATATGCTAGATCAAACTGTTGTTCATACACGGAACACTGGCACATGAACCACATAATAACTGTCAGCGCATAATAACTATCATCCGCCCACACTTGCTGCCTTTGTTCCACATCTGATCAGATTATTTCTTGATTTATGGAAATCTAGTATTTTCAGCAAAATTATCACACCACAAAACTGCAAGAATTGAATCTTGAGGCGTTGAGGTTGAACATAAACCTAAGGTTAAATCCAACTTTGAAACAGTGATGTGTCATATGCTCCCTTAATCGGCACGAAACACAGGCGTGAAAGCGCCATTCGTTGTGTTCACATTGAAATTCAATCCAGCTGATTTGCCTTTCTCACAATAAACCCGACAAAAAGTGAACCGATTTTGTCCTCTGTGTCTTCAGGCTTCAAAGAGCACTTCATCATGATAATTATACAGAATGCATGGACAGAATTAAATGGTCACTCTTTAGTCACCATCATGGAGCAGAGACAGCACCCTTGACATTTCGACCCTACAAAAGTGACATAACAGAATAAAACTGTAATTACACAAACTGACAAACAGTCATTTGGTCTTTAAATCGGTTACCAGGCCATGACTCCATTATACTAGGAGTGGGTGTACTTAATTGCTATTGCTTTGGTGTTTTGCATTCCCATTATGTCTGGTTTCTTTGCTGCTTATCTCTTAATTGTGTGTTTGATGTTAATCAGATCGGAAATTTTGATTTGCTGCAGTGCCAAGATGGATCTCCATTGATTGGTGTTCCTTCAGCTGTCGCCCAGCCAGTACCTGTGAAACCTGAAATCTTTGAATCTTTAATGCAGTCTTGCTCAGAATGATACGGTTATGCATTTAGATGAAAAACACAGCAAACAACAACTCGCATGCAAAGCTCCGAGTGCCCTTCATAGCTTATGAGCTTAACTGTACTGTATATGCAAATGTGATCATCTCCAGGTTATTTGAATTGCGACTCTGCTGCAATCTCAGCACCAACTGTGAAGATGCAAAAGTAAATACGTGCTGCGAGGCATGGGAAGGCTTCTCCTTGTCAAAAATGAACCAGCATGTTCTGTAGGTTTTTTATCAAATGATCACTCAAATTGTGCTCAGGAAGGTGAAACACTTTTGAATGAATAATAACAAATCATCACATTCTAAACACCATTAAGTTAATTGATTTGTTATTCATTACAGAGCATTAAGTTAATGGGTTTTCCCAACAATTTATTCTCAGGAACTCTCATTATCAACAAGTCGTCCTCTGCATGGCAGTATTTGTACCATGCATTTGTTAATCACATTAAAAAAAACTACGATATTACTACAATTACCATGAGGATTGCACAGTGAGCACTACTTTTATTCTTGCTACTGGAAACAGGAAAATTACAAATCATTGTGCGAGAGAAGCTTTCCTATGGACTGCCAAATCAAGATGCAACATAATGCAAAAAGCAAACTGCAATTACAGAATGTCACATTACAGAGAGTTATTTCCAAGGTTGCAGTTCTTTCTATCTTTCATTTACATTTAATACAAGAGGACTGTCGTAAACAAGCTGTGTTCAGGCCATTGTCCTTTCTGAATACAGGAAAACAGTCATGATAATGGCATTCCACTTTGAAAGACTTGTCAATAATATAGTGAATCAGTTACAATCAATCAGTCATCACAAGTATTGTGTATTCTCTATGATGTTACATGCTCTCTTAAGAAAATTAATTGTGATATTCCAATAACGAAAGTTTATTTGTCTATTACATAGTTACGTTTCCATGAAATCTCCACTCCACACAAGTCACACAAGTGATGTTGCAATTCAGTATTGGTACAACGAAGTAAGAGAAAGACAAAGTAGTTATTTTACCAGACCTTAAGGACCAGGGTTAACGATAACTGCTGGAGTCTACATCAGCAGCTATTAGCTTCCCGAACTTCTAGCCATCGCCATCTTGGGATTGCCTGACACTGCCTAACCCATAGCTAATCTAATAATGGTGTGAGTGGAGCTGAGGTGGCCGAGAGAACTACACAGACAGGTAGAGCACCTATCTGTCAAGAATACCAAGGTTATGGGTAAAGCTTAATGACCTTTAAATTCACCCACTGTGTGGTTGTCCTGAATAGCTAAATCATTTTTCGCTGTACAGCTGGGCAGTTTAACAAGCAGGACTGATTCAATTGTGGAGTTTCAAGTGGCCTTTTGAGGAACTGGTAGACATTACATTATAGGTACTTTTAGTTGCAGGGAAACTGCCAAATTTTCCATCCCTTTTTAAAAGATTTTTTTTTTGCTTATCATATGGTTTTGTTGCCTGATCTGTCTCCATCTGATGGTGGGGAAAAATGAGTGAAAAACCAAAGTGCTGACTCATCTCTGTTTTTGGGACAAGGTTTTGCCTTTTGACAATATTAAATATTGCTCTTGGATGCTTTGTTCATGGGGAACTGTTAGTGTGAAAGTGGGTAACTTACATGATGGGGTGTTGCAAACAACACTAGTTGTGTCCATCTGCTAATAAAAAATGTATGTATCAGCTCACTGGTGAACCGGGTCACATTGTTAGGCTCTCACTTCTTTGTCCCATTCCTGGCATAAGCCAATAGTTTCATTGAGCATTTCATTGCAGATTGAATGGGTCATTAAATCAGTGCAGTCCCCACATCGGTATTTGATTCTGTCCTGTCAAGCCACTCCACTTCAACTATTTAGAAGGAATCGTTAGCCCCAAAGTTTTAGGTTTATGTCGGCTCTGGTGGTGGCCCCATGGTTGGCTACACTCACCACAACTTTGTTGATGAGGTATGGCTTGTTTCTTCAGTCCCACAGTTAGGACATTAGAGGTAAGTATAATGTGTCCCTTTCTTGAACATAGTGCTCATGAGTTTGAAGGTCATAATCCCCTCATGTCCTCTTGAGGTATGATCTGGGAGTGAGGTAGTTGATCGGTGTGATCTGGAGGTTGAATAAATCCTGCGTGTCTAATCCGTCCCTCTCTGCTCTTCTCCCCAAGCATATATTCTTCCAGTTTGCTTCCATTAGGTTTATGTGTTATGTTTCCTACAACATTTGCACACATGCCCCACACTCATGTCTGCCATACACCACAGACTTAACTGACTTTTGTTGGTTTAACATGTTGGAAAATAAAGTGTTGTTCTATCAGTTTGCTGCTGTGTTTCTCTTTTGTGGTGGCCTCTTCAGCCAAGTCATGACAAAGACACGTTATGTATATCCCTCAGTCATGTTGAATCGTTTGAAGCCTCATAATTTCCTTTTGTTGCTTTGCAGTTGTCATTGGCGTGAAACCAACCAACTCATCCCCGGTGGAATAGTATGAAACCCAGAGGATTGTAATTATGCCTGGACACATTCCACATTCCACTGAACTTTTAATGGTGAACTTCACAGGCTACTTTTAATTTACAGTTAAGGTCCAGGTTAAGCTACTACCAAAGGACTGCATGGTTAAGATTATGACTGGGTAATGATCACAGATCATTTGGACTGAGGTAAGGCAAAATCAAATATGCAATGTTACACCTCCATAACCATGGGCTCTGAAACTTAGCACCCTCTGAAGACAGGCTGTAAAAAGATCATTTTAGAACCCAAGAAATAGGTCCAATAGTGTCACTAAAATGAGAAAAAACGACTGCTGCCCCAATAACCTTGCCATTTAACTGTACTCATGCTATGGTGGCTCTTTTCAAATATTCCATATATTGTACAGCCAGGTGTTAACTGACAATGCCTCTTTTATATAATATCTTACATGCTGCTTTGGAAAATAATTTAATGAGTTACTTTGAAGGCTGCTGGTTCCGAGTTAAATATGCTGTGCCTTGCATAAAATGCATAATTTGTGATTTGGATGGTATTTGAAGTTAAAAGATTATTTACCTCATCTAAAGCTTAGCTGAAATGCCATGCATGAGGTAAAGAAATCAAAGCAAGGGAAAACAGATCATCTTCCCTCTGCCTCGCAGGGCCCTCTGGGCAAAAGCTTGGTTTACAAAAATAGACAATTCTTCACTCAACCTGGTACAGATTGTTTAGCTGCAGAAAAATAGCTTCAAAAAAACATCGACATTAGCTGAAAGCGTGAAAAACAGCTATTTTTGCAACATGTCCTTTTGAGGAAATCTGTTGCTCGGCTGTTATGTTTTGTAAAAAATGGTAGTGTACACAGCCTTGACTTGGTGTAAAATTTAGTAAAGAAGAAACATGCAGTCTACATTTGTGGAGCTGATGCAAACCACTTTGCTCACGTATTACTGCAGTCAGGCATGTGGCTGCACAGCTCATATTCTACTCACTTGGGACTTTGGAGGAACATGCGCCCATATAGACCACACCAATCAGACATTATACACCACTGCCATGTTTGAAAGTTGTACTTATATACATATACTGTATATGGGTACCTCACACATCTATTTCAACTAACAAACCAAACAATGGGGACAAGACGAGGCACATTAGCGATTCAACCGGAGCTCTCCCACACCTGCTCATGAGCCGTGACAAAACGAGTGGAGACAAATCCAGGCTAGGTGCCTCTTGACTTATGCATAGTTATGATATGTGTGATGGTGGTGTGCTCACTGCTTGGAATAATTGTAAAATGTGCAAGTCTTGTTATACCATCCCATAAGTATTACCATTGACATTTCACTTTGGTGTACTATTCATGCAATGCAGAGTTGGAGCTCATCCAGTAACAGATATGAACTCTGCTTTTCAGGGATGCATATCATTTGAAAAGCAACCACTGAGGTTCTTCAATATTTCAGAATAAGTCAGCACTTCAAATTTTCACGCAAGATCTTCCAGTCAACACATGTACCAAGTTTGTCAGTGGAGTTTTTTTGGGAATATATCATTTTAAATGTGTATTTAGGGACTGTTCTCTTTTCTATTGTGCTTAGACTTTTCACTCCCTCACAGATATTCAATCCTTAGCTTCATGCCTAGTTTCTTTTGAAAAGGTTTCTCCACTTGTGAGTTGGTGCAGTCTGTCCTCTTTCCAGTTCTTTCTCTAGGGAGGTGGTCCTGGTCACTCTGGTCTCCTTACAGTGTGCTGTACAAAAATAAAAATAACAAATATTATTGACAGAATGTCCCAAAGGAAAGGCAATAGCAGTGGAGCCGCCTCAGACCCAACTTCCCCTAACGCTTTTGCCAGTCCCGGTCAGCGGTCTGTGGTGGTACAGAACCTGTACCTCATGTTTAAAGAAGATAGGGAAGAAGGTAAATGATGAACAGTAGTGGACCCAGGATGGAGCCCTGGGGGACTCGTGACATGTGAGGGTTGGGTTTAAGCTGGACATTTTCACGGCGGAGGGAGAAATATGAGGTGAACCATTTGAGAAAGGTGCTGGTGATGTCAACAAAGGAAAGCTGATCAAGGCAGATGCTGAGAGAGATGGAGTCAAATGCTGTTCTTATGTCAAGGAAAATTCAGAATTCTTAAAAGTCCAGAGTCAGCTGACATGAAGAGGCCATAAGTGATTTTAATCACACAGGAATTGTTCAAACATATTGGAAGTAGTTAAATAGTCATAGATCTGAGTTGCTACTGTTTTTTGAGTACAGGGGTAATTGCAGCAGTTCTGAGAGATGATGGAACATGGCCAGACATCAGGGAGAGGACAGAGAAGGGAGGCATGCTTTTACCAGATGGGTTGGCAGAGGATCTAACTGACAGGTGGTTTGGACTTATGAACAATCTCAGAAACTTAAGCAGCAGTTGGGAGATAAAAGCTAGATAACAGAAAAGAGGGTGGTGGAGAGGTAGAGAAAGATGAGTGAGATGAAGCGTTGACACTGGTGAATAGTGTCAATTTTAGCTATAAAGAAATTCATGGAATTGTTGCAATGAGCAGTTGAATAGAGGTGACAAGGTAGCGTATCTGGAGGATGTAAAATCCCTTCTCCCAACTTTATCAGATCGGAGGAGTACTAGATTTTTGCTTAATAATAAAGCGTTGTTGTGTTCACTCATGATTTTTGAATAATGTTCTGGTTTAAAAAAACAAAAAAAAAAAAACATGCCATTGAAAATGTCACCATGTTCCTACAATGTCCTACTTCCAAATGTAAACAGCTACTGTAACTGTTCCTTTAAAATGAACCCAATAGTTTTTCCACAATGAGCATAGAATTTCATCATGTACTGTCTGTGTTGCATTCAACAGTGGAAATGAGCTCTCAAGGCACTGCCCATTAAGAAGAGAAAGGCCCACACCTCCCTCAGATCCCATTTGAAAACTTCTGGAAAGGCTCAGGTTTCAGTAAAAAGCTTCTCCATCCCTTCCTTGTGTGCTGCCGCTAATGATAGAGATGAGAAGTGTCAGAGTGATCTTCCCCACCCTCCCCCGACAGAATTAACATTAGCATAATGGGCTTTTTAACACAGCACCTTGCCTGCCACAAGGCCCTGTGGAGGCTCGCTGTCCATTAGTGGCTAACTGGCTGAGAGCCAGTGCTCACCTTTCAATACAAAACAGAGGGCAGCAGAGGGGCCGGCACATAAAGGAGGTCATCAATTTTTCATGCCGAGAGTGAGTTTATCAATTTGAAAAGACGGATTATGAAAGAAACAGTATTGCAGCATGAGAAAGAAAATCACGCATAAAAAGTGAACATAGTGCACTTTTTTTTTTCCAGCGACCTTTGGGCAGCACAATGCTTGAACCAGCGGCTTTTTAATTACGTCGATTTTCTCTAACCGTTGCACATGCTTCAAAGAGTGGACGGAGAGATAAGACGTGAAAAAACATTTTAAATTCCACGTAAACAACATCAAGATACTACTGAATAAATTCAACATTAGAGCAACAGCAGGTTTGGGAAATATCTTGCCGTTTTTGTCTAAGATGTGGTTTTGGTGTCTTAAAACATCAAATACAGAACTGTACACACCATTTTGTATGTTTAGTATTAACTACATTATTAACTGTCAAATAGTATTAGCCTAGAAGTGGCGACCCAAAAGTTTGGTTTTGAGCCACTTGGCGACACTGATTAAGCTCCTACAAAGATCTGTTGGGCCAATTGAGTCCAGCAGAATGAAAGCAACATCATGACCACTGACAAGAGAAGTAAGTAACATTGACCATCTTGTGACAATTTAACGTTCTGCTGGGAAACTTTTGGACCTGGTATTCGTGTGGATGTTATTTAGACAAGTAGCACCCACCAAGACCAGAGAAGATACCCCCACCCCATAACAATGACA
This sequence comes from Mugil cephalus, assembly GCF_022458985.1. Classification (NCBI taxonomy): domain Eukaryota; kingdom Metazoa; phylum Chordata; class Actinopteri; order Mugiliformes; family Mugilidae; genus Mugil; species Mugil cephalus. Next base: position 5,961,183 of record NC_061781.1, read on the forward strand.
CTCCTTGATGGCAGCAGCCATCCCCAGCAGGATGCAGCCTGACACAGAAACACCAACAACAAAAACAGTTTAGGGAACAACTGAAAAAAACATAAAGAACAGCACAAGGTGTTGACCTGGCCTCCAAATTCACTAGATCACAAACTGATCAAATATCTGTGGGATGATCCACAGAGCACCCAAAGGCCCCCACTAACAATGTTCTGTTTCCAGACACCACAGGACACCCTCAGAAGACCCATATCCATTATCTGATAAGTCACAACTGTTCTGGAAGCACAAGGGAGACCTACACAATATTAGGAAGGTGGTCATAATGTTATGCCTTATTGGTGTATGTCATCCGAGCACTGTTTACAATTACATTTGTTTCCAAATAAAATGACTGATTAATTGTAGGACCAGTTCCATACTGAGGTATTTCTTTCTGTACATAGGTTGAAACATGTCCCATAATGAAATCCAAATGAGGTGTTACCAAAGTCATTATGATACAAATTGAGTCTGGCTAAAATAGTATTATTTTGAGACAGACTGAATTAATTGCTGTCCACAAGCAAAAGAATAATCACACAAAATATCTTGACAATTTGCAGAAAGAAAAAAAAACAGAAGCAGACCTGTTTTATCACTCTGCCTTTTTTAAACTGAGCAATCACCAGCAACTTTGCTAATGTTTGATGAGGATGATGACCAGTCTGGACAGCAGCTGTCATTTCTACTCTTATCACTGCAGATGTTTACTGGAAAATGTAATCATTTTAAATCAATGTCAAAATGTTTCACCGATAAAGGCACACTTTAATGAGGTTTACACGTTTAAGTAAGTGATTTTGTTCAAAATACCTTCTTATTGTTGCACCACTGTATAATTATGTGCAGCTCTGCATGGTGAGTTTCCACTGTTGTTTCTGTCTCACAAGGCTCACCAAAAGAAGCGACTCCAGAGCCAAATCTTTGTTAACACACCTTTTTACTTTATTTCACATTCCAGTTTTAGTTAAATTAAATATTAAAAACTCTATTATCTTGTCTGGAAGTTGTTCAAAAGTTACAGTTCGTTAAAAAATGCCTGTTGTCTGAAAGTGTGTTATTCCTAAGATGCTAAGTGTTGTATTTACTACTTACCCGACACATGAGGATTAACAGTGAAAGGCGCTGTTATCCTCGAAATATGATTTCATTGTAGGCCACATACACTACAGATGGATCAGTTTATTAAATGGGTTCAGTAAGTTTAATTTGGCAGGATTTGTTTGTTGATAAAGAACTTCTTGCACCAAAGCACCAAATCAGAGGAAATGAACAACAGCAGTCCCTGGCTGGTTTCCTATTTAACCCTTTAAGACCTGAACATCCGCCTCGGCATAAAAAAAGCTTGCAGTATTTGAATTACTGTAACTCACTGAAAATTCAAGTGTGGTTGGACATCAGCAAGTTGTGCTTTCTGGAAAAAAAAAGAAAAAAAAAAAAGCTGCCATTGCGGTAATGATGAAGCACCACTGCTGTCGGTTGCAGATTGGGGAGCGACGCAAGATTTTGGAGCCCCAGGAAGAGAGAGTTGTTTGGAGGAATTTGTTGGTAAAAACAAAGTTAGTTATACCCTTGAGATGTCACAAAGGTCTTCCAGACAAAAGCACAACTTCCCAGTGTTCAGCCACACTTTGAATATTGTCAATAGCACAAACCATTGTGAGTTAAGGTGCTTTAACAAATGGCGGTGATACATTCAGGCTTTAAAGGGTTACAGTGGCAGTTGAACGACTTTTCCATGTGGCATCACTGCTTCTTCATACTGGAACATGTTAGCTTTTCCTCTGAGTGGTAACTACCAATGACACAGGACACAAAACAGTCAGCAACACCTCAAGAGAAGAGGTACAGTGTGTTCACTGAAGAGGAACGTCGTCAAATGATTTTAAACAGAGTAATAGTGGGGTACTGCTACAGCAGAGCTCGGCGCTGAGGTGAAGGAGTGAGCAGATGAAACCATGCAGAGAGAAAGCATGGCTTTTTTCATCTATTCTTTTTTTTCCACAATGAAGACATACATTCATTTATTTTATATAACCACTTCTCCTCTGGAGCCTATCCCAGCTGTCATTAGGCGAGAGGCGGGGCACACCCTGGACAGCTCACCAGTCTATCTCAGGGCTATCACAGAGAGACAGGCAACTATTCACACTCACACCTACGGAAAATTTAGAATCACTAATATGAAGAACACGGTTTTGGACAGTGGGAGGAAGCTGGAGTATCTGGAGAGAACCCACGCCGATAGAGAGAAAACACGCCACACGAAAAGGGCCCAGTCGGCCCGTGAATTCACAGTGGAGACATACAAGCAGACAGAAATTCTTCAGTATGTGTCAGGAGGTAAACTCAGCTGGTGTCATGTTATTTTATGTGTTCACAAAATGAAGTGAAACTGCACAAAATATGTTACCAACGTCTCCGGTGCCAGAATGATTGGATCACCAAGCTGACTGGAAGGCTAATACTGCCAACCGGTTGGTTCTTTGTTTCCAAAAGCAAAAACATAAGTTATGTTTTGTTTAGTCCTTGTAGCTTCGGTTTGCTTTCCCTTTGCCATCATTAGTGTTATCATAACGGCTACTGATATAAGCATGGTCACTGCCAAAAGCAAGAAACAACCATCCAATGATAATGGCAGAGCAATAGAAAGGTAGGAAGTTTTTTCCATTTCTGTCACTTGGAAGAAGAACTACAGTACCATACTGAAGACCTATTTTCTTTGTGTCATGAATCACTGCTTCATTTTTTGGAGGACAATTTCATACCCAGTGGTAGACAACACTGAGAAAAAAAGAAAAACGCAGCGCAGCTTATAGAGAGCCAATTGAACCACTAATGGTGCAATTATTCTATAGCCATTACACCGAGCAATCAATATTTACTGCATAATGAGAACCTACACTTTGTAACAGGTTTAATCCTGAATACTGACGGGGGAATTAGCTTTCTTTTAGCTTTTGAGAAAAACTCGCGGCTGGAATAATTTTCAGGTAAGCAAGGTTAGTCCATTGACAGATGACAAAATACCTCTTCCCAGGTCAACACCCCACAGAATTTCCTTTCCACTTTGAGCAATGCAGCCGACTGCAATTTGAGGACGATGCAATGAGGCTTGGTGCTCTGGAAATATGTAAAGCGACAGGGGACAGAATCGCCCGAAGGCATCACCTTGTAAAAAGCTGCTTTGTGTTTCTGTCCCATCTAGTAGTCGTCGAGTGTTTGTGGGTGTTGCTGTGTGCATGTGTGTACTGCTGATAACAATAAGAAAAAAAAAACAAAAAAAATATGAGATTCCTGTGTGGTTGCGCCTTGCTGACTATATGTATCATTAAATCCTTCCTGACACCAGTCACAGCCTCACCTTCTCTTGACCTGCCCTTTCTTTTGGTATATCTACACTTTTCGAAAAGACAACATTTCCACAAGGCACTCTCTCGGTTCAGCTCATGACACCACCTCCACTGTATTTTTTTCCTCTTTCAGTTCCGCTTGTCATGTGTGGACAGTGAAAGGTAACATTTATTTTTAGCCTTTTCTTTTGGAGGTGCCATCCCCAACACATAATGAGGGTCTGGTGCTCATTACCGTCACTGGAAGACAGCGAACTGTCACGTATGGCTGAGACAAATGTAGAGCAGCCCCCCCACTGTCTCCCAAATGAAAATAATTACACTCCAGAGCCCCTTCACCTTGTTCTCATTACTCACTGGGTGCAAGGTTCCGTCAAGACACACAGGGATGTAGCATAGGAAAGCACACCGCCCCACAGACACCATCTGCACTTGGCTTGGTTTTTTTTTTTGGTTTGGTTATTGCATTTAAAGAATAAGCTGTTTACACGGATAATGAAAATGAATCTCCATATCAGTCAGAGTGAAATTATCCTTTACTGAACGTTATTATTGAGGTGCAAATTTCCCAAAAAATATGGTGCAACATCTTTTTAATTTTAGCTGAAAGACAAAACAAAGTATGCTTTGCATATATCTATCTGTTGTCTAAACTGATTAAGATGACAGACAAACATTGGTGAATGACAAAGAAGCGTTCAGTCTACTGTTGCTACAACAAACTCTGCACTTAGTATTTCAGTTAATTGCAATAATGAGCCACAACGTACAAATAAACTGTAAATCCAGTATACGCTGTGCAGTTTATGTGAAATCTTTATCATGGTGCATTTACTGAATTTATCTAAACCTTTTTGTTACAGAGGTTGAGAAGCACAGATCCACATCAGTTCCAAAATGGAAAATCCAAAGGCATCACCATCACTGAATAAACAGTCCCGACATATTTACTCACTGCTTTTCTTTAACAATGGCTGACTAAAAATACAAATTAAAAACAAAGTTTTTTAAAAGGCTTTCATTAGAAATGCAGACACTTCAGAAAAGAAAGGCAAACAGATGGAAGAAAGAAAAGATAACCCACTTTAAACCTCAAAAGCTATTCTACCAGTCTCCACTCTTCAAAGCAAAGTGAACTTGAGCATCAAATATTGAGCACCTTTCTGAAGTGTCCTGGTGGGTATTTTTTGCCACCATTAGAACTGCCTATGTGGCAAAGGTCACAGCACATTAAGAGCCACGCATGTCAATATGCTGTCACTTCATTCTGCCAGTGAGAGTTTTCTTTTCAAGGAAATGCACTTGTCCCATGTCCCTAGAATGTAAAAGGATTACAGCCTCCTGGGACAGAAACCTTTGGCCCTTACTCTGCATTCGGGGAATCATTTATTCTGAGTGAAAATGGGCCCTCAGTGGAGTGTTGAAGGCTGTTGGGTTATTGGGAAAGGAGTCCATTGATTATTGATTGCAGACCCTTTCACGTCTACATATTTGATGTTAGCTTAAGAGTCAGTCAAGCTTTAGATGCATTCACCTTTTCTTTTATTTTGCCAAATTAATTAACCCAAGATTCAGAAAAGAGCTGGGCATTCGCGGGACACAACAGAGGGATACAGTAAACAACATGCCCCTGGCAGCAGAGCAGGTAAGTGAGTGGCTGTGGCAAAGGAGGAAACATGTATGCTAATGGTCACATGGTTGCGTGGTGGCAGCATGGAGGGGGGTGACTCCAGGACACGATAGCGCACTGTTAAGCCTTCCTGAGGTGTCATGGGCCTAACTTAATGATGTGTTGCATGCTGCCTACTGTTGTTGGCTAGGCCAGTTAGCTGGTGTCTAGTTGTTGGTTGCTAGCTGGTAGCTGACGGCTAAGATGGTGGTCGGTTTTTCAGTTGGACTGGGCTTCTAAATGTGTTTTGCCTCAGATCTTGACACAGCAATAGCAAATATATTTGTTATGGAGATCTCTTGAAAGGCATTTCGTGTTTTTGCTTTGTTTTATGATGGTAATCTCCTTCCCATGCATTCAGTTGTCAGAATAAAAGCTATGCACATGAAATCACTGAGTGGCAGTACTCAGTAGTTCAGACTTGACAAGTTGGACTCTCTGACATACCAATTTACCGGTCGATCTACGTTACAACCCTCACCTATGGTCATGAACTTTGGGTAGTGACCCAAAGAAGAGGATGGTGGGTGCAAGCGGCCGAAATTAGTTTCCTCTGCAGGGTGGCTGGGCTCAGCCTTAGAGGTAGGGTTAGGTGCTCGGACGCACAGGAGTTCAGAGTAGAACCGCTGCTCCTCCACGTCAAGAGGAGTCAGTTGAGGTGGTTTGAGCATCTGGTCAGAATGCCTCTCAGACGCCTCCCGTTGGTGTTCTGGGCATGTCCCGTCAGATGGAGGCCTCGGGGTCGCCCCTGGATAGAATGGATAGATTATATTTCCCGTCTGGCCTGCGAATGCCTGGGGGTTCCTCCGGAGGAGATGGTGGAAGTGGCCAGGAAGAGGGCTGTGTGGACTTCACTGCTAAAGCTACTGCCCCTGCGACCCGGACCTGGATAAGCGGTAGATGATGGACGGATGGACGGACAGAGAGGAAGTGTTATCTGTAAACCAAGACAGTTTAACTAGCTTACAGTTTTCCAAGCATATACCTTCAAGCATATACCCAAGCATTGAAATCAGATCAGATATACTGTATACATACTTAGCTCATCCAGGCAACAGCATATTGCATTCTATTCAGAAAAAACAGGATATTGCTATTTTTTTTTTAATTATTTAGAATTTTTTGTCTTTGAAGAAATTGCTTATTATCAAGTGCTTTACTCAGAAAAAGAGTCAGTATGTCTTGTTTCTGGTCTTGTGCCATGTATTCATACAAAACTGAGGAGTCTTTTTTTTGTTTTTATTTTTTACATCCTTTTAGTCATTAATTTGATTACTTCATACACAATAATGACTCACAACAACAAAAAAGCGTATTTGACATTAAAAAAAAGAATAATCTTGGTTTGACTTACAACATTTAGGCAAATGCCAGCCTTGTGTGACAACAAAAATAATCAAATCCTGATACTGCATAGTAGCGTCAAAACTGGTTAAAGTCAATTTAATATTTCAAGACTGCACTGAGCAGTCACATTTGAAAAACAACTCTTCAATGAACTGGATCCATGTAGGAGGTCTAAGCTTAACTGTTGGCATGAATGCCAAATAAAATTGCCCTCTAATGCAGGGGTGTCAAACTAATTTTATTTTCACATACAGTCCAATTTGATCTCAGGTGGCCTGGACCGGCAGTATAAGAGAATAATAAACTGTAAATAAAAACAACTCCAAGTGTTTCCCTTTGATTAGGTTCAAATAAGTACAAGTACTTATGAAAAACATTTTATGAACAGCCCAATATGTCTTAAAAAATAATTTCTAAATGACCTGTCAGGCCTTCATCTGACTAAAAGCCAGAAGCATGCAGTGTTTGTTGGTCTAACAGCTGCTAAGAAGATGAATGCGACTCGTTGGAAGCCACCTCATGATTTGTCTACTCAGACTTGGACACTTTCCTTTTTTGATGTCTTATATATGGAACTCTCCACAGCTCGCATTAATGGTGCTTCAGGAAAAACTTTGGACATTTGGCACAATATTGATGTATATTTTAAACAGATGCTGCAATCTCAATTTTAGTCTTTGGTGTCTGCAGATTTGTGGTCGTCTCTGTTATGTCTACGTCCCTCTATATGTTTGTCTTGTCTTTTGTGTTTGTATTGTGCTCTTATATATCAGTGTTTTGTGTGTATGTGTGTTCTTTTTTCTACCCCCTTTTCCTCTACCTATATATGCTGGGACACGTTACTTTGTCATGGTCATACTATGCATAATTGAAAAAGGTAATATGATGGCAATGCACATTGTATGACACTATTGTTCTAAATAAAAACATTTGATAAAAAAAAAAAGTTCTATATAGACACATTACTGCCATCTGCTGTTTAGTTGTGGGTTTTGATGTTATGTCGCACTGTTCCTATTTGTCCAACACCCCTGTTGGACAAATGAGGAATAGCAGTTAGTTTTATTGAAAAAGTGTCTTCTGTGTAATTTTTGAAAATTCATTCTGGAGGCCAGACTGGACTCTCTGGTGAAGCGGTTTTTTCGCGGGCTGCATGTTTGACACCCCTGAAATATATGCATTTGCATGCCCTAAAACACTGCACATGCCAAGAAAAGCATATTTTAAACAATGCGGTTCTTTCGTTCGATGGAGAGTTGGATTTATTCAATATAAGAACACGACCAAGGCAGACTCACATTTGTAATTTAATTTTTAGTTTTGCCCACACGAATAGAAAATTCATTAAGATTTAGCCAGTCTGTTCTGTCTGTGGGTACATAAGATATTTTTGTTCTGATGGGGCTATTATTCCGCTTGCGCCTATCTGTTTCTCCACCAGCCTTGCAGGGGCAGAGCAGGTGTGTTTGGCTTTAATCGGTCACACCTGAGGATAAATGGCTTAGTTGAAGAGGTCCAATAACTGCTGAAATATGTCCAGGTTATAGTAGCACCACATGAATGACAAACATCACAACTATCCATCCAATAGTTGCGCAGTTATTGACACAACTGGTAATATCTCTGTAAGAGAAACGACCGACACACAAGCCATCCCTGAAGCCACACCTCCAGCGTGGCTAGACAAGTTGTTCAGAGTTACATTCTCATCTTTGGTTCAGCCCAAAATGCTTTTCACCATGTTGCAAGGGAAGTGCAGTTGCTTCAAGGCAGATTGACTGGCTCAGACAGCAGGTAAACAGACACTGCGAGGCATGGAGGATGTGCTTGAAGTGCCAGCTGGAGGAAAAGGGAGAGAGAGAGTGTGTTCCATCCTGCTCAGATACTTGTCCCATGCCAGATTAATTGGCTCAAAACAGGTTAAAATATAGAGAGATTGAGAGAAAGAGAGAGAAGGGGTAGGCAGAGCAAGAAAAGACCTATATGAGGCCAGTTTGATCCGTCACGCTGTCCATTTTCCATGTGTTTAACTTTTATTATTATTCATTTTATCATTTTGCATGTGTGGTACAGTGAGGCAATTATAGGTTCAACCAAAAGGTGTGAATCTGAAGATGTGCAACCAAAAATTGCATGAAAACATATAAATGAGTCTTGTAAAGAAAAGCCGCTCTAGTGTGTGTGTGTGTGGCACATTTATAGACACTGAGTGGCTTTACCACACTGCATTACACACTGAATTCAAGGACAGCTCAACCTTGATTATGGAGCCAAGCACATGAGATCTGTTGTCTTGTGGTTTCTGCAGATCAAGGCCTGTTTGATGAATAGAATAGCTCATTTCTATAGGGAAGCCTAGTGGTGTATTCAGAATACTGGTAAAACAAAAAAAAAAAAAAAAAAACAGAGCAACAAGCTACAAGTAATTTTATTAGAAGCCAATGATATTAACCTACAACCTGATGCTTCAATCATACATTGTACAAAAAAAAAAATAAATAAAAAATGGACGACGCATCTCAAGTGGTAAACCTGGTGCTGGAATTCCAGGGTTACAGGCGGCGCCCTCTTGTGAGTTTAGAGCCAGGAGGGCATGTGCAATACTGTCCGAGACGTGAGCTGCATTATCTTGCTCATACTTCCTCTAGACCTGCTTGCATTTGCTTTTGATTAATACTGGGCTGTACTGTTAAATGTTATGATTATACACTGCAGTTATATATTTTTTCCTACCCTACTTCACAGAGCGGTTGTTGTGGCAACTATAAATAAAACTTCTCAGAAGAATGGATACTTGAACATGCATCAGTATTATATTAACTACCAAAAAAATTGATGCGTGCTTTAGTGTTTCAGTTTGGCCCAAGTCCCATTCACTAAGAGGGAGGAGGTGGAGTTTATGACCTATACTGCAGTCAGCCACCAGGGGGAGCGCTGCTTCCTTCGGCTTAACTTTCAAAGAGCTGTCATGGCCTCCATTTTTTATGCAGTCTATGACTAGACCCTTGTTACTGCTTGAACACCCTGACCTGCTACAGATTTAAGTTGGGCTGGACTCGAAAGGAAGCATCCACATTCAACTACTTACAGTGTGGAACCAGGTTCTGTTAGTTGTTGCAAGACTGCATCCCTCAAAAATTCCATTGACATTTGCTTTGAGGTGGAGGACTATTTATAAAATGAAATTATGTTCTCGGGATTTGTCTTGTCCAGAGAAATAGAAGTGGTTTGCATAAAGTGGTAAATGTCAGGTTGTTTTAGGTTTTTATTACTAAACTAGTGTGCTATCAATTGACACATCCATATCTGACATACAGAAACTGATACACCAGTTTTCCATTTAAGCCATTTAGTAAATGAAAAGATACCTCTAGAGAGAAGCATCACTTTGTATTTCTGAAGCACCAATAAATCCCCAGGACAGTGACCACACACCAGAGACACAGGCCTGTGTACATTTCATATTTACTTACGCGCATAGATAAGTTCTGTATTTGTAGAACTCTTCTACTGCAAATGTTATTGAATTACAACACTCTCAGAAGTAATTCACTTGACACGTCACAAAAAAAATAAAAAAATAAACACAAACCAAAAGGGATTCTGCAGAGGAAATTATACTTCTTCTGTTTTTTTTTTTTTTGTTTTTTTACATAAAGTCTGTTTTCTGCCCACACACACAATAAAACATTTAGGTTCTTAAAGAATAAGATGACGATAACATCTCTCAAAAATTTTAAGACAGTGGCAAACTGATGTGTGAGAACGACTTTGATTCCCTGTAGCAACTTTCAAACACCAAGACAAAGCAATACATCCAGAAATCCATTAAAATGTACAAGAAACAGTTTAGCGCAGTCACAGTGCACTAATACATATGTCTAAAAATAAAAATATTAGTGGAGAAAATGAAACAATCCATGGGTGTGTGTGTGTCTCTTTGTATTGTATCTTTAAGGTGCTGCCCCCCCCCAATAGTGCAGCAGGTGACTGAGTGCACCTGATGCCAATTGCTCATCAAGGGAGAAGATCATGAGGCTGGGAGAGGAGATGCGACCACAGAGCCTGTGGCAACATTTGTGCTTGGTTTTGGAGTGTTCATTTTTTTATTAATAGCTGAGCTGACATTCTGTAGCTGAAGTATTTAAGACCACCAGTGTAGCTGCTGTCGGCAGCTTGGCTATGCTCAGTCAGGGAACGGGGTAGCTGAGTCAAAGTCTTGAAAGTTTGTATTTCTTTTCACGCGCTCCATCAGAAAAGCATTTTGGCCCCAGCCCACTTAGCGATTTATAAACTACATGTAGCATTCACTGCCAGCGCCAGGATAAATGACAACACATAATCTGTTCATTTGTTCTGGTTCTAGCGAGAATGCGGCAGCAAAGCTCTCATATCCTGCTTCTTCTTTGTGACGGTGTTTTTGGAGCGAGACTAAAAAGAGACCACTGAGCTTCCCCTGTGGTTGCATCTACAAGTGGGGTTTGATACAGCCTCCAGGAAGAAGGGAATGAACAGTTGTCATCTTTTAGAGTTTTATTCCGATGTCGCAGCACAGCTCATCTTTACATCTTTACAAATGTGAGGCTGCATGCAAATAAATAAATAAATAAATGTGAACACTGCTCAGGCAGCTGGCATGTGCCGAGGCAGCTACCAAATGTGACAAAATTGCTGCTTATTCTGGGGCACCGATGCGCGTCAAGGCTGGGGAAATAACTGTAATATCCTAGCGCTGCTCGACGATACCAGCGTGTGGGCTTATGCAGAAAAACCACAGGCGTCATCGTGTTGTTGCGTATGCCATGTGTACCGCCCTTTAGGTTGAGGCATCCCTCAGGGCGAGCCTAAAATGGGCATAACCCGAAGAGACGTGAGCGAGAGCGAAGAGAGAGTGAAAATCTGGTATGGTTTGTGGGAGGACTGTGAAAAACAAAGCAGACACAGAGAAGGAAGGCCCTCTGAGCATAAAGGCTGTGCAGAGTTACTCGTCCTGATTAAGTGTAGTCCTGCTGCCTGAAATTCAGTCATTATAGCTCCATATAACTTTCAGTGGGAGAATAATTTCTGGCCGAAGCTTTTGGAAAGAAAAGATGCACAAAATTGAGCCCTTGTGGAGTCCCTCCGTCTTTCATGTGTTAGCTGCAGTGTGGTTGCTTCACTGTTTTAGCCTGGTCCGTGCAGTTTTAAACCAGCCAGCGCGCACGACTGAAATCTTAATTTCCTCCTGACTCATCTCTGTTTTGTTTCTTGTGTTCAAGAAAACTTTGCTGAACAGATTATGCTTGGGGAGAAATATTTCAAGGCAGTGAAACTGTTCTTCAGGATAATAATTTGCCCATGTAATATTTTCCTGAGGTGACAAGGGACTCATTATTGTTCTGCAGTAATGGCTGATGTGCACCGTGGGAAAGCATGTCAACTACGGATTTTTATGTGCACTACGTGGGATAAAACTACTAATTATTAATTTTTTTTTTTCTTTTTTAAAAGGTCATGCTAAATGCTTTGCATTCTAATAAGGAATGAAATACACAATCAAGTAAGTCAGCATTTGACCTTTTATGACCAATACCTTCTAAAGTGATGACACTATTAGCCTCGGCTCTGCTGTGTTTTCAGCTAATTAGCCATTGTCTGTGCACAGCCTCTCGGAGCCACTGGCATGACTGTAGATTCTTGGCCCTGATGTAACTTTAAGCAAGAAACACTATATGCCTGCACTACAGCCCAGTGAGCTACATGTGGCCCAACCATCTGAGAAATTGCGATGGCTACATGATGAGTTTGTTGGGTTAGAGTTGACAAAGGAGGACAAAACCTGGTCGCATTTTTAGATAATTGTTCGTGCTGGAATCCAATTTTTTCCAATTTCCAATGCCAATTTTCTGCACCTTCACCTATTCATTTGTGCTGGATATTATTTTTCCATCTGCCACGCCACCGCATAAACACGTGCACAAAAGAGTCAAAAGCAATAGGCAGATTTGCTAGGCAACAATTAATTAGGTCTTTTTAATTTTGAAGAAAATTGCATTCCGAGGGCAATCTGGGTAACGCAAACGCTAATTTAGTCAAACCATTAGGCATTAGGCTGCCATGGCAATAAGCGTGGCTGCAACACAAATTTACAATAAGTCGATGTATTTCCCGGCTGTGTCCAGTGAGACAGAAATGAAACAGATATTTGGCTGACGGTAGGCTATATTCACAGCAGAAGTTGAATTACAGAGTAGAAGCCTCTGCTCTTCCACTTCACCAACTGCAGATGTTTTTCTACTCTGTACTTAGCATCTGAAAATTGGTATTTTTGTGGTGTCTGTAAATCTCTGACCAATAGTGTCATATTTGTGCCAAGGGCTTTGCTGTACATCATCTGTAAAACAAAATCTGTGTGTTATTTTTAAAACGAGAAAAGAATTTTTTTCTGATCGTACCAAAAGGAATCCTGTTGATGAGAGACGACTGTTACGATCCAGCTCTGTTAGGGGTGAGGGAAGCAACATTAAAACAAGATGGAATTGAGCTTAAGCTCGAGAATTGAAACTATAAAGATCAATGTCCTGCCAACGTTTTTATATCTCAATCCAATGTACCAATTACAATTACTAAGGACAAGTTTACAGAATGGGACAAAATGATGTCAAGATTTATTTGGCAGGGAAAATGACATTACAACTGTCAAAGGAAAGAGGGGGCTGGGGGCTGCCATCTTTGAAGATTTATTATTACCCAGCACAGGTAAGGGCTTTGCTGTGCTGGTGCAATCCTTGTTATGTAGCACAATGGAAAAATATTGACTTTGAAATGACAACTGGTGTCCATATACAGGCTGTGTTGCCAGACAAAAATCTTCGACGTTTCATAGACAACCTAGAAAATCCATGGGTGAAATAAGGTCTGAGGGTCTGGAAGACAGTAATAAAAGAATATAAATTGGAAGACGACGTTAAAATATTGAATTTGTCTGCATGTGATTTGGAATTTACCCCAAATAATCGTGTGCATTTCAATGGAAATGCACACGCTGTCATGCTTGGAAGGAATTTTGCTGGAAAAACGTTGTGTGTTTTTTTTTATCACCCCTTCTAGGAAGGCTCATTACAACGGTGGTAACTCTCAATGTTGGAGAAACTGTGGCTGTCAAGTTGCAAACCACTACCATATCTTTTGGGACTGTTGAAACATACAGAATTACATAAAGCTATACAAACCATCTTTACCGCACAAATTTCAAAACCTTGTACCTAGGTTACATCCCTCCAGAAAAAAAGGTTGTTGAGAAATGTCATATGGGAATATTACTGGCAACAGCGAAAAAGTGTTTGACCAAAAGATGGATGACACACTCCGAACCTGCTGTAACTGGATCGATGACAATTGAGGTCTACAGAATGGGGGGAAAAATGACTTTCTCGTTAAATTTGAAGATGGATATTTTCATACAAAACTGGGAAAATGGGTGAAATATGTTGAACCTCTAAGATCTGAATTTGTTAAGGTAATGGGTTGATGAAACATCCCTCTTTCTCCCTGTCTTTTATAGACTCTTTGTTTCTGTGCACTGTTTTGTTTTATTTCTCTTCTGTAACGCGCATGTGAATATGTGAAGCCAAACTGCTACAGTCTTTCCCATGTGTTGTTTCTTCTTCTTTAAAAATCTAAAAATGAAAAGTGCACTTATGAGTCGACTGAAATGAGTGTAAGGTGGAAAGATACTGTACTGTCATGATGTAACTGATGTACTGTCTATGGATTTGAAGTGCACTTTGATATAAAAATTAAATTAAAAAAAAAAAAAACAAAAAAAAAACAAGATGGAATTGGCTTTTAGTTACGGTTTATTGTGAAATGATTAAGGTACAACAGAAAGCGCAGCACTAAGGCTGGATGGGGGGTGTCGAATAAATAAATTAGCAAAAGGCATCGATAAACAACTCCCCAAAACTAAATGTGATTATACAAGCAATATCTAATCAGACTGAACCAAAAGGTGTTCAAATCAAAAGTCCAGCTCTTAGTGAAAACTTTGTTAATTAGGAACTTTGTTTTGATGCCTAATTACATATGTTGTATGTAATTCAAACTAACGATAAGGGGCACGCCAGTGTCGGGCAAACTGTAGGAGATCTATGATCAGCGCAAGCCACATCCTCCTGCAAGAGGTCAGCTCCAGCTCCAACAGCACTGGCATCATCTTTGAGTTTGGAGGGGTCAAGTCAGGTTGGGTGCAGCTAACACAAGTGCATAACACACACAAAAAAAAAACCGCATGTTGACTCATGGCAAATGTGAATGCAGAGCAGGCAGACACGTTTATCTGAGATATTTACCTCAAGAGATTTAACATAACAAAATTAGGTGTGTATTTATTTGTTTTGCCCTTCTACTACAGATCTAATTTGTGTGACGGCACTGAGCAAGCTGTGATTTTTAATTAAACTATAGACTGGAATGTATTTGGTATTTCCTTGCATGACAAGCATGCCAGCCTGAGCCATCCAAAGTGAGCAGGTGGACGAAGTCTGAGCTGATTTGTCAGCTTTTGCTAAGCAAATCATGCAATACGAAATACATTTTAAGATTACACTGTATCATTTTCATGGGCTGTGTTAAAACATGGACACGGGTGTTACCCAAAGGAAACACTTCCTTCATTTTTGCCATTGCCTCTCTGCACCTGAAAACCCCCTGATGATCAAGGCGGTCATCATCATGATCATCATGATCATCATGATCATCATGGTCATGATGATCATGGTAAATACTTGGCGTTGTGGGAGAGACATGTCATACAAGCCAGTCAGCATGGACGCAGAGGAAAGCGTATAGCAACAAATTAATCTTTATTTTCATTAATCACATACGGTCTAAGAGACACTCTGTTTCACTCCACAATGGTCGTTCTTCTGTCCTTAGCATTTTTCTGACATTTTCTTCATTTTCTTTCCGTAGTAATTCCTGATTCATCAAGAGAGACTTAGTTAATGACTTTAAACTATAAAAATTGCTTAGTTTTCTTTTAAAATTGTAACAATCCTTAATTTCCTTGTGTGAAAAAAAGTAAAAGGTAAAAATAAAACTTGATGATGCGTGGCCATTACTTCAGTGTACCAGTGTGAGCTCCAATGGCAAACACGAACAAGCAAATGGCAAAAACCACTCTAGTTTAAAACTCTGCAGTTGGAAGAATGGACATGTTCATAGTGAAACCACCCGGGAGAAGGGGGGAACAGTGGGACACAGATCGGAGCGTTTGGAGGCAGGCTTCCAGCTGTGGGCGGTAATTCTCCGTGGCTGTATCTTTATTCCTGCTTCCCGCTATGAACATATGGCCCACATTAGATATAATGTATATGTTTTATAATTGCATTGGGTCGTGGTAGACAGATGGTGTGTGTTTGTGCGTAGAATTCATACTGGTATGGCTCATGAAATAGTTCGGTGGAATTATAGAACATTACTTTTGCTTCTTTAAGCAAAGATTGGAATGATTATAACAAGGGATTCATTGGTATTTTCAGTTTCGTCGCCTTTGTTTCTTAGTATTTCGCATGCAGCTTTTTTTCTTTTCTCTCTCTTTTCTCACACAAGCCAAATCCGTGACCTAAGAGAATCAAGTGTTTTAATATTTTGATAATTTCGAAGGCCATCTGGCCAAATGTCAAGATAATTGAGCTATAGTACACAACAGTAAGCCAGATTTAATTCCAACATCAGCCCAAGAGAACCAAGAGCCTACGAGTTGAGCATCTGCCTAATGTTGGAGCACACTAACCAGTGTAACCAGCGAGGGGATGTCTGGTCGGAGATGCCGGCGCACAGCTGAGAGGCCCCGGTGGACCCACTGCCTGGCAGCAAATCACCCCTTTCCTCTCAGTTTCATGCCATTTATTATTTGAATGGTATGAGGTTGGCTCAATAAATATCTCTCCTCATGATGTGGTTTGGTGCATTCTGTTGTAGTTGAGACAAAGATGATGAAATGAAATCAAGAAGCTACTCGGGTATGAAATTGATTGGATTTTTTATTATTATTTTTTTTTAATCGTGCTCCATTAGAGGAATTCTTCTATCTCGTGTTTCCAGGAAAATCTGTGTGGTGCTAAAAATGGCCAGGTGCAAAGTCATATTTTATCAAGGCTGGTGAAATGCCGCTTAACCCCTTGTGTTAATGCAAAAACTGTTCAGTTCTGTTCTCTGGAAAAGTATTAATTGTCAAGTGGATTTATGCAAAAGAAGTTTTTGTCTATGCAGCAAATGAGTAGCAGCACTGTCATAGCATTAAGCTGCTGTGTTGAATTAAAGATATGTGACAAACCTTTTTTTTTTTCTTTTTTCCCCCCTGTCCTGGAGGCTTTTTCTATTGCGTATGATAGAAATCTATCTGCTTCTGGTGTGAAAGCTCTCAGTCCCAGGTTGTCTTGTGCAAAAATAACTACCAGTCTGATGTCATGTACCTATTCTGCTGTTAAATGGCGGGAAGATGCATATATTTGTGCTGATCATTTAGAAACCATGGTAACTACACGCACGTCGTCATCTGAAGAAGACAAAACTGCTGTGCGTTGCACTTGCGCCGTGTAATGATGGTGGCATTAGAGTGACCTTTAACCTTTTCTGCTTTAAGCTTTTTGAGTTTTCTCATCTTGACAGCTGTAGCTCCGGCGTACATCATTAAACTGTCAATTAACTTGATTCATATTTATATTTCCACTGGATAAAATTGTGTGTCATTATCTGGTTTATTGCCTGTTTGTCATAAATTCAGCCTCCAGAGAGTTGACTGAACATGGATACACACAGGGGATTTAAAATGCTGTTTACAAGCATGCTGGCTAAATGGACGCCTCCGTCACTTTATGTGCGTTTCATAGTGCATCAATGATCAGACATAAAAAAAAATATTTTTTTCCCTTTCCTACTAACACTGGCATAATGTGATTATTAAAATCTCTGAGTCTCCACTAACTAGCCCTCAGTGTGTTTTTTTCCAGGCTGCACTTGTTGAACCTACCTTTTATTTTTATTTTTACTTCAAACCTGAACATGAATCAACATATGAGGTACCAGCAGATTTCTGAAAGGGCTCTGAGGTTCATGGAGGCGTTCAGACCCTTTCAGCAGCATAATAGGGTTGAGTGGATGGTCTCAAAGTAAAGAGACTCAAAAGCAGGAATATGCAGGTAATGACTGCTGCACCATAACAATGAGAGGAATCTGATGCCATTTACAATTTCCAGTAGCCTCAAGCATGAGCTTTTGGGGTGAGCCATTTGAAATGCTGGAGATACAGGTGCGTTTGAGTTTAGTTTACCATGGAAGAACAAGCATAAGTACCTAGGGAGGAGGACATGTTGCCTAGGCATGCTACTGCCACAGCCCAGATTCAATTGAGTCCAGGTCACGGTGTGCAGTGCAGTGGAATTTTATCTGCACAAACTGAAGAAAACTTCCCCAGGACTGACCCCATCATCAGGAGTATCTGCAGTAAATTTCAATAGAGCATTAAGCTTCTCTTCCCCATCCCTGACCGCAACAAATTCTGCGATGGATGGATGGATGGATGGATGGATGGATGGATGGATGGATGGATGGATAGGCTGATGTCTTAAATTAAATTTCACCAGTATGAGGACACCGTTCAGCAATAACTCTAAAAGGCACAAAAACTACGCAAAGAACAGTCCAATTTGTAACAATTTGGAACAAGCATGCACGGTAGCCACTAAATACATCCGCAAAGAAAGAAAAGCAGTGCGCACATGCCTCCAGTGGGATGGTGGGCAAAGATGAACAAACTAACAAAGGAAAATGACTTGCAAGCTGCAATCAAAGCTCTGTTAGGCATCACTAACAACACTCCTGGGGGAGCTCTGATCTCCCCGTTTGAGCACCATTCTAATAAATTGACAAAGCTACTTTATGAGTTTGATCTACTCCTAGTTCAATTCCCCAAGTCTGTGCCACTTGTTGCAATCGCTTTGCATGTTCTACATAAATATGTATACACAGTACATAAACACTATACTGTATGGTCAAATGTTCATAGGCGGCCAAATGCCTGGAATGAATTCTGAACATCTATTATTCTTCTGTAAAGCTTTAGAACCTGAATGAACAAAATGTCTGACAGTGAACCATTGTCATAATGAAACATGATAAGAAAAGTCAATATCCTTGAGTTGGGATAGGTTTAAATTTATCACTTGGTGTAGGGTATGTATTTATTTTTTGTAAAAACTAGCACTTTGACGCTGAGGCACTTTGAGGATACGTTTTTGACCTCTGGGTCAATCCAAGACGGTTTTCTAATGAACTTTTGCTTTAAGTTTATTCTCATTTCTCAGTTGCCTGAGAGAATGTTTAACACCTTTCCAAGATAACTTACTGAACCCAACCTTATCGTTGCTCCTCTTGATATTCCCCATACTACTGACTTTTGTCCATTATTTCAAAAATTGCTCTAAAAGAGAAGAATAAATAAAAGGTGAGTCTGGATTGTACATTTTGGCGCACATTCTTTTTATATTAACAGATTCCTTTACAAATGCTCATTTTTACTGAAGAAAAAAATTGTGAAAGTCAGCTCAAATCATTTCCTCCATTTTTGGATGGGTTACCATTTCAGGGTTCAGGTTATGCCCTTGTTTGAGGACATATCAGTATTCTCATCAGCACCTCAGATTTTAAAAATGTATTTGGGGAGAGGAAAGGTTATTTTAAGCATCTTGAAGAAATGGGCACACAAGATGTCACTTTGCAGAAAATAACCTGCTTTGCTGTGGACTGGTTAGACAGAGTCTTTGTCCTTCAAAACAGGACAAATACACAAGATTAAGCAAAATGCAGTCACCATAAAAAGAAAATACAGCAAACAAAAATAAAGTAATTTTCACCTGTCTGCTTGTATGTAAGTCCATTTACCAACAAAGTCGATACTCGGAAATGACTTATTTGTCTTGTTGAGCGTGACAGTTATGTTTTTTTATAATGACTGACATAATTACTTGATAAACTGATTAAATGATGAGCAGATTAATACCCACAGGTTGGTCAGGTTGACTGTCCACATCTGCCAGATATATGTTAATTACCACATTTACACGTTAGTCAAACTATCGTATATTTTCCCTTTTACACCCTGAAACTGACAATGAATAAAGCAGTTGTTTCATTCAAAGGGCTGAGTCTCTGTGTTTGTTCCTTAGGCATGCACACAGAATAGCTTTGATTTTAAATGCACTGTCTTAACACGTGTTTTTCCCCCCAAGTTGTTTTAGTATGTACAATACTTTGCGTCAAAATGTGTTAATTTTAAAGCAACATCTTCCCGTCTGTTCTCATCTGGCAACACTGTCCATGAATAACACAGTTCCTGAAGGAGCCACAGAAACGACGCAGGAAGTGAAAAAAGACAAATTCACAATTTATGGTAATTATGAGGTGCGTCATTAATACTCTTAAGACCACTAGTGTGGCTGGTGCAATGCATGCTTTTTCTGTCCAAACCAGGCTGTTTGTGGGTTTTTGGTTTAAACAATGAGATCCTTAACGTAACTCCAAAAAACAATTGTGAAAAAAATAAAAGCTTGGATTCATGAACATGTCTCTAAAAGTTATCAGAAATACTGTTGTTTCAAGTTCTAAGACATTTATGGAAAAGTTGTTGGAAAGTTCTTCCTGCTTCCATTCTGTTGAAAACATGTACAAAATACTATTCCCAAATACCCAGTGTCATTAGCTCTGTGTACTGTATATTGTTTTATTGTACTTGTACTTTTTGGAGGCAGCTCTGCTTTTACTACTTATTCTGCGGTTTTCTTGAGGTACAGTTTTCACTTTAAATAGAAAAAGAGAGTCATGAATACTGCAATTTTAATTTCCCATTGGCCTTGCATCCTGTTTATCCAAGTAACACAGACATTCCCGTCA
Source organism: Mugil cephalus (assembly GCF_022458985.1). Lineage (NCBI taxonomy): Eukaryota > Metazoa > Chordata > Actinopteri > Mugiliformes > Mugilidae > Mugil > Mugil cephalus. The sequence continues at coordinate 5,981,517 of NC_061781.1, forward strand.
ACGCACCTTAAAATGTGAGACAGCGTCTTCAAATATTCTGTTTAGAGTGGCATGAAAGGAAGCCAAGCATCGTTCATGCATTCCTAGATCAGCACGTCCAGACATCAGTAAACGGTTAACTTGTGCAGAGCGGTGTTTGTGTGAAGCAGGTTTCTACCTCCTCCATTCCACTGAGGCACTGCAGGGCTTGTGTTTTTGAAGAATGGGCCAATATCCTTTAACACACAGTTTTAAATCAGAACCATTATGCTCACAGTATTCCATAGACTGAGGCTACTCTGAAAACATTGCTTTATGTGTTGTTAGGTCTTTCCATTATTTTTATCCACCCATGCAGGCAGCTGGCTAAGTGTATGAATGTCATCACACTGAATAATGGCTAAAACACTGTATAATGTTTTATTTGCATACACTGTATTTGGAGAAATCTGGAAATCCTATGTGTGCTTCTTGGACATCCTCATAGAGTGCACTAACCAGTCAAAGATTTACAAGGACTCCATCAGTTATTTCTTTTTGTCAGAGCAACATTTTAGTCATCTTACTTCATATTTTTGCACCCTGGTGGGAGTTAGCTTGGAATGAGGACCAGTAACAGAAAGAAGCAACCCGGTTCTGTAATTCACCCTCCAGCACCTTTTTTTTTTTTTTTTTACTTTCACTAATTATCACGTTAACACGTTCACATCTGTACCTCCTGACACAGCCAAGCAGACTTTGCATGGATTAAACAAGTGAAGCTCTGGGATTGGGGAGGTTTCAAGTTGCAAGTAAAGGTGTTTTGTAACTCTTGGAGAAAGCTTAGGCTAGCACTTGTTTCCTTTATGTTAAACAGGTTCCTTGCTTCATATTTCAAATGGTACTGGACTGTTTTTAGTATTGCACAATGACATTGATAGAGCAGATATTTTATAGTCCATTCCTTTTTTTCCTCAAAGCATGTTGTCTACATTTCCCACAGTGCAGTGCAGCGCAGCAGTTTGGTCACTCTATAAATCCCTATGTGTGGTGTTACGGAAGGTTTGTTCGGTTTTATATAATGAATAGTTTGAAGCTCAGTGTGTGCTGCTCTGGCCACCATAAACAAAAACACTATAGCCTCTAAACAGCGGTTAGCATATTTCAATAGACTGTTTTGGCAAGAATGGACAAAGGAAATGCACATTTTTAGAGAATATACAAATACGCTGACTCCCAGAGACCGTGAGTGTTATTTTAAAAAGTTGACTCTGACTGATGGGATGACATTCACCGACCCTCTGCTCTCGGTCACTGGACAATGTGACCAAAGGAGGACACAGGGGTGGAAGTCTGGTCTGCATTTATCAAGTAAAGTCTCTCCAACAGAGATATTACAAGAACTTAGTGGAACCACTGTGGAGGGTAAAGTAGTAAATGCAACTTCTGCTTGGACACCCCTGAAACATTCAATCAATGTTGCGTTAACTCGTGGTTAGCATTAGCATTAACGTGTAACAAGAATCCTATAAATAAGCACTAACTTAACGTAATTTCAGTCACAATTTATTCCAACCAATACTGTTATCCACTCCAAGAAGTGTGCGCGTTGTTGATTGTCTCACTCCAATCCTTTCTTTTCATCGCCAAAGCCAAGCCAAAGTTGTGCCAACTGGCAGTGGCTGGTATGTGATAAAACGTCAAGTTAGTGTTTTGGATTTTTCGGTTTTGGCACCAAAAAATACAGCAACAGCAATGACATTTTCATGGTTGAAAGTGACAGTGTTAACATCAAGCTTCCCTCTGTTTTGTCTCCAATGTGATGTCATAGTGACGTAGGTCATGAAGGGATCTAGACCCCTAACTCAATTGAGTAATTGTTACATCCCAAAGTATTTCTGTGTGTTTCTGTCCCGGTGTTTAATTTTCTTCAACTGGACCATGGCAACTTTCTGCTTCCTCCCTGAGACTGTCTCCATCACCCAAACTGGTTTAAAAGCATCGTTCTTCTGACATAGCTTTTAGCGAACCTCCGAACCTCCTCAGTTAACCCTTCCTTGACGCGTTCTTTTGATGGAAAAAGAGAAACAGCCAGGAATCAGATAAAATCAGATTTATGCTCCTACCAAGTGGACCAATCGCAGCTCTTACGGTCAAATTGACACAGAAGCAAAAACCGCCTATTAGGCAACTGTGTCTTTGAAAACAGATTTACTTGCCGAAAATCAAGTGTTTTGTGCTGTTCATGTAGCCTTTTCTAAGTGGCAATTATAAGAGTAGTGAAAGGCAAAGTCCTTATACATTTGTAGGCAGTAAGCCATCAGAGAAATAACTATTTGTACTCGTTCTCTACTGTGCAGCCCTGTGCCACTATTCCATGGAGGAGCACATCATCGCTCTCTCAGCCAGAGTCAGGCGGCAACGTGGTGTGGCTACACTGTTTCATCATCCACAAAAAAACAATCTGTGGGTTATATTAATGATCCAGGGCTTGTCTGATATTTTCAGCTGGAAGGTGAAAAATTACAACAAACTGCATGACATGTTGCACTATACATTATTCTCGGGCCGGCCTCCGAGGGACTTGTTATGCGTGGATCCTGTAAACGAAATGATGCGAGTTTCATGCAACTGATAACACCAGCACTGATGGCTTTTAGGAGTCAGACAGACACAAAAAGGGGGGGACTGTCTCCCCTTTTTTTTTCTCCATAGCGTCTTAATTTTGACCTAAAATTTGCCATCAATGACAGTTGAAGTGACTGTTTACATCGACTTGGGACTGGAGTAACTCTGCGCCGCTCGAACACGCCTGTGTCAGGTATTAGATTAGTGTCCTCGCCGAGCCCTTTAGACAAGAGAGTGTTTGTTCTCGCTGTAATGCCGTTATCTCCCTTTCTTTCCCCTCTTCTAATCTGGACACCTAACAGCCAAGCGAGTAAGCAGTTCTGACAAGGCCAGTGCACAAATTGAATTTTTCTTCCCCTATCCCTTTCGATTTATAATTCCCTCCCCCGCCCTACAAGCGAAACTCAATTTCTGACCCTTTAGACAAAAGGCTCAGATAAAGCAATTAGTTTGTGATTCTGTGTGAGCTCGCGGCTTGCTGACCTGACGGGGGAGTTTGAGGCACTAAAAGCAGCACAAACAGGGGTGATGACGGTCACCGGCAGACAAATTCAGCTCTGCGGAGATGAACTCGGAGTCACTGGCAACAAAAAGATTCCGCCTCTGGAAAGTGCCCAGTAGGAAGGCAAAGCTTAACTATAAAAGAGTCCAGACAGCCCTTTCAATATGTCTCGCCGGTGCACCTTTTGATCACTGCAATTTCCTCCTCTGACTTCTTGGAGATTTTTTTCCCCTTAGAATACCTCTAACAGGGCATTCTTTTATTTTATGGCACTTTCAGACACTCGGGTGACAATCGATCTTTTAGTGCTCAAAGGCAGTCCTATATGAGGGCAGTGCTTTAAGATGAAATGCACAAAGCTGGGGAAAATGAGGAATGCATATACTGTATATAATCATCTGAGCAGAAGACTTTGAAACAAAATTTCACTTTTGAGCTACTTTGAAAATGCCCATACTTGTTTACCGTTTCGTTGCCTTGTAAAATTTGGAACGATCCTACCTCTCTGATGATGAATCTTTCCTCGGGCACCAAAACTTTTATTTGCTCCCTTCTTTTCAAGTGACGCTGAACGAGCAGCAGCTTCCATACAAAGCGAGGGAAAAGTGGCAGTGCAGGGTACGTGCACTCGGGCCAGTTTCTAAAGTCACCCTGGCCATATCTCCAGCGTAGGAATTCAATTTGGCCATTGCGGGAGAAAACTGAAAACCGTAAAGGAGGATTTAGAGTGAAATACATGGCATGGGGGATTCGTTAAGAAATATAGTTATCTTGCAGTCTGGCAGGGGAGATATGGATGTGGCAGAACTGATGAGTTTCTTAGTCATTATCTTCTAGGTGATAGCATGGTATATTGCCGTGGTACATTTTTCCTCCCAAACCTCTTATCACTATAATTTCCTTAAGGGAATATTTCCCCCCATCAATTCTGTAAATTTAGGTGTTTCTAATCATTTTGCAATGATGGTTTCAATTACGGAAGCGCGCTTGTTACTTATAGAGCCGTCATAGCATAATCTGTGGCAGCGGGACACCATTCTGTGCCGTAAGATAAATTACTTTGGGATTAAGTAATGAATAAAGTCTCTCCTCTGTTTAGCTGCTCTCCGAGGTCCGAGGTAGCAGCCACGTCCGACTGGTCGATAGGAAACATTCACGCGGAAGGCAACTGAACTGCACAGTACAAATCCTGCTGGTTCAGTGCTATCTGCCCTGGCACAAATGAGAGTCAAAGGCATAGGCGGAGGGCCATGCTGTTTCTCCTGCCAGAGATTCAGGCCTTGAACAGAGAGATATCGCGAATAAACTGAGACACTCTGCGATTACCCATTTCCACAGATCCAAGAGCCACCGCTAATAAATCACTGACCTGAGAGGCTGCGCACGCATTGTATTTAACTGTGTGATTAAAATAAATACCAACTCTTCTCTCTTCTTTGTCTCTTCACAATCTGACGCTGCAGGCGTGCCACAGAAAAGGCTACCCACACTGTGTGAAGTGTGTCTCTCTAAAGTCTAGCAGCCTGCACACTCTGGGTCTCCACAGACGCAAGCCTATACTGAATCACTACGCCTTCTCAGCAGGGAACTGGGAAGAGCACAATAGCTGTATTCCCTAGGTTTGAATATGAGGCCCGCACCAAGCAGCACTTCATTTACACATCACATGGAATATCTGCTGAGTGCACGCCTGTTAGGGTTGATGTTTGCCCTCACATCAAACATCCATGAGATGCTGATTGGTACGCTAAGAACTTTTTCTTTTCTTGGGTCATTTTTGTTGTTATGAACTGAAAATATAGCTGCCTGGATCTGGGCAGGAACCGTCTACACTCACTCCTAATTAACTAGTGGTTTCATGATTTCAACTTGGAAATCGATACAGTGGTATATGAATGTGAAATGTAGAGAACTTGATTACTTCACTGTGAGACTGGAGGCTGGCAGCTCTTCATCTAACATCCTTCTGTGGCTGCTTCTACTCCTACTGTCCCCTGTAATAATTCAAACGGATCTGATGTCGGAAAATGAAGAAACTTATGACACATTTTCACTGAACATTAGGCGTAAGCCCACTAAAAGCTCGGCCCCAGCAACATGTTTGACTATTTCCTACATGTGCAGCATCACATTGACAGTTTGCATTAACAGGATTCATTCTGCATTAATATACAAGTATCTTTTTGTAGATGTTACATTAGCAGAGGACTTGATGCAGCATTTATTTTTTGTGATAGACTCCACACATATAACTATAATAATAATATACAGTATAAACATTACAGTGCTTTCATCATCATAGGCTCAGTCACTCTTATCTCATTCAGCGATAAATGTGACAGATCATTTTCAAATGAAAATCAGGCATGCCAAGTTCCAATTAATGTCTATGTTCCGGATGATAAGACTTGAAGCTTCTAGTCCACCCATACACATCCATTTCCCTGTCACACCCCTTCTGAAGATAGTGTTTTCTGGTTGCGTTTCATGTTATTGCACATGTTGGGGTGGGAGTCATGGAACAAAAGGCCTTCTTCCACTTTATTAACTCACATTTTCACTTTGACTTGGCCACGGCATAAAAGGCACCAGCTGTGTCGGTTCCATTAAGTGTCGCAGCAAGCCATGACACTGAACCAGGCTGCATAATGCAACAATGCCAGAACTAGGTCAGTATGGAACGTGTTCATATTTAACACTGAATCAATTACACCAGCGCATTTCCAGCTAGGACAAGTTAAAAGTGTGCTGTGAAATCTTTGCAAAGCGCACCGCATGCCAGTTTGTTTACAATGCAAACTCTCGCTGTGGTTATACCGCCTTCTTTGCAACAGTTAGATTCATTACTGGATTCATCCGTGGACCATTTTGGGTCAGACTCAAAAAGCAACATTAAAATGTTCATGTAAAGGAAAAAAAATAGGCGGAGTGTAAAGCTTCAGGGACAGCACGCCCATTATACCAACACATATATATGTCTCCATGAGAGTGCACGATCCCAGTAAACCATAACGGTGTGACAATGACTAATATGCGCAATTTGTCATCATCGGTTAGATTATTTACAAGTTATTTACATTTTTATCTCGCCAATCATTGAAATGAGTCTGGAGACATCTTGTAATTCTCAGCATAGCTACATCAAGCTTGGGGCTGACAGGAGGTCTAATTAGCCAGAGTAATGAGAGGAAAACACCTAAAGGACCTTAAAGACAAAGTGGCAATATGTTCGAGTCTTGGGTAAACCTGAAGATAATGAGTCCTCTGCATTATTATTATTTAATGGCATGCAATTTAGTTTGACTCTTGACAAAACCAGTCCACTAAATATCCTAAATAAATATAACCCACAGAGGGAAAGTGTGAAAAGCACCGTAGTAATTCATTTGTCAGATCACGCTTGACATGAAGTCAGAAGCAAAGTTCATTATCCAGAAGTTTTATACTCTCACACAGTCTTCATTTCGGTTTGTGGAATATGTAATTCTTTTGTCTTTGATTGTAAGTATGTCAAGTGTAAATAAAAAATTCATTTCTACATAGTGAAAAAGTCTATCTGCAGTGATCTAACAGAATATAGAAAAAGAAAAACTTCCTCACCCACTTCGGTGTCTGGCTCTGGTGCCTGCTCTCTAAAGCTCCATGAAGCAAGCCAAATCCATGTCCCTTTGCGTTGACCACTGGCGCTGATGGAGGGCACAGCTGCCAAGCTCTTCACCCAGGGCCTTAAAAGCACTTCTTTCAGCCTGTATCTTTATAGCCCTGGTTTCATGTGTGCCCAGAGATCACTCCTTATTTTGCTCAAGTCACATTAGATATCATACTGGCTGTTCTTAGTCTTCTTTTGTGTTCACCTTTGAAAACATCCTTAAATCCCACATCCAATTCTACATTTCTGGTATTTCTATGAGAAATCACTGAATGGGGAAGTGTTGCATGCTTTGATGTACATTAATAATTGACATATACTGTATGTTTGTGACATGCTATGCCATGGTAAAAAATGATCTTAATCGCCATGAATGTCTGAGCCTTAGTGTCCTGTGACACATAATGGTTTATTAGCATATCTGCAATAAACAGCATTGTATGGCAGCATTGTATGACGACAGTGAATCAAAGAATGGGAAACATTTTATAGAAGCTTGCTTAGTTCAACTCACCCTGTGTCAGACGGGCACATTGATGCACAGATGGATGAATAGATAGATGATAGATGGTTAGATAGATGATAGATGGTCAGGTAGATGATAGATGCATAGATGTAACCTGTTTCCTCAAAACAAGTCAAGGATTCCAGCTCCACCCCTACCACAGAGCCCACCTTCTGTATCAGTTTGTCCATCCACAGGGTGTCCTTCTTCTTTGTGCTGCCTCACTAACTCACCATGGTGTAAAAGAGGACACTGGCAACGATAGTCCAGCAACATGTCCAGATATTAAATGACCTTAGCCTCCTGAGGAAAGAGAGACAGCTTTGTTCTTTACTGAGTCTATGTTTGGTGAGGAGACCAGGTACTTATAGGTGTGAACCACATCTTCAAACTTCTTATTGATGGTTCCAGGCTGCAGGTGGGACCTGAACCTCCAGAAATCCAATGTTACCACTTTGTCCAATGGGGAGCTAAATAGAGATAAAACTAAAGTTACTCATTAGATTCTTGTACTCCTGCTCCTGTCCATCCGAGATACAGCCCACAATTGGGATGTCATCTGAGAAATTCTGCATATGACATGAGTTGGTGTTGTACTTGTAGTCTGAAGTGTACAGGGTGAAGAGGTTTAACCTTATTTAGGTTGTGTGTAGCCTTTTAAGACCTGAACATCCGCCTGCGCCTTTGAACTTTGTTCATCGGTGAGTTACCGTAATTCAAAGTGTGGCTGAATACTGGGAAGCTGCACAACGAAGTTAGTTATACCATTAAGATATCACGAAGGACTTCCAGACAAAAGCACAACTTCCCAGTGTTTAGCCACTGAATATTGTCAATAGTGCAAACCATTGTGAGTTACGGTAATTCAAATACCGCATGTTTTAACATATCATCTGCGATCCATGCAGGCTTTAGGGGTTAAGGTTGCACAGCGATTTCTGTCATTTATGCCACCACTTTGATTCAAGCTAAGGTCTCTCCAACATTCTCTTCATTTCAGATTCATTTTACTCATTGTTATGCATTCCAAATGCCACGGATTAAGTCCACGACTGTTTCCCACCATTCCCATCATCCTCTGCTGTTGTGCTTTCATGTGTGTTTGCATTCTTACACATTTAATTCAAATGCAGAATCTGGTACATTTTACCCCTTAACTATTAGCACACTTGCGTTGTCATTGTATGTTAAACTTCCAGCTCTGCCGTGGGTTCACATGGTCACAGCTGAATATTGTAAGGTCTATGGAAACTGGCCTTTTGAATTTTGAAAAAGAGTTTTTCTAAGATACAGGGTTCCTCCTTCTATGAATGGGCACGGACCTCAATTACTGACTCATTGTCACTACATGATGTCTCCTCTCGGATGAAAGACAAGCACAATTGCAGGGATACAGCATGGATTTGTGACAGGCTCTGAACCACATCTAAAAAGGACTGTCTTGCAGTGTTTAAAAGCCATTACTTTCTCATTCGGCGCATGTGCCAAGGTCGTCAGGCAGGATAATGAGGTTTTAGCATCCAGTGACTCCCTTCAACACTGCTTGATTAGTTATGTAAAACAGGCAGACCCAAGTTATTGACTTTACTGAAGGGCTCGTGTTAGCTTTTGGAAATTGAAATTTTACTTGCATGCTCAAGTGAAAATTTGTTTCGGGGAGAGACGTCCTCCCCTCGTATTTCTTGTGACTTCACTCAGGGTTAGTGACTCTAATAATATGGTGCCATCAGAACAAAATTAGCTTCCCATTGCGAATTGACTTGCCTCCCAGGCTTTGCTTCAGTCTGGGCGAACCTTGATGCGGAGATTTGAGACAGTGGGATTGTCCTCCAGGAAATGTAGTTGTTTACATTGTCGTACAATTGTTGGCACCAGATGAGATGGGGGAGGGATTTTACTCACAACATATGTCATCAAACGCTAGCTCTGTTATGTAATCATAGGGAAGAATATCTACGAACCAGCTATCAGTTCATGGATCTGTTCTTCTGTTGTTGTTCAATGTATTTTCAAATAATGTATAGCTTTCCTACTGTAAGGAAATATGCATATATCAGGTATATACATATTTTTTTTTCAGTTTGACTTTTCACCAGTCTCGAAGCAGTGTACTTAGTCCGAGGGTTGTTGAATACATCTTGCCTGGTTAATAGATGTGATTTGTGGAGAAGGGCTCAGTGAAATATGTATGTAAAGCAGGTTTAAAGGTTTTGCAAAGGAGCACGACAACAAAATGTGTAAAAATTACTTGTATTTATGCACGGCCACCATGTTTTTACAAAGGTGCCAAAGATGACGGTTTTCTCACACGTCTCCCACTTGTCAACAATTTCACTGTTGCAGCAGTCCGGCACTCTGCATACCATACATAAATAATATATCACATAAAATAAAATGAGATTAAATTAAAAAAGGAATAAAATATATATACACAATATTTACAAGATTACTAAAATAACTGAATATTGAAAATTAAATCGCAGTGAAATTACATGAACTTCACAACCTCAAACATTAAATGTTACCGTATCCTTACTGTGAATGAACGTTTGTTCAAATTCTCTGGTGGACTTGAAACGGAGACGTTAGTCATGTCATGACATTAGGGTTTGAGCCACAAACTAGGGGTGTGTGATACCACTATTTTTCCTTTCAATCAGATACAGAGTAAAACCAAGACTATTCCGATACCGATATCGATACTTTTTGACGTCTACTTGTGTTTATGAAAATGATGAATTTTACGATGAACATTTGTGAATGTAATTGTGCAAAATCTTTTTTAGGTATAATTTTTTTTTTTTTAATACTTTCTGTATGAGAATTAAACCAGCTGCCAAATATCAGACTTCTCTTTAATCAGAGCAATTAAAGACAAACTGCAAATCACATTTAAAACAATCTCTCTCAAACAAAAATGAAAACAAGAACAGTCGCCCTGGCTTCGATACCAGTCTTTTTGGACCAAACAGAGTGTATCAGAGCACAGACAGACGGACTGAAAAACTGTTTCTTTCTGAGAGCCATCACCACCTTGAACTCTCAAATGCAACAATCAACGTAATATAGGATGTGCAATAACAATATTTATGCTACTATTCTATTCTATTCTATTCTATTCTATTCTGTTTTTTGTTGTTGTTGTTGTTGTTTTTTAAAAAAGCACAATACATGTTTATATTTTTACCATTGCTGCTACAAAAAACAAATATATTTTATTATTTTTGTGTATCCGCAATATTTTTTTAGTATTATTTTAACTTTAGTTTTTAGTTTTTTTTTTTTTTTTTTTTGCTCTATTCTATTCTACTATGTTCTATTCGTCTGATCTACATGCCTGTGATGGTATGATATTGCCTCCCTCTCTGAAGGGCTTCCATCATAGATAGATGTCTGTCTGAGGTGTGGGGGCATTTCTTTCCTGTGCTCCCTCTCTTGTTTTTTTTTTTTTTGTTTGTTTGTTTTTTTTTTTTTTTAGAAATTGAGTTTTAGAATTGATTACAGATTCAGGGTCAGTAAAGTAATGATATTTCTTGGGAAAGCGGTCCTGGTATCGATATTTTGATGTGAAGACTGATTCTGAAAAACACACGTCTAGTGTCGATATTTCTGGATCGATATCCACATCCCTACCACAAACAAGGCTGTAGTGGTGAAACTGCACAAGCTGGTGCATAACCTATAAATCTCATCAGAGCCATGAAAGAAAACAAAAAGTTTATTTTTTGTGGGATCTGGCTGTTGATTCTATACATGTAGTTTTTATTTATGTCTGGGTGATCTTTTAAATTGCGTTTGTGGCTCCATGTCCTTTCATTTAGATCCATGTATAACTGCCCTGCGTTATCAAGATGGATGAAGAGACTTGCCTATAAGGACTTTGTTATTCTTTCAGGTTTTAAACCTATCCATTTTTATTTTTCTGTGATAGCAGCATAAACATAATACACTGGATTTAAACAAAGAAAGAAGAAAGATAAAAAAATGAATGGATGGGGACTTACAGTATTTCTGTTTGCGTGTTGAGCCTTTCCTACAGTGCCTGTGACAGGTCTTTAAGTTGATCTGAGGAATGCTTCATGTCGAACTGTGTGCCTGGAATTTTATTACTTCACTCAACCATTTAAGGTTTAAATTGTCTGTGCAGTACAGCTTAGCTATAAATACACGCTGTGCGCTGCGTAACAGCACTGATGTTAGCGGGCAAATCCAGAACATGAATTCATAATGTGCTGCGAGGTCATTTAAAATCAATATTGCATCGTAAAATTCACAGGCTAAAAGTTAAAAGAACATTTCCTGCATCACAGTGCTTCTGCAGTTTGCCCGTAGTGGGTTCTGTACTACTGGTGTCATCAAACAAACGAGTGCTGATTCGGGATCTCTTTGGAGTCTGGAGAGCAGAGGCCTGCCAGAGGCATCCACAGAGTGAGCACTGAGATTAAAGATGGGGAGAGCGTGCTGCTCGATCCACCTGTTGGGTTCGTATATTTTTTTGCCCACGTGACTCTGTGTGAGTGGGTCCGACTTTGTCTTAAAAAGGAATTTTGATAAACAACTTGGGTTTAGCAGGATAAAGTGAAGTGCAGGCTGGAAGAAGATGATGCAGAGTTAGAGTTGAGCTAAATATGGAGGGAGTTCTCAAAGTGCTGAAAAAGGCTTGATGTAGGCAGCACTGCATTTTGAGCCAACTTCCAGGGGATGCAATTACATTTGTTGAGAGAACCGGTGGATAGCAGTTCACAAACAGTGCGTATGCAGACTCCAGCTCTATTACAGGAGAAAAAATAGCCCGTGAAAGATAAGAGGAAAGCATTTCGCCCAGAATATATGGAAAGTATTCAAAAACGACTTAACAGCAAGTTTTTGAGAGTCAGGTTGGGAATTAGTACTAAGAAACATTAAAATTAAGAGGCTATATAAAGAGTGACTGTGACATAAATGGAAAAAAAAAAGGCACACAGTGACGGGATGTTGAGAGCTGAAGAGTCGTAAGATTTAAAGCCTTGAGCACTACGGAGAAAATGTCTGCGATGTCTGAAATTATATTTTACACAGCCAGGACCCTGAGCTGCTCCCTGATATCATGCCCTACCTGCCTGCAGTCTGTCAGCACAATGATTGAGTTAGGGTGCACTAACACTTCTCTGCCCCTATAAGCAAAGTGGACCAGCATGTTTTTCTCCAACCAGCCTTGTAATTGCTTTGATTGTATGCAAATGGTTGTGGTACGAGACTGTAAGGCTGCCTGTAATGTCTCTATTAATCTCCAATCTATTACCAATAAGAAACTCAACAGATAAGACTGATGTGTGCTCTTTGTTATCAGTCACTGGGATGACGTGTTTTAACTGCGCAGAGTGCTAGCCAATTAACACTGTAGTGGTAGATGATGAGGCCGCAATGCAGAGCCAGTGGCAGGCACGGGGTGGTATAGAAAAATCTTAGGGGTGCAATGTATTGTAGAAAAGCACAGCGGCTGAGGGAAATGAATAACTATATCGAGTGTGTACCCTTAAGCTACGTTAGTCAATCAGCTCAAGCCCACTGCTAGACTCGCAGTATGATTTTCCCCACATGCAGCATGTGTCAGACACACTCGCTTTGCTACGCCGACTGCAGCTTGTGTTCATATATTGTTCTGGATCATGCCGGCCCCTGCCGTCCACAGCATGGTCATCTTTAACGGCATGTTATTTCATTTATTTTCCTTTCCATTCGCTTTATACAAACAGCCTACGCAGTGTTTAAACAGGCACTAATACATTCTTATGAAACACATGAAATCGGTAATTTCACGGTAGCAGGAAGACCAGCTCGCAAATATATCCGAGCGTTGTGTCTCAAAGCTTCTTGGAAGCATGTTACCACCAGACGCTGCAACTAGGTCAGGAGAATTTAAATTAATTCAGCTGTAAACTTTCGAGGAGATTGCAAACATTCCCTTTTGGGTCCTTCTAACTGTATATGAGAACAAAAAATGGAGCGCTGCCTCTGTACATGGTTATTATTCCGTCCGTCTGTCCCCATAACGCCCATTAAAAGGGATCCAAAAGACTGAGGCTACTTTGTCGGTGGCAATCCTGACCCGTGCTAGACGGAGAGGAAATGTGACTTGCCAGCACTGAACAGGTGATGGCCATTAAAATCTCCAAACACCTCCGCCTGTCAACTTCCTCTTCATTCTTTCTCAGGATAGGAAGTGATGTGGTGTTGTTGATGGTGGAGTTTTCCAGAGGAGCAGACAGGACAGCTATGACTGTCTGGCCAGTGACACGAGGCAAAAATACATACATATATATATATATAGATAGAGAGAGAGAGAGAGAGAGAGAGAGAGAGAGAGAGAGAGAGAGAGAGAGAGTAAAAGGAAAAAAATAATAAATCCAGTCGCGAGATGAAAAAAATGCATTGAAATAATTATCATTTCAATGAGACGTCAAAATGTCCATATTGTCTTTGTCCCTAGGGCCGTGTGATGGTGTTTTGAACTAAAATCCACATAGGAGTTTACCTAGTTATCTCCACATACAAGTTTATGTGTTTTTTTTCTCACATTTAAATGGTATTAACATTTACACCCAGCCTCAGAGGTCCACGCTGTAGATAAACAGCGTGTGAGCACTGGTTAGTAGCTTCTGCCACCCTCTTTAAGCTTCTCTTCGTTATTTCTTTCTGTCTTTAAAATTCACACTTGCAAAGAAGAGAATGTGAAGTGTTTATAGTATGGATTTACAAGTCTCTTAAATGAACTCACACCAGGTGCCATATGTGCAGGGTCACTTGAACAGGTAAATGAAAGTCCCGTTTAGGGGCCTGGATAGATTGCGTTTGTCGTTAACCTTCAAGTGTAATGGCATTGTATTCCCCATAATGGAATCTACCCGCAGCACTGAGAGGAACAGAAACACCTACTGGTGTGAGGCACGACGTAACGAGGGGCCGCGATCACTCACCTGAAACGCATGCCTCCGTGTGTCAGCGATGCGAGAAAGTGCCTCATAGATGTCATCCATGTTTTTCATCGTACGGCTTCACAAGCCTTTGAAATGGTCTGATGTTTGTAACCTTGTCTAAAAGTTAAAGCAACATCATATAGCCTGTGTCTGGTGTGTGCAAAACTGATGTGTGGAAATGTATGTGATATAAGACAGAGTACGTTGGCTGTACACCGATCAGCCACAACATTAAAACCACTGACAGGAGAAGTGAATAACATGGATCATCTTGTGACGATTCAGTGTTCTGCTGCTAAACATTTGGTCTTATCATTAGTGGATGTTACTTAGACATGTAGCACCCACCTAGACCAGACCAAACACCCCCACCCCATAGCAATGACACTCCTTGATGGCAGGAACAGACACAAACACACAATGGCCTACAAATTCACTAAACTGATCAAGTATCTGTGGGATGATCCACAGAGGCCCCTCCCCTCAACCCACAGGAACCAAAGGCCCTCACTAACAACATCCTGTTACCAGACACCACAGGACACACTCAGAAGGTCCATGTCCATTCTCCACTCTCTGATTAGTTAAGTGTTTTGGAGGCGCAAGGGAGACCTACACAATATTAAGAAGGTGGTCATAATCTAAATATATAAATGTGTGTGTGTGTGTGTGTGTGTGTGTGTGTGTGTGTGTGTGTGTGTGTGTGTGTGTGTGTGTGTGTGTGTGTGTATAAGTCTAATTATCAGTAAGTGAACTAACAAAGCAAACTGTGGTAACTGGATACAAATGTGAAATCCATAATAATCAGGGAAATATATGTATTTTCTGTATTGCCACATTTGTGTAATATACTCAAGAATATATTCAAGAAAGAGCTTTTTTTTTCCTCACTCGAAACACCGCAAGCAAAAGAACATTTTAAACCGCGAGAGAGTTGTTGTATTACATTGTGTTTCCACCACTACTCAGTTGCAGCTGCACCAGGACTTTGTAATTGTTCCCTGTTGATGATGTTATGCAAATGCAGCAGCAGCCAATTATTTATCTGGAGGGGGAGGTTTTTATTATGTACAGTTTTGTGTCATATAATTACGAGAAGGGTTTGGGTTCTAACTGACTAATCACATGACCTTAATCAGTACACTCGAGCATTCATGAAAGATCCATCATGCAATTAGAAATTGAACAATCAGTTTGTGATGTGTGTCTACTTACAGTTTAACACTGGTTTTAATAAAAGGTAGAATTTCGTGGTCATTTGACATGATTCGTAACATGGGCTGAACCGTGGCAGAGCCATTTCATAAAGGTCAGGTCACCTAATGCATGTGACATTCCTCTAATGTTTGGTCGACTATGTTGAATGGATTGAACAAACTCAAGGTGACACTCAAGTGGGGTACATAATATAACGCAAGTGTAATTTTGGTGGAATTGAAATCCTCCACCATCACCATGATGAAGGCTGCTAGGGTTACATACACTGATTTGCTCACTTGTTTACGTGATTATTATTCACACTGTCATCATCTGGTTAGAATTAACATTTTCATTGTACGTTTTTGGCACAGCTTTATGCTCTGGTTAACAGAATTTGTCCATTCATGTTTTTGCAAAAGTAGAAAACAAAATGGAAATTGAAAGCTCTGTGCGCCTGATTAATTTCATTGAAAATAATTATTTGAAAGGCTACTGTTAATTTTTTTTCGGGACACACTGAGGTTTTTTTTTTTTTTTTTTTTTTTAAATAACCTCGTCCCCAGTAGCAGTTTAGACAAGGAAAACCTTAGTGTCATATGGTCAATATAGCAACATATTGAGATGCAAAAAGGTCTCTCCTTTCAAAAAAAAAAGAGAGAGAGAGAGAGTATATATATATATATATATATATATATATATATATATGTGTGTGTGTATATGTGTGTGTATATATGTGTGTGTGTGTGTGTGTGTGTGTGTGTGTGTGTGCATGTGTGTGTGTGTGTGTGTGTGTTTGTGTGTGTGTTATTATTACCGCATTTCATTGGCAAGTCACCAGAAATAGGCGTAGATTAGAGGCACAACCTAAAATTACGAACTTGACATAATCAGATTCTTGAAAGAAAATGAGTCTGGTAACGCATCATTTCAAATGATCAAAGGAGGGACTCCAGGCCAACCTTCTGCCAAAAAAAAAATAAATAAATAAATAAAAAAGGTGTAGGTGGGAGAGTTAGTCTGGCTTCCAGGATTTAAATCCCATACACTGAAAGTCACTATAACAGCCATAGACAGTATAAAGATGCATGATGAAACAGCTCCTCTAAAGTGAAGCCGAAGCAAGTAGAGCTCCCCCTGGTGACTGGCTGCAGTATATGTCATAAGATCCATCTCCTCCATGTTGGTGGATGGGACTTGGGTCAAACTAAAGCAGTAAAATACACATCAAATAAGGAACAGTTTCTCTCATTTCAGGTAGTTAATATAATGCTGATGACTTCTCAAGTGTAAGTTTCATTTTAGTTAGTTGTTTGACGCTATAGAAACAGGATGTGACATCATGATGTCTACCGGTTGCCATGCCAACAGCTTGGCGATCATATCATTGGTACTGTGTACTGCAGACTCTGGCTCCAAACTCAAAAGACGGCACTGTCCGTACGCTATAATTCTAGCGTCAGTTTGACCAGTGCTAGGAAGTATGGTAATGACACAATAACACATTGATTAGTTCAGGAGGTTTTCAATTGCATGACAAAGAAAGTAGGTTGTGTAATGTGTAAAATGGGACTGCTTATTGGTAAAAAAAAAAGTGCTACCTTTTGACTTGTTTTCTTATGTTTATAAAATCTAATTTGATGAAATATAATTTGAAATGGATGATGGATGATGATGTTTCTCGTCACAACTGATGTTTATAATTTGTAATTTATCTGTGTACACATAGAAAATTATTTCTCTTTATTCACATGTCAGCGAAGAGTGAAATAAAAATGATCTTGTTTCAGGCAAATAAGAACCCAAGATTTGACTGACATCATGGAGCAGCTGGAACTATCGGTATCCTCTGCTTTTCCAGCCAAGAAGCAGTCAATTGTTTTCAGAGATCAATGAAATTCAACAGATGCCTGATAAGTTTGCCAACGAGGTGTTATCGAGTTTGCCGGACAAAATTAGATTAGTTTTCCTGTGCCTCTAACACTTGGCAGCCTTATTCTCAATGATGAAGTGAATTTAAGAAAGTTTTGCTCAGTTCTATTGATGGTGGCAGTCCTTGAAGCACTTTAGCTCTCATCAGTGTTTTATGATCTTAGATAACGTCAAAAATATGCCCAACTCAGGTGATGTTTTGACACTGGGTGATTTGGTCCAGCAGTGTCATACCTGTGCCATCAATCAGTTGTTAGAAGAGTGTTTGGGAATTCGTATCACATGATTGACATTTCAATTTTGGAAGAAACCCACATGTCTGTCAGTGCCTCATTCATCCCCGCTGTCCCCACCTGTATTGTTGACTTCATTTGAAAACGTGCATCAGTTTTTCCAAACCAGACTTCTTTTGAGTCCCATCAAAATGGTCGTGACATTTTTGTAATTTTCAGAAGTTGAAAGTTGGTAAGTGTTTGGCACTCATAGGAATAACATGGCTTCGGTGTAAAAGCCGATCTGGTTAGGATACTTAAGGCGGAATATCTGAAACAAATTCACCAACTTCCAAGGCATCGTACTATATGGAACAACTATGTTCCAGTTCATTGACCCTGATTAAGGCCACAAGCTAAAAATGTGTTGGTCAAATGAAATGGCTTAAAAAGTAGGTCTTCAACAGGGGGTCAGCGGCCCCTAAGGGTTCCGTGGAGGTATTGCAGGGGTGTCGCAAAATCTTTGGTTGATTTTTTTTTTTTTTAATATTCCCCCACAAATTTAGATTTCTTTAAATAGACATTATCCAACATCCTGTAGTAAAGGGATAAATGGAGGCAGAAGACGTTATCTTTCAGTCAGCACTTTACTCGACACAGGAACGGTCTCAACAGCACACCATTTCACACAGAGCGCCACACTAGACCTGTCAATCTAAGCCTCCTGTACACAATAGGTCCGGCCCCTATCGCTGCTGAGCCAATCATGAGGGTGCATATTACACACCTAGTCTGTCAGGTTCCCTGCAAACAGTACATTGTCTATATAGGTTGTTTTTAGGTTTATGGCAGTTGCATGGCCACCCTACTGTTGCACATGTTTGAAAAATTTTGTATTATTTAAATAGCTTAATATTGGATGTAAAGTGATAATATTGTATATTTATAAGCACTAGGCAGAGTTCAATATATAACACTTATAGTAGGTAGGGGGGTCCCTACTTAATCTGCCCATCAGTTTGGGGTCCTTGGCCTGACAAACGTTGAAGACCCCTGGCTTAAAACATTGACTGGCACTCACCAGCCAGTTGCCAGTTTTCCATATTTCTTTCCCTCCTCATGGTAATTGGTCTTGTTTTGGACAAGTTCATTATATTTTAATTCTGCACCCAATCAGCCTCAAAAGCCATTCCAGTCACGGAGATGCCAGCCAAACATTAGCAAACATTGCACCGTAATTGAATTAATAATGTAGCCTGACTCATAACTCTAAAAGTGAAGGGGTTCAGACGTAACCAGGTTTCATTACTGGCTTCCTCTTGCAACATCTTGCACAAAATCAAATTTGATTCTCTCTGCTGCATTACGTTAGGCGCTTTTCGTGGATTTTAGAGGGCAACCTCATGTGGCCGGTTGAGAGAATGAAGAGATTCCAGCATACAGTACACTGGAGCGCTTGTTGACAGCTTTTCCTTTTTCTCTGCAGTCCAAGTCCTGGCCAGGCCAAAACATCTCAGTGGGGCATGGAGCAGGTCAGGTGATGTGGAGGTCAGGTCATCTGTTGCAGCACTCCAAGCCCGACTCCCACTAAGCTCAACCCGATTGTGATGGAGTGTTCCTGCAGCATGCTGCAATAGCCGTGCTGCTTAGATGTTGCCTTCAGTTCTAAATAAATGAGCTATAGCTGCAAAGTTCACCACCCGTCCTCTGTGGTTCACCGTCGGAAACATGCATGCAGATACAAACCATTCACACGGGAGCTAGAATCAAAAATCTTGCTTATAGTACAGATTCACTTTACACTGTAAGGTTCTCTTGTTATTTGTCTCCTTCAAGTTAGTGCATGTCCCTTTATGCAAAGACAATCGAGGTGGAACCTTTAAAAAGATGTCAGGTAAAGCTAGATCACACGTTTTTGTGGTTTTTGTAACCACTGAGCTTGGTGAGTAAATGAACATTTTAGAACCCTAAACTCTGATATCATCCAATCCACCAATGACATTCAGAAATTAAAAACATCCAAACAGCTCGACCAAAAGTTATGTTTCAAGTATTTTATTAACTGTGGACAAATCCCTGTAACATGTGATTTTTTTTTTCCTCCATGACACTCATGACACGTTCCTCAGAGGACTGAATGTCAAAGCCGTGTCACTGGCTCCGACACATTCATTTGCATTCTGGTTCGTGCCCTCCGCATCACTGATTAGACAGGACCGAAAACCCTTCTCAAAGGTCAACATCTGATCACTTGGCTGGTGTTAAGCGTCGCACGGCGCAGCTCAGAGCGATCTCTCCTCAGCCTGTGAACACCATCGCTAATGTTTCATTCAATGATCTCGGTTTAAATAGTAGACTCGGGCGTATTAAATACACACTTACAGGAGCCAGTCAGCTCATCAGCTGTCGCTGTGTAGCCTGACAGGTGTTTTCACTTCACGTGCTGTATGGCCCTCCTCTATCTGTGCTCTCTGACATTGAGAAAGAGAACACATTTTCAGGGAAGCAGAATAGGTCCCCAATGTCTTTATTCTAACACTAATTTACTGCGCCCTTCAGATTATTCACCCCCACACACACACACTTTGCAGGTAGTTTGTTATTCCTCTCATGTAAATCTCCCTTTGTCTGGTTCAGCCTCCCTTCACCTTACCCTTGACCCCTTGGCCTTCACACCGATATACCTTCCTTATTCAGAGGTCTCGCCACCGTTGGAAATGTATGGCGTTACAGAAGAAATAATTGCGTTTCTTTTTGTTCAGGTTTCTACCTGTTTGAGCCAGTTGACAAGGACGTTTTCTTTTACAGATTTGATGGAACGGTAATAATTTTAAGGAACTGATGAATTTAATCGCCTCTGAATCTTTGAAGCTTAAATACTTTTGTTCACTTTGAAAAAGAGAGAATTCAGCTGCAGACACTTCAGCCGTTCGTACTTCTCACATTAGCATCTCATTTATTATTTTGTGAAGGATCTGTACAGTGGTAATCTGGCAATGCTCAAGGTTCATTTTACATAATTGGGTATTGGTGTCTTATAAATATGCTATGGATTTTTTTTTTCTTAGTGGTGAGTCCTATTCACATTCACTTCTTCTAGTAAGTGAATTTCTATATAGATTTCTATTTCACAGTGCCATTGCTGGTCACTGCAAGGCCCTTTCACTGAGAAAGACCCACTGTGCTAAATAAAAGGAGACAGAGATCTAGTGGCTTCTGATGATGATGTGCACAAGTTCTAGGATGAAAACATGTACTTTTCAAGTGAGCCCCTGCACTTGTGCTCTGCAAGAACGTTTTATTTTCTCAGTACTCTACTGCACCAATGTTCTTTTGCAGATGCACCCAGCTTGACACATTTACACACATTCATGGTCGACACCATTGAAGCAGTTATAGTTTAAGAAGCATGCTTAGGGGCACTGCAGCAGTGAGTAGTGACTGAGGCAGAAGTAAGAGCTAATCTTTAACCTTGTGGTTTTCTAACCTTTATACCGGTAGTGCTTCTAATACATACAGTAAATCCATGAGCTTTCCTACACAGCAAAGTATTTATGTATTCCACAGTTATACGGGAAAATCTTCACTGGAACTCCTGCAGGAGGCATCCACTGGATGTCTTCCGTTTCCTCCAAGATGTCAGCGCACAGCTGGTGCGGTAGAAAAACAATCACTATCCTCTGCACAGAGCACCGGCATTGCATTGACCCACCTGATCCGCATAAAGACAAACTCGTACGCGTACCACAACTGAATGTAAAATGAACCTGTGTGTTTGTAATACTGAGCTGAACTGGATGCTGAAAAAGGAGACCAGTGTGCAAAAAGTACCAGTCAGTCCCGGATCGTTCCTGCTTTGTCATGTGATTCCTTTACGTAAAGACAGGGTATGCCAATTTTTATTTTACCATTTTATTTTTATTTGTCCAAATAGCTTCTTAGCATATTGTAATTCAAGTGTTGTGAGAGAAGACTTGACTTCACCGCAGATTTTAACTTCCGTGGCTAAGTTCAAGTCTTTTCCTGTTCTTTTCTCACCTTTAAGGTTTCGTGTATTTTCTGTTAGCCATCACGGACACTGCTTTTTTCTGAATAATGTGATTTTCGTCACCTGCTGGGCATTTTTCTGATGTTATCCATAGTTCTGAGTAAAATCATATTAACCGCTATTGGATAGGCCCCCGTAAGGTAAAATGCACTGCCCTTAATTATTTCTCCTGTACGGCCAGGAATTCAAAATTTCAAAGTTGAAAATATTTCATCATTTACAGAAATATTGCACAAACTAACAGCTTTTCGAACCATTTTGATTTCACATTGTGCTGAGTTTGAGTGGCATGTGGATAAAATGTTCAAAAAAAATAAGACTGGGAGCATTAGTCCAGCTAACAGCATGTTACAGACAGTGTTAGCCTTTAGCTGTAAGCCCTGCTGTGCCTATAAGCACAACTTCACAGCGCTCCTGGCACGACAGAAGACTCAAGGTCTTCTTTTGAGACAGGAGCATCAATACAACTGCACATCTGGATCAGTCAGGGCCAGGCTGTTCGAAGACAACAACAACAGTTTTTGAATACTCCATGAATGTGCAGCTACTATTTCTATTAAGTGTCCATAATTATGTGAGTTTATATACTTCTGTATCCTCAGAGCTCTTGACAGAATGTCTGAGTGTGCTGTGAAGTGGTGAGTAGTATGTATCAGACATGGTTATGTTCTCCTGAAACCTCACTGGCAAAGAGAATCAGTAATGAACCTATCTAAACTGACCTTGTAGCCTGCCGCCAGGAAGCGATGTTTTAAACATCTAGACCCTAACTGACATCACCTTGCTTTGTTTGAAGTTCCCACACCTGCTGTTACGACAACCATCTGCGCTGCTCAGCGCTGTTGGAAGGGCTGCTGGCTTGGCTGACAAAAGGTTTCCAGTATGTCAAACAAAAACTTTAAATCATTTGTATTTTTATACGGATGATAAGATGGTGAAAACTTTTTAACATAGTGAAGAGCGTCAGATTATTACTGTTTAATATTTAATGTTTAATTGCATGCATATGGCGAACAGGTAAATGTTGTAATGTTGGAAAACAGTGCTGTTATCTATGGATTATAAATACAGTATTGTTTTCAATTAGCACCAGCACTTCATTACTTGAATTACTTGTGGCAGCAGGAG
Source organism: Mugil cephalus (assembly GCF_022458985.1). Lineage (NCBI taxonomy): Eukaryota > Metazoa > Chordata > Actinopteri > Mugiliformes > Mugilidae > Mugil > Mugil cephalus. The sequence goes on from NC_061781.1 coordinate 6,004,232, forward strand.
GCAGTTGGAGAGAGGCAGGGTCAGGAGCTGTACTGAGACAAAGTAATAATCAACATTAGTGTCTTTGCTCTCAACTAGTGGATCTGTATTTTGCTGATTCTAGTGTTAAAATGCAAGATTTTTTTTATTTTTTTTTAATACAATCGATGAGAAAAATATGTAATATGTGCATATTAATATGCAACATGAGTTGAAGGTGTATTTTAAATACACAATAATATAAATACCACCTATGTCTTTACCTTGCCTATGCACCAGACATTTTACTCACAGATTCCACCAGGGGGCACTCCAGAGACTTAACAGCATTTTATTCGCTCACAGATGCGGAAAAAAAAAATGGTTGGCCAGCTCAGGTGTCTGTCTGCACCTTACACACTTTCTTTCCAACACTTTCAAACATGTACAGATGCAGCCACCTAGAATTGCTGGCTCGTCCGTGACTAGTCTACGACAAGACCCACACAGATGCTTATCATCAGTGGGATTCACAGTTCATCCCTGCTGGATTCGTGGTCGGCATGATATATAACCCACAGTGGCATACAGTGAATACAGCCCCGCCGCTGGTAAAGCCCTGTGATCTGTTCTTCAGACTTTCCACCATTCACATGCCTATACAGTTGTGACACTGCTTCAACCTTTCACCCTGCTTCAACCTTTCACCTTGCTGACATGTAGCATAAACTTCTGAGGGCATGCACAACCCCTTTATATTTACATTCAGTGTTGGGAAGGATACTTTTAAAACGCATTCTGTTACAGAATACATGCCCAAAAATGTAAATTGTAACGTATTCCGTTACATTACTCAATCTGGGCAACGTGTTCTCAATAGTAGGATTACTTCCACTTTGAATTGCATTTTATAAGTGTAGGAATGTGGCCACAAAACCCTTCTTAGTAAACAGGCCTAGTGTGTTGTGTTCTTTTGTTCCAACTGGCTGAATGTGTTGGGCCCAAGTCACCCTGAAAGTGCAATATATTATCATTTACTGTAAAGGAACAGAGAGGGTATGGTAAGGGTAAGGGTATGTCAACACAAAAGATGTGTTGCTTGGTTAAAAACAGAGAAGAACTGACCAATTTTCCCTTTCAGTTACTTTATTTACTCAGCTGTAAAAAAAAAAAGCAGGAAAACAGACAAAATAAAATTCAACACCATCATCCGATGTCATTTCTGCTCATGCAAGACACTGGAATACTAACTTTAAAATAAAGGACAGAAAGAGTACAAATTAACAAATATTTTTTAGCCTACACATATCACAGTAGGCTAAAAGTAACTAACTGCATTAACTGCAAAATCGTAATATTTAAGAATAGTTGACAGTTTCCTTTCAAGTGCAGATAAAAAGCTGGTAAATCTGAGAAGCCACCGTTGCCTATGTCTGTTCATCATTCACTGGAAGCTTGGCATTAGCCTACGTTTTAAGCCACGTTCTCACGTACCAAAATGATGTTTTTTTTCCCAGTTTTCCTTGGCGTCATGTCAAGAATTTCTCTGTAAAATTTCTCCGTAACTCCAGCCAAAATAATATATAACATGAAGAAGAGGCAGAGCATGCGCATAAACCCCACGCACCGTTTACAAACATACAGTCCGGATTACATTCTGGAAGGTGGTTCCATATCCCCATGCTTCGACAGTGAAATATCTATTTTGAATGTTGGCTCACCTAAAAAAAAAATTGTGGCACCATTAAAAGCTTTGCAGGCTACCATGCTGAAGAGAGAATAATAGCAGCTGGTTTTACCTGGGAAACCTCAGGTGATTTGAAATATGATGTCAGAGGTCATCTGTGATCCTAATTCTGTGCGAATCAGTCATGTGTGTAATTTGTTGAATAGAAATTGCACTGCAAATTACCTACCATATTTCTGGTAACAGAGAAGTCCTGCAATAATACTAATCCAGTGTAAATTGGTATCTCTGTGATTTAGAGGTAAGTTTTTACTTTTCAAGACTTCGGTTTGATTCGCAGCTTTTTTCTGCCTCTTGTCACTCAAGAATTACGAAGCATGTGCTGTAAATCAATGTTTGGACAGATGTTTGGGTGCAAAGTCGAGATGCCGCTGAACCATTCACCCATTTAAACTGATGAAATCATTAAATCAACTATTAAAGTGTTTATCGGCTGGGTCTGATTTAAATACTGACAAATGGTTCGTCATTTCTTCCCCATGATAAATAGTCTGAAAAATATATATTTTTTATTATCCATCGCAATTTTAGTAGCTAAAGGTGTCAAACTATGTAAATTTCCCTCTGACATGCAGTGGAGTGAGGCGGAAAGTAGAAACAGATCATAAATTCGAGTAAAACACAGAGTTTTTATCCTGTGTGAATGCGCCATACAAAACATGTATGTATGTATCTGAATCACAGGACGTCGCAGGTGAAGCTAATCCTGTGCGATAATGGGAGAAGAAGTAGCTGAATCAGTGGAAGATTACTGTCGGGTGCTTGAGCTTTCATATGGCGGTGTAAGCTGTTTGTTGACCCACACACATGAAAGAGATGTTTTTCTGACAAATACTGAATTGTGCTCTACCTTGTTGTCCCCCGAAAAGTGCATCGAAATGCTAATACGTTTCCTTTCACTCGTTTCCTTTGGCTCATTTTGTGTGTTTTTTTTCCCCGTCGCTAATATCCCCCTCCCTGAAACAGCTGTAAATCTGGCTCCGCTCCAGTCTCCTGTTGGACAGAGTCGGCCGGTGCTCCCACTCCTCATCTCCATTAGCGAACTAATAGCTGTGCATATGTAGCTGCACTCATGTGAATGGAGCGTGCTGTGGACAACTCAAATTCAGGGATATGGTTAGTCGTTCGCGTGAAGGCAGCGCGTACAACACAGACTCGAGGGGCACACTCGTGTTCATTATTACACAGGATAAGATGTTACAGTCCCTTGCGCCAAGATCTTAGGCAAAACACATTTGGAAGAAGCTGACTGCCCAAGCTAGCAGCCAGCTACCAGCTAGCAACCAACAAGAAGACACCAGCTAACTACCCTAGCCAACTGTAGTAGGATGAACTGAACAATTGAAATACCGACCAGCTAGCAACCAACAAGAAGACACCAGCTAAGGGTAACATTTAGAAGCCCACTCCAACTGGAAAAAACAGTGTAGGCAGTTTGCATACGAGGACGGCTCACAGCTGTGAACCGAGCCGTTCAAAAGACTGACTCGTTCTCGAACGTCACATCACTACTGCAGCCACTGTTGTTGCTTTCACTGAGTAATTATCTAAATCCAGTTGGCAGCAAGTACACAGAGAAACCAATATCAGTACAGTCTGAAAATACTCTAGCGCTATTGCACTTCCCATAAAATCTTTTCCTGTCACCACGGCAAAAGACATCACACATACTGACAATGAAGGAAAGTGAGAAGTGAGGAGGTAATTTTCCTAGAGACACATCTACGTTCCTGTTATCTATAAATGTGTTTATATATATATATAAAAAAGAAATGACAAAACATGACTTCAGATAAGGCATGACTTCAATTTCAGGCAATGTCCAGTAAAAACAGAGATGTTTCTGACAGCTTGTCAAAACTCCTCCCATTGGGAGTATCTATTAAAAGTCTGCTATGTGGCAATGTTTTCAACAACCAAGAGTGGGCTCAGCACTGCACGAGCTAAGTATCACTTCTCCTCCACGGGAAGCTTGAAATGCTGTCCACGCGGAGGGCAACATATAAACTGCAGTGTGTACAGTATATGACGTGACAACCTAAGAACAGCAATCTGGAAAGGATCTTAAAGATATGCACAATATCAGCTGTTTAGAAAGCTGTCATGGTATATTATTTTATACACTGATATATATCTATATGTACTTTACATGCACAAACGCTACAAATCAGATTGTCTTATTAGAAATCGTTATGCTTGCTAAGCCACATGTTTAATAGACAGTGTATTTTTGTGGATGTCATTTGTTTTCCAGGGTTTCCAAGAGTAATATGAGTTTTGTTTTGTTTTGCTATGATAAAAACAAATGCCATTCTGAACATAAACATAATTACTTCCACATCCCAACAGTCACTGTGTCACTGACAGTTTATTTAGATTCATATTTTCCTTTTTGGCAGCATTCAGAATTGGTCTCTTTGGTCTCATGTGTTATATTATGTGATATTGGTGTTACCAGAGCAGTTTTCCAGTTTATTTTTTTATTTGTTTGTTGTTGTTGTTGTTTTTTCCTTGTATGCCTGCCATTCTCCCTGTGGTCTGATTGACATTTCTTCAAGATGCCTCCACTACCTGGCTGTGAAGTAAGTGATGATTATGCACCGTCAGAGTGAGTCAGATTCAGGCTCTCCACAGTCCTCAGGCGTTGCCATGGGTGGGCCTTCGTGGACGTTCTGTTCACTTCTCAGCGGGTGCTAATGATAGCCTGGCTGCTAATTCATTGCTAATATAACCCTGATGCCAGAGCAGCCCTCATACAATGTGCCTGCAGCTATTTTTGCACTGTTACTGAGGATGCGGAACGTTCTGTGTTTGGACAGAAGAGGAGCGTTCAATCATGCAAACATTTGTCAAGCAGCGGAATTTGTATGAAGTCCATGTATACATGGACAGCTCCTGGAGAGAGGAAAACAGCACATGAGCCAATGCACGCTCATAGCTGCTTTTGTGGTCTTTAGAAAACATGGCAAATACGAAGAAATGGAATAAATGTCACACAATACACATTTTCTAATGTAACTAAACACCAGAAGCAAGAAAGGCACTAAGCTTGCATTATCTGATTGCCATTGACTGCTTCATTCACACTTCTCCAGCTGATTGGCCACAAGCTACCAAACCCTGCCCAAACACAGCCATGAATTCATTATAACTCCCCTCACCAGGCTCCGCTTATCCAGACATGCCAATGCTATTTCCAGCCACAGCTACTAGGTAAGATTTTGTTATTTTTAATTCACCTCTAACCAGATGCAAACTGTTAGCAGGGAAAATATCCCAATTTTTTCAAAGACAGTTACAGGCCCCCTACACCTCCCTTGCATGAGCAGCGTTGCCAAATATAGCTGGTGGTTTTCAGCCCAGAACTGTTCAAAAACTGCCAAAAATATTGGATTGAGATATTCAACGCTTTAACTCAGGTTGCTTATGCTAGTGTAGCTTATCATCATCGAGATGCGTACACAGTACCTGAGTCACCCCAAGCAATCATTATGGCATCTGCATCTCACTCCCTTGTTATGTTACTGTCTTTCAACTTCCCAAGCAACCAGAGGTTGCAGAAGACCTGGTTGTGTAACAGCCAGAGTATTACACAGGACCAGTTTACGCCACAAGGTTGCGCCTCCCTTTGTTTTGCCGCTTAATACTGCAGGTTTCCTCTCTTGCACTCGCTCTCCCAGTTCTTCTCTTATATTCAAGAAATGTGGACGGTAGGGAGGATGAGAGCCGAGAGCTTTTATTTGTCTGAGAGTGTTATTAAATATGCCGTGTGATCTGGCTTTGTATGGTACGCATCTGTTAATGAATGTACCGTGTGGAAATTCCACCCTGTCGTCTTCTGCTTTTACAACTTTATTTTATGCTGAGGCTAAACTACTAGCATCCATGGCTAAGCTTCCTTCCATCACCATGTTACAGTTGGCATTCAGTTTTTTTGTTGTTGTTATTTTTGCAGCCTCTGGTCAACTTTTTCTCCTATTACAATTATTCATTGTGCTAGACTGGGCTTAATTTATGATCACCATGTGGCTGGATATACACTCACTTGCCACTTTATTAGGTACACCAGTTCAATTGCTAACACTAATAGCTAATCAGTCAATCACATGGCTGCAATTCAATGCATTTAGTCATGTAGAGGTGATCAAGACAACTTGCTGAAGTTTGAACCGAGCATCAGAATGGAGAAGAAAGGGGATTTAAGTGACTTGGAGCGTGGTATTGTTGTTGGTGCTAGACGGGCTGGTCTGAGTATTGCAGAATGGTCAAAAAAAGAGAAGATATCCAGTGAATGTCAGTTTTGTGGATGAAAATGCCTTGTTGATGTGAGAGGTCAGAGGAAAATGGGCAGACTGGTTGCAGGTGATATAAAAGGCAACAGTAACTTAAATAACCACTCATTACCACCAAGGAATGCAGAATACCATCTCTGAACGCACAACATGTCCAACCTTGAAGAAGATGGGCTACAGCAGCAGAAGACCACACTGAGTGCCACTCCTGTCAGCTAAGAACAGGAAACTGAGACTACAGTTCACACAGGCTCACCAAAATTGGACAATAGAAGATTGGAAAAAACGTTGCCTGGTCTGATGAGTCTCAATTTCAGCTGTGACATTCAGATGGCAGGGTCACAATTTTGTGTAAACTACATGAAAGCATGGATCCATCCTGCCTTTTATCAATGGTTCAGGCTGGTGGGGGTAGCTGGGGGATATTTTCTTGGCACATAGCCTACCTAAATATTGTTGCTGACCATGTCCATCCCTTTATGACCACAGTGCACCCATCTTCTGACGGCTACTTCCAGCAGGATAATGCACCATGTCACAAAGCTCATATCATCTCAAACTGGTTTCTTGAACATGACAGTGAGTTCAATGTAATCCAATGGCCTCCACAGTCACCAGATCTCAATCCAATAGAGCTCCTTAGGGTGGAACGGGAGTGTGATGCTATCATGTCAATATGAACCAAAATCTGTAAGGAATGTTTCCAACATTTTCTTGAAAATATGCCACTAAGAATTAAGGCAGTTCTGAAGGCAAAAGGGGGCCCAACCTGTACCTAATAAAGTGGCTGGTGAGTGTATATATTTTTGTTTAGCAGTTTATTTAAAGGCTGTGATGAGTAGTGATTTAGTTCATTGCTTTAGCTGTGCTTACCCCAAAGCTAAAGTACCATCAGTTTAAAATAGTTTACCTTGACTTGGGGGCAGGGAGAGAGGGTTGACAGTAAGTAACAGTACTTACTCAAACATGTTGACATAAATGTCCATGGTCGAATTGAAATAATTACTATTATAATAAGTGGCACGCTTCTGTCCTGGGTAGGGGTGAGTATGTTTCTGTGAGTCAACAACATAGTTACAACATACCATGGTCACAATAATAGTCCAACACATCAATTATCAGAATCCTTCCAATGAGTCACCCTACCTGGATTCAACCACTGAAGCTAAACAGGCAGGACACCAGCTACAGCCTGCAGAAGAAGGCACAGGCTAATGCAGCAGCAGTACCTGGAGGGTCATATTGATATCTGTATAAGCTGCTGTTCACCTAGTAATTTACTGTAGCTGAGTAATCGCAGAATCTACTAGAGACAGGAAGATATTTTTTGTTCTTGGAGCACACACTTCAGGAGTTTTGGCAGCACACCAAGACAAGCTGGTGATCCTGTTTATTCTTATTATTCTGTATCCAAATGGAAGAATTTCAGAACGATATAAGTTGACCAGGATTCACAACCAGGATTCCTGATTTCCTGACCACAAAATATTAAAATACATTTCATGTACTGTTTCTTGAATCCAGAATGGCAGCACTTGAACCAAACGAAGCACAGCTGAAAAGGGGAAAGCTTTCACGTCTTCGGGGCTACTTTTAAAAACCAATGACGGTGTGTGTTTTATGTACTGAAATTGCATGAGTGCAACAGGAGAAATCAAAGTGTTTCTGTATAGCCTTCTAGCTGTTTTCATACAAGCTCCTTGAGTACTGAAGCGATCTGCCTCTGTCAGCATTAGAGACACATTTAAAAACATCCCATAGCACACACTAGCAAAAACACACTGAAAAAAATAAATAAAAACTAAACAAACAAGAAAATAGATCAACACTTTAAATTTGACATATTCAGCATTCATACATTTATACAACTGTTGTCATCAGTTCTAAAGGTATTCAGTTTTTGTGAAGTTAGGAACAAAGACAGTGTTAGTTATGGAATCATCCCTGTGTCAAATTTCAAGGCCATCCATCAGATACACGTAGCAGTTGAAAATGTAGTAAAGAACAAAGCTGTCAACCAAAAGTCAGAGGTTCAGCAAAGCACACAGGGTGAATTGCCCAGGACCAATGAATGTCAGTGCAAATATTTGCACCAGTCCACTTACAATTCACTGAAGGGAAAAGAAGTACTGCAAAAGGATGCACTGAGGAATGTATCTGGGAATCATAAATATCTGAGCCAAGCAGTAGTCCCTCCAACAGCTGTGAAGAAAGTCTTGTCTAGGCTAAAGTTGTCCACCCTTTGGATGAAAGACGTTGTAAAGGACACCACGGTGAAAAATCAATGCACAAGCTGATGAGAGATTAGATGAATAAAAATAATAATAAAAAAATAACTGCAAAAGTAATTTAAAATAGCCTAAATACTTCACTCAAATGTGGACAGCAGGCATACTGTATGTTACTAATTCCCTAAATGGCTGTGAATAGTTTTCCTGCTTGCCCTCCTGTGATCTTTGCTCTTTGATTTGGTCACGCAAAAGTCAAAGCCCCTTTAGGTCATTGAAGATTCAGCACCATCACTGACAGGTCTTAACCTCTGATCAAACTTAATCATGCATCCTGTCCAGCAATTAACAGATTAGTCCTGACCTTTAGTGATGTGCCCTTGCAGCCATAAAGCAGTGTCTCTCTCTCAAAGGCAACTCTGTACATGTAAATGAAACGTGCACTCACTGTATAGAAGCCTGGTACAAAACATACATATGCTACTAGCCTCTGGTGCATGAAAGAGTCCAAGACACCATGATACTGTTAAAGTAATTTATGCTTTTTATATTTTTCTGTGAGATTTTACAGACCTAGGATATTACATTTGATGTCACATAGATTCTATCTGACATCAAATGGAGTCTATATTTGCTGACCAGTCCAGTTTTTGATTGAGCTGTGGACCCAAGTACTTATCGGTCTGAACCACCGCTACTCTACACACTGCCTATTGATGGTTACAGGCTGCAGGTGGGACCTGGACCTCCGTAGATCCACTACCATCTCCTTGGTTTGAGCTGTATTGATCTGAAGGTGCTCACTCACAGACAAAGTTGTTCGCCAGATTCTTGTAATTATATCCAACTTTAGCAAATGAAACGTGCATTGCTCGACACCTCTGTAGAATTGTAAGCAGGGATTTTTTTGTTGTTGTTGTTTTCACTTTAATAACAGAATCCAGTCTCCAAGGACACAGTGCAGCTGACAGTGTTGTCAAGCGACGGTAATTGTCCTTGAGGCTAAAGTTAGCTAGCATACTTCTCCTGACATCCATCCTGTGTTTCCCCAAAAAATATTTTCATCCACAGCCACTGTCTCTCTTTAGGCTACCTTAGGTGAGATCATGAGATCACTTAACCTGAATTGGCACACTCATCTAAATAATATTCTGCTGTGTGTGTTGTGCTCGTCCTGTTTGTGTTATACTATGCGTTTGTTTCAGATGATTTTAAAGCCTAGCGCTGCTTCTGTGTTTTCCTGCTTCCAGTAACAATGTGTTAACTATTGTGCTTTAAAGGTGTTGGTTTATGTACTTTCCAGTGTGCATCCACTCATTGCAGTACTGTGTCTATTATCTTATCATTTATCATTTATTTGGATCTCCATTAGCTTTGCTAAGGCCATCACTATTCTTCCTGGGGTCCACACCCAACACAATTGTTTCTACAGTGTAGTGTTCAATTACCCAAAACACACAACACACAACAAAACAACACAAGCAACAATGAAAGAACATCTCACAACAATCTGCAACACAAATACAAAAAACATACTGTACATATAATACAGGACCTAGTTCCAATTAGCAGTAACACCAGAATGCAGCTGTTAGCTTAATTAATAAATCATAAATGGTCAGATGGTCAGTTATATATCTACATACATTACAAGTGATTCCATTATGTTACATTTACAAGTACATAATTTGTATCTCAAAAAAAAAAAAACATTTAAACTGATCAACTGAACTAATTGTTCTAATTTTTATGAACACATTTGAACACAGTTCAATTCATTTCATTCAACACAAATGGTCGCAAGATGCTTTACGAAATCAGGCCTGAGAGCGTGAGCAACAGGAAGAAACTTTGAGTAGAACCCAGCTCATATAGAGGGACCAGTCTGCCTGAAGCCAGTCGGATAGGGACGGGAAAAGAACAGCAGGATAGGAGGAATGAGATAAACATACATCTGTCACAGATGATTCTACGTGTGAAGCATACATGTAGATCACGTCTGATCACGATACAAATTATAAGACATAGCGTAGACATGTAACATTAGAGCTTGATAATGAATATAAATAAAGCTGTTAGTGACAGCAGTTGTTCAAAGCAAATGAATATAAAAAAAAGACATGGAAATATTTCTCATCATTAATTTAAATGCTTCTTTTAAAGAGTAACATGTATTTGTCAGCCCTGCTCATTCAGAATTATTGAGAAATTCTATCTAGTAGATTTGTTCAGGTGTGAAGCCTTTTTTATTATTATTTTTGCTCTACTCTACAAGCGTGGGATCCAAGACTTTTATTCAAGCGTGATCTGAGATGAATGCAATTAATCCCGTATCGATCAACCCTTCATTTAGACGAGGCTAGGTAGTTTGTAATATTTGTGCTTTGCCATGTTCTCATTTGTGCACTCAATTCATTTTTGATCAATATGCTATTAAAGGCCTTGTTCCTGAGGCAGGACCAGTTTTCTTTTTGGAGGCGGGGCGGCTATGGTATGTGGCCTAAATGTAAAGGCCTGTGCCTGTCAGGATGACTGGCATGATGGTTGAGAGAAAATTAGTCAGTATCCAGGTAAGCAAGTGAGGTGTATAGCACCGTGTGTCAAGTTGAAATCATTGATTCCTGTTACGGCTGTCTACTTGGTGGCCTTACGCTGGTGGGCGGTGAGGAATGAGTCACCCTGAGGTGAGAGTGGTCTGGCGTGGGGTGGAGGGAGAGGGTGAAGTGCTGTGAATTAGAAAACAAATTATAGGCCATACTTGTTCTTTCTTCCTTCCAGAAGGGGCATCATTGATCTCTGAAAGAAGTGCACAAATGTGGGTGGAATAAGTGAAAGACCATTAAAAATTCATCGAGGTACACTTCCTCATTTCCTATCAACATGTTTTATGCTAATAATTCCCTCTTCAGCCAAACGAGTCTGGGCCGCACTTAAAATAGAAACTCTTTTCCAAATTATACACATCTATTCAATTTCAACTCTAATATTACAATAATAATAAATTAGTCATAGTACCATTTATCAACCATTTACATTAGTGTTTATGAATTATTAAGATCTCGAGAATACGTTTCCTAAAGGACCATGTAATACTATTTGATGATTAATTTTCATTCACATGGGCTCTATGATTGCATCAGGGGTCAATGTTGTGAAGCAGTGGGATCATTATAAAGATAACGCAATGTCTAATTTATTCCTTTAGATTCAGGTGTTTCTTGATAATCAACTGTTCAGATTACCTGTAGCAGTGATTCAAGACCAGATTTGTTTTTTGCGCAATGAGACAATAGAGTGAAAGTACAGCCACATGGACAGATGTAAAAGAGGTGTGAATAACAACATTCATGGTCATGTATGCATGTGTATGTGTGTCTGTGTGTATTACCTGGAGTGTAGGAGTATAACTGGTGATATTCACAGTTGCATTGTTACACAGCTAATTATGATATTAGTGATATTTAAGCCTTATGCCCTCCTGGGGCATTTTTGTACATTTTTTTCTTCTCATTTGAGGATCATTTTGACTGCGTCACAGCTTGTGTCTTGAACCTCTGCAGGAAATCTTCTCTTTAGCCAAATTATCTCTCTCTTTTTCTCAAAGTCTTTTACACCCACATGTCATTTATACTCGATGCATTTTGCACCCTCTGGACACCTCTGTGGCAAAAACGTACACGTGCAAAAAAGGGCCAAATGCGGTCTGAAAATACAAAGTTTTAAATATTTTTTACAAAAAAAAGAAAATAAATTGTTTTTTTCATAAAATAAACAGAATGGACAAGTCTGGACTCCATCTCATGTAAAAAACAACAACAACAACAAAAATATTTTTAATGAACATGACCTGGACATAACTGAAACCGGTTTTGCTAAAATGAGTCAATACTTTGAGTATGGTTTGAGTCTGGTAACAGACTGGATTTCATGATGAAGCCTTTTTTCACCAGTACAGACAAAAAAAATACCTGTGCATGCAATTGGGTAGTCCTACAACCTACATCAGACCTGGGCATTTTACGGCCCGCGGGCCGCATACGGCCCTTTGGGCATTCCTGTCCGGCCCGCGGTCTGTCGGTCATAAGCACAGATGAACTGTGCATGCAATACGACTGTGTTGCTTTTATTTTGAGCCATGGTGTGTTATTTACGTCGTGGCACTGTTAGTTCGTCAATAACAAAAAAAGTAAGATTGAAACAGCTTCTTGCATCTATTAACCCTCAAAAACCTGAATGGATCGCTGGCATCCGTCAAAGCAGCCAATTATGAATTATTTTGCCTGAAAGACCTTCGTGACATCTCAAGGGTATAACTAACTTTGTATTTACCAACAAATTCCTCCAAACAAGTCTCTCTTGCTGGGGCTCCGTGATCGTTGCTCTCCAACCTGCAGCCGACAGCAGCGGTGCGTCATCATTACCGTAATGGCAGCATTTTTTCTAGAAAGCGCAACTTTCTAGAAATTATCCATCGGGGATTACGGTAATTCAAATAAGCAAGCTTCTCTTTGTGGGCAGACGGACATTCAGGTCTTAAAGGGTTAAACATTTATTGAGATTTATTGAGATACAGAAAATAATTCATGTAGCTACATGGTCACTTCTTGGTTCACTGACGTTTTCCAAAGAGGACAAAGTTTCCAACATTCCAATGCGATTTATCCAAAACTACAGATCGATTGTGTTTCATTTTCCTCTTCAACCTACAGCAAAACTCATAAATTTAAACAAATATTTACAGAATATTCTTATGTTTCTGATTACCAGTAGCAGCTTATCAACATATAATTTACTGCTTTTTACAATGGGAGAAAATTAAATATTGAGCAGAATAACGTTCAAGTTATCGTTAGGTTTGGCCTCCAACACAGTTCAGATTTTTCATGCGGCCCCCTGTAGAAATTAATTGCCCAGCCCTGACCTACATCCTACAACATGGCATTCAGTGATATAGGCGTTCTTGAGAAAATGACCTGTTGATTGTTCATCTTTTAAAATTATTTTCCTTTCGATATCTTCTAGTAAACTCTAAACAGTGGCTTCTCTGATGGCAGACGTTTTCAAATATCCGGGTTTCAGATAAGGTGTATGACTATGCTGTTCCTACTTTTCTGTCCATCACTGCATAAAGTCTGCCAAGTCTTTGATTGGCACAGCAGATGCTTACCAGAGCATAATCAGCTCCCATCAGATGGTTTTCACACCAACTTTCTGCCACAGAAAATTTGTGCCTACAAAATAAAACGATGCGTACAAATATAACATAAGCATTAGTGTTTTGAGTCAGAATCAGAATGTGTGTAACTCACCACAAGCTATGGATTGCCACTTTGGATTGCCATACTAATGAGGCACTATTTGTTTAATTTTCATATTTCACCTAAGTGAGACATAAATTGATTATTAAGAAACATTTCTTTGTTGTCATGCCCATACTCACCATGCCCTTTCTCCAACCCCGCTGGTGTTTAAGCTCCACAGCCGAAAACGAGTCAGGAATTCATCACTCACTTGAGGACTGCATCTTCTGATAGCATGTTCTCTCAGGCACACTAGTCAGACCATCTCTTTCAGACTCCTTTACATTTGCCCCACCATCAAACGGAACGAAAGAGTCTGCATCATCACTTTGGAAGAATACCGTTTTTTGTAGCACTCCTGTGGTCGCCGGGTAAATTTTCCAAGGGAGACGGTGAATGTGATTGAGGTGTCAGCAGCTGGCATCTTTGGATTACAGTGATTGTGGCAGCAGCAGGTGGTGCCACAGTCGGTAATGGAAGTCTCATTTTGCTTGATGTAGGAAGGCGAGACTTCAGCCTGATAGCCCTCAGCTTGAAAAGGCCAGTTCTGCTGGTTGGGGTTTCTGCAAATGACAAAATATATTGTCCCCAAAATCTAAACCCGAGTTGCATGTGTCAAATTTAAAAATGATCATTTTGTCAGAACATATGTAGCTTATCGCTGTTTTTCTTATGATTCTAAAAATGCATGTAGTGATTTTAGGAGGACATGTTGTGGGCTGTTGGTCATTCTACATTATGGATTTTTAAAAATCTATAAAAGTCTTTTCACTCTCTCTCTCTATCTCTCTGAAAACGAATTCCATGTACAATGGCAGGCTGTCCAAATCCAAGTAACACTGACATCAGCAGAATTTGCTAAAAAGCACACCAGAAAGTGACTTCTCTGGAAGTAATCTCCCTTAACTATAGAATAGGAGAAGACTATGTGACATAGAGACTACAAACAGAGAGAAGTAGCTACACAAGGTCTGTCTATTGGGAAAGAAATGCCCATTAAACCATCTAAGGTCTATGTATTAAAGATAATCAATTGTGTTTAATTTGACTCATCAGAATTCAAAAAGAAAAGTGAAAACAGCAATTTCATGTAAAATGTGCAGTAGCTATTTAATTTACCCAGCCTTTAATCTAAACTGGGCTTAACACAGCTCAACATGCTGCATGCTTAAGGCTGTAGAATTGAGAAATGCAAATATTGTGGTATTCTCCATTTGGCCCAAAGTCAGTTTGCTGCACTGAGATTGAATAAGCCAGGGGAGTTAATACTGACCCACACAAAAGCCTCGTATATTGTTCAGCCTTGAATGACTACTCGCGTGAACTTTAGTATTCCTTACTTTACAAAACAGGACATTTTATTATTTAGTTAGGTGATACATTAATCTGATTTGATGTGGACTTGTAGTCCCATAGTATTGAGGGATTTCTACAACAACACCAAGGTAGATTCTTAAGTTATAAGAGAGTGGTGGGGAGCTCTAGTTTTAATAGGAACATCTGCAGGTGTCCCATGACTGAGGTCATTTATTGACCAGATAGTTTCCTGTGATTTGATCGTGTTTTCTTTCCCCAATGTATGGTACTCTCATGACCCATGGCAGGCCTTTATATTACAGTCCACCTCCCCTGTTCAGAGAGGGAGAGGGGTTTCCAAATTGACATAGGTGGCTTCCTTGAAACCATCGATCTTCTCTGGCTAAACTGTTTACGTAGCTGTCCTCAAAGGAGTGTCCTTCAGGTGTAGAAGGACTTTTGAATCCTGGCCTGAAGAACTGGCTCTCCAGTGTGGAGCCATGCACTTATTAAATGGTTCTTTTGTTTCCCCCACTGCACAAGTCTGGATGACCGAGAACCTCCTTATTCATATATAAATGTATGTGTTATTGGTTGCTATAGTTATTCCTTTTTGGCACATCATAGCGATGAAGAAAACCATCTGAAGTCCAATAGTGCTGCACAAAGTGGGGAACAAAATTCCAATCATTATTCAGTAAAATCTATTTGGTTATGTCTGTGTTGGGCAATTTATGTATAGGCTTACTGCTGGTGTTGTTTCCTGAAAGCAAACCCACATGTAAAACTGTATCCCCTGCCATGGTTTAGTAAGGAAACACTACCGTTGTAGTGTAACCGAAAGTGAATCCATTTTTCCATGGTGGTGGAGAGAAAAGGCCTTCAGTTCTCCAACAAACACATGGAACAAATGGGGGAAAGAAAATAACGATTTAACATGAAATATATATCTAGTAGCCAAGTGATATGAAGACAGAAACTGAGAAGCACATTCATCTTGACACTGAGATTGTTGGTCAGTCGATATTTACAGTCTGTCTGCTGTACATTAGATGTTTTGAGAAATCCAATAGTACTTTTGCTCCTTTCCTTGAGCTCTGTGCCACCGCACCATGTTAATTTAATCTGTAGCTGAGAAGGAATTTGTCCAATTTTTAACGAACTCAGCTCTTAGCTAGCTCCCTCCAACATGTGGACCTCTTCATCTGTAGCCTGAAATAGCCTTTAAATTTAGAGGGGAAATCTCATTATATCAGCAAGCTTTTAATTCCAAGTGCAGAAATGTTTCACACGATGTTGACAGTGTGTGCGCATGTGTGTAGCAGGATGGGTGTGATAGCAAGTGAACATGTTGTAAAATGTACACAGAACATCAGTGTTGTCACACACATTTTAAGGTGCTTTTTACACTTTAAGAGAAATGCAGAAGTGTGTGTGCGTATTCCCTGGCCTTCTGTCTCTCCATTCCGCAAAGCCTCTCATTCAGAAATGCCTCTAGGCAAATGGGGTGCAATGTGTTGTTAAAACTGAACAAAACAGTGGGAAAGAATGAGAAAACTACTTTTTCTTACCTCTCCAGCTGGCCCTCCATTCAAAATCACTGAAGCAGGGGGATGAGACATTTGTCCCACCAGTCATCAAGCTGTTGAGTGGGTAATAAAAGTAAAGAGCACAACCATGTAATTGAAAGGCATTATTCTCTTATTTTATAGCTGTGTACAAGTATTATTGTTGTTCTGCAGGGATAATGTTTGTGCAACTCTCGTGTCTCAGTGTAATTTTGATTGATCACATTTATTCTGTTTCATTTAAATTCTAAATGGATGAGCACAGTCTACCTTAGGCCTACGATTATTTTCTGAGTAGTGGATTAATGCTTTGGTTTACTAACCACTAAATAACACTAAAATTAAACATTCATAAAAAACATCCGTCATATTTTAAGATGAAGAAGCTATTATATCCATTATAATACATTTCTATGACCGTCATGTGAGTAAGTGTATTGCATCACTTCCTGCTTCTGCACCATGCAGTGTTGCTTGCTTACAGAATATTTTAGCTTCTTTAAAATCACAAAAACCTTATATATGTTGTGGTGAATTTGTATATACAGTTATCCTCCTCCTATATACCACTTGTCCTCTATAGCTCCTTCTGAATATTACATCTCATTTTTACTGAGTTAACTTCGGTGTGATAGCTTTAGTGGTTAACCATGGCTACTCTGTCTCCCTCTGCTTCTCCATGTCCTGTCACATGTTTAGTGACATTACTGCTGCCTTGAGCAGTAATGTCACTTTTAATAAATTAGTTTATTTGTAGCACTGGAGGCAAGGCTTTCTGAATTGGAAAAACGTCTCCTCACCACGGAAAAACCTAGCCAGGGCCCTGTAGCAGTTGCAGACCAACAAAGAGTAGCTCTTGTTAGCATAGCTCCTGGTACACCTGGTAGCTGTCCTTGCAGGTCCTGCGGAGCAGGGAAACGCAGGCGGGTGGGTGATGGTACAAAGGAAGCATAGTCCTACCTGGCCCATGGATCACCACCAACCCCTTCAACCCACTCAGTGACACACTCGCTGGGAAATTTGGTGACTCTGTTTTTTTTGCCATTATTAGATGTATTCCAGGGGTCGGCAGGGAACACTGAATCTAATCTGAAACTGAACTCTCACTCATCTAAATCTCTTTCAGTGAATAATGTGGTAACTGGTCATCAGATTGATCTATTTAGTTTGACTGAAACATGGCTGCAGGATGATGAATATGTCAGTTTACATGAGTCTACGCCACCCAGTCATAGTTACTATCACATTCCCCGAAGCTCAGGCTGAGGAGGAGTGGCAGCAATCTTCCACTCTGACTAATCTATTAATCCTAGATCTAAGCAAAACTTTAATACATTCAAAAGTCTTACTCTTAGTCTTGCTCATCCAGATTGGAAAACACAAAAATCAGTTCACTCAATTGTGATGTATCACCCACCTGCTCTTTACTCTGAATTTTTAGCCGAAGTCTCTTTGTTTTTGTGATTTAGTGTTTACAACAGATGAAGTCATTACAGTAGGTGACTTTAACATCCATGTTGATGTCAGCAGTGACAGTCTTAGGTCTTTTTAAAATGATTGGTTACACAAAAATTCAACATTGCATTACAGTAGACGCTTATCTGATGATGCTGTAACTAGATATAAGGAGTTAATTCCTTCATTGTTTACCTTCATTGTGCCATGCGCCAATAATGTGGACGACAGCAACCACAATTTAACTCAAATAGTCAACTATAGACTGATTTCCAACCTTCCTTTTGTTACTAAAACTTTAGGAAAGGTTGTTTCCAAACATTTATGTGACCATTTAAATAGCAATGGTTTGTTTGAAGAGTTTCAGTCAGGTTTTAGAGTTCATCATAGTACAGAAACAGCTCTGGTTAAAGTTACCAATAAACTCCTCATGACTTCAGAGAATGGACTTGTCTTCCTAGAACTTAGTGCTGCATCTGACATCACTGATCATAGTATTTTACTAGAGACTTGTGTGATCAAGATTAAAAGAACTGTGTTAGACTGGTCTGAATCCTATCTGTCAGACAGATTCCAGTTTGCCCATGTAAACAATGATTCTTCTATATATGCAAAGCTATGGAGTTCCTCAGGGTTGGTTGGTTAGGGCCAATACAACCACATTAGTCATGCTTTCCTTAGGCAATATTATTAGGAAACAAATCAATCATCAATTAATCATCTGACTGGCTGGTTGCCAAATTATTTAATACAGATCCTTACATAAGGATCTGTGGCTGACTGATTGGAGCGCCCTTTAACACAAAACATGAGGAGCCCATGGAGATACTAACAAGAATCCAGCAAAACTCCCTGCAACTGTTCAAATACTGACAACGCTGACTCGTTGTCATGACTCTTTTTGGTGTCTGTTTCAAGAATTCCCCCTCTTTTGATACTGAGCCTTTTTCAGATAAAGCCTTAAAACACGCTCGGCAGCAGGGGAAGCCATAATAATTCGGGATAAATGCAAACACTGTGCTACGTCAATGTATACGCAAATCTGTGTAATCAAAGTGATCAGTTAAGTTTACAGCATCATTTCTGTCCTAGAGAACAGATTTTCGACAGAAGCCGCAGTCACAGCAAAAACACAGCTGTTTCAGTGCCATTGTCGCATCTTAAATTCACCCACAGCTTCAGATTTTATTACCTTTTACTTTGTGTTCATTGCAAAAGCATAACAATTGCTAGTTGTGTCCTCAAAGAAAAGACAGCAGACCAATGGGAACAGCACTTTTATGTGGGAATGTTTTACGGCACTTTTTCCACTTACTTTCTTTGTCAACCATTATACCTTGTTAAAGTATTTTTTTTCCTATAAGGTGTTTTGATTATTTTTCCACCCCCCGTAGGTTTGTGAATGTGTGTTTGTGTGTATGGCGGTGGAAATGAGTACACAGGCTCAAGTTACCACAGTGGAGGTGCCAATTAGCTCTCAGAGATGACAAGAGAGCATGAGATGACTCGGCAGTAACGAGTTGCTCCAGCAGAACCTCCCTGCCTCCTCCTCGCTTTGTCTCTCCTCTTTCCTCCTTTCTGCTTAAAATCTACCCCTATTTTTCCACCATCTTATTGCTTGCTCTATTTCTATTCCCGTTGCTTATTTCCAACTGTCTTTTTCTGTATTGCCCACCTTTTCCTCTCCTTCTCCCCTTTTACCTCTGCTCTTACTTTGCCATTTCGTGTGGGCACCCAGCTGTCTTATTATAGCACTCTGCTTCCAGCAGACTTCATATTTCTCTTTATTCTCTGTACTTCACTTTCTTGCTCTGTCTCACACATTGCTCGTCATTCAGACCCTTACCCTTTGATGCTCTCATCTTATCCTTCCTGTTGCATTTTTTTTGCTTATTTCTTGACAATTATTAGTGATTGAAAACAAGATCTTGTTTAATTCTGTCAAAATAGAAATGGTTTCCAAGCGGAATTGTCAGAGACTTTCTACCTGCCTTCATTAAATCTTCTTTTTAAAAGTAATTATTTCACCTAGTGAATTCACCCACATGGACATGAATAAGGGGACATCTGTGAAACAGAATTTTGAGCAATGACATTCGCTCCAGTCTCATTTGATGACTTCAACTGTATTAATTTTCCTGACATTCTTGGCCCTGTCACCTCATGACTGGCTGGGTGTCCTGGTAAGATTTCCACCTGGGCGGCTGTCCAGTAAATCAGTACAACTCTTCCACATCTAGTCTTCTGGAACTGGTCCTTGGAAATCATTTTTGTTCAACAAACTCAACACAGGGGAGTTTGTCGCTCCAGTGCTTCTGATGATTCTTCAAGTAAGACCCTCTTTGATGATTCTTTGATCTTTGATCATAACCTGAGCATGAGTAGAGGTAGCTGGATCTTACAGCAGACCTAAACTACTGAAGAAGCTGTAAAATCTCCTTGAAAAAGTAACAGCATGCTGAGAAACAAGGTTTCACTGGCTTCCCTGGTTGAGTTTGAGGTTCATCTCTCCTCGTCGGGCAGTGATGCTGGGTGTAGTTAGTTAGGTTTTGTCACACTTGCGACCACATACAACAGTGTGTTACCAGGCTACTGGAGCACAAATGTTTTCTTCAAGTCACTACAATTTGTGCTGTAGGTGAATACTTGGTTCTGATGGCTGAAAAGTGTTACTTCACCATTTCATTTAACTTGTATTTGTCTGACAACTTTGATGCAACTGAAGAATTAAAAACTGAAAAGAAAAGAGATCTGAATAAATCGTTTGCAACAATAAGACTAGTCCTTCGATGCATCGTTCCATGAATTAGCCTGCAGCATTTTTTGTGCCGGGGGTGTTTTCATCATCACAATGGTAATACAGCGATTCTTAGGTGCAAGTGATGCATAAGCATGATGATGTATTTCAAGGTGACCATTATCAGGAATTCATGGATGGTGTGGCTGGCCCAATATCATCAGGCATTATCCCTTCCATATTGTCCTAATGATAGGCTTTGGATGTACATGCTGTACATTAAGGTTGTATCTACTGAGTATTAGGTCTGTTCTAGATGCGACCTTATCCTGGACACAATCACGAACTCCTGGGTTTTATTATAACCCTTTATGGGGCAAGGAACCATATATGGTCACTTTGGGATGCTTTTTCTCTCAGTGAGTTTTAAAAGCATGTGGTTTTCTCTGAAGATCTTGCTGTAGCACCACCATTTCAGTCAACAGAATACATTTCCAAACAATTCAGTAGAATATATTGGTAGCAGATTTATAGTTGATATAGCCGAAATCCAAGGTTGGTATTCTCAGTTAATTATGAAAGAAACACACCTTTTATTAATAGTAAGGGTAAGAAAGTACAACTTTCAGACCATTAGTAATATCATAAGTAATATCTACCATGCATTTTTGTTAAGCACCATCATTTGGCCAAAGAAAGTATGACCTAAAACTATCAAATAACAGTGTTTGTCGCACTACTCAGGGTTTACTCCACCTTCCACTCAGCGCGTGCCTGGATAGCCATGAAGCTTTGAGTGGGATAGGTGATTTTGAAAATAGATGGATGGACTTTGCTGGGCAGGCTTTTTGGGCTGAGAGTGACACACTTTCAGGCACATTAGTTTACTTAGTGCTGTCCCTCATCGTTGTTGAAAATGTGTGTGGGGAATTTTGGTTTCAAAACCGTGCCTGAGACAGAAAATGTGTTGTGAAAGCAGAAAACCAAGTTGTTGATACTGATTAACAACTCACACAGATTCATTTTGAAGTATGAACTGTTAGAACTACAGTGAAGAACTACACTCTATATTATTGTAGTAAAGGTACAGTGAATCATCATATGTCACCACTGAACTGAAGATGAAATCATGAAAATGGATTATAATATGCTAAACTAAATTATAACATACTGAGTTTCCTGAATATATTTGTCAGACATTGTGCCGCAATGAATCCCACTGTCTGGAATAACAGCTGGGAATCAAATGTTAGTATTAGCTGGTCCTTGTCTTCATAAACCCACTGAAACAGGACAACAGAGAACTGGGATCCTAAGGTATCATTTATAGAGGTTTTAATTCTGCTAAATCTTCTCTGTGGAGAATGTGGTTTGATTAGAGCGGATGGACAGTACTCACATCAGATGTGGCACCTATTCAGTATAGATCTCTCTGTCTTTTACAACTTCAGTACATTTCAGGACCTTTTTCCAATGCAAACTGTTCTGCAGTGATAAGACAATAGATCCAGACCAGGCGCTAGTTGGAGGTTTAGTGAGGAAACTTGTTTTGGCTGGATAAAGAGGTCTCTGGACAAATATGAGTTTTAATGAGTCATCTTTTCTTCTTGAGCAGGGGTCCCCAGACGAGCCCCAGGGCCAAAATCCCTGCCCGCCAAACCAATTGGAGTGGCCGACTTCGCCAATTATTATTCTTTTTTAAATTTAATTTTCCTATCACTCATCTGTATTCAATCACCTCCACCTTCAGGATAAATATTCTGCGCCATTTGAACTGCCAACTACTGAATTTGCACCATATCTAGAAACATAAAAACCATCCAGGTGTCAGTTTATTTTCATGGAAACAGACGCTGGGTTCTTCTAGCAAAATTTTTACATCGATTAGATGAACCTGAAAAGAATGATGTTATTCATTGAAATTGGAAATAAATGGTGTTTAGCTCTTACAGCTTGTTAGATCATCAAAATGATTTAAATGAAGGCTATTGCAGTTTGAAAATGTGCCTCACCTAGGTGTGATTACTGTTCAGCCCTGACTGCAGTAGCCATGTGCGAATATAAAACCTTCAAAAAAAAAAACAAACGACTATTGGCTTCATCCTGAACCTCTTCTGTTCTGTTTGAATTCCACCCTCAATCATTGTGTCACACAGGAGATCAGAAGCAAAAAGCTCAAGGAGTTCAGTGGATCTGATAAAATAAAAGAGGAATGTAATAACTGTTGTCGTGTTTACCCCTGGATTTGATCTGAGGCTGGTCGAAGCAGCTGCCGCTTTGTGGGAAACAAAAGGGATTAAGCCGAATGCTGTGTGTCTGTGTCTCCTGTATCTGGATTTCATGGTTTGCGTGTTTTTAAATGCCACAGTGTGCACTGTGAAGTCATCATAACCTTAGGAACACGAGCATCACAGTGGTGATCTGGATCTCTCCTGCTGGATTTTGTTCACCCTTTAAACACAGACATAAATGTTACCGCATCCTTGGACCGCTCCCATCACTGGCCTTTTAGAGTTGACTAACAGCCGCGAAAATGCGATTACAGTTTCTTTTCATCGTTTTAATATTCCCAGAAAAGTTCATTTAATTGCTCTTCTTGTCAGTTTTGCTCCACTTATCGCGCTGAAATGAAACAATTTGTCTAAGCAATTTTTCTGTTCACTAAATTCAAAACGTACTGGAGAACATCTGTAAATATTTAATTAAAAATGGAATTTTACTGGAAATAAATTCAATTTAATTAACAGCTTTGTGTTTAAGTTTATCTTTTTCGAGGCCTCTCCTAGGTATTAAGTGAATAAGTGAGTGTTGCATCGTCATCATTCTCCAAATGACAATTATTTCCGCTGGATGGAACGTCAATAAAAGGCAATATGCAGATGAAGTAAGTTCCCTTTTAACTTGTGTTTACCTTTCGCTTCTTTGCATTGGGTGCCTTCACGCAATTTGTTTTTCCTCAGCCACGGCTTGATGCCATTACAAGACAGGCAGCTCATCAAGATAAGCCACTGGTGCTGGTAACTTGACCAACAGAAGGGAAAGGGCCGGGTTGAGAATGCCATTTCACCCTCAAGGCAAAAAGTGGCATATTGCTTTAAGCAAGGACCAGTTGCTGTGTTTTGGCGCCACATGGCAAAAGGAGGAATAGGCACAATCTTATCGTTGCTATGCTGTGTGACTGATTCCCATGTGGAATACAGATTGTATAATGAAGCTGGACCGTGAAGACCCACAGATGTTATTGTGAGACCCTCTGCCAGTGGTTGGCAGAACAGGCTGTTGCTTGAATGGTCCTACAATGTGTTTTTTTTTATTTATTTATTTATTTTTTGTATGTGTGGGTGTATGCATTAGGGACTGGAGGAGAAAGAGAAAGGAGCAGAGGCAGCCCACTGCTCTCAGTGTGCCCTGGCATGTGCTGGAAGGATGGGGAGAGGTGGGGGAGGAGGTTGTGCATTTCTTGATGAAGTGTGTCGACAGGTTTATCTAGCCGAACGTCAGGATGCGGACGACCTGTGTGGCGCCTGATGTTGTTTTTAGCTTTCTCTCACTTTGTGAATGTACTGTACCTCCTGTGCTTGAATGAGCGTGTTACACCTCGTAAATGGGAGAAATACTAGAGGTATCGAGGCAATGTTTTTTCTTAAAGCCTTGCAGATACGTAAAATGTTTTTATATTGTGTGTTACAACAGGTACCCTGAATTTATGTCCAGAATTTATTGATCTTAACCTAATAGCTGTTTACATCAGTGTCCAACTGTATACGATACTGTTTCTAGTTGATGCAACCTAAAAACTTTGGTGAACCGTGGCTTTTCCTACAGTGCCTATAGAGGGCATGCACATGATGTCACACGTCTCCATGGTTACGGCCACTTAGCGGCAAAAAGTGACAGTTGAACCTGGAGATTAACGACATTAGTTTGAATCATAGGCTTTAATAGCGTCTAAATTGTAAAGTAATTTTTTAAAAAAAGGGTGAAGAGCTGTTGTGCAATTGACTATATCAACAGATTTGAAAAGCAGTCAGAGATTTATTTTTACAGATATCTACTACTGCCAAAGAACAGAGAAGTAAATGGATCACTGCATTATCAGAAACAACTGGAATCCAGGCACAGAAACCTGGTGTTGTGGTTCACATTTAGTGTCAGATAATATTAATTTATGCTGTATTTTTTTGATGAAGTCACACCTTAAGTTATAGACAGTAACTATTTCAGTTCCAACAATAAATAAAATAATAAATAGATTATTTGTGATCACTCCTCGTCATCAATTTAACATCGAGTCAGACGCTACAGTATTGTATCTTTTTATTGTATGTCTAACGTTACTCCTCAGTGAAGCTCTTAGCATTAGCATCTTTTATTCAGCCACATTTATCATAACTGAAATGACCTAAAACTAAGTGAAACTAACTGGAACTGAGGCTAGTTCACTTTTCCAAATCCATACTAGTTCATATGGATCATTTATTGTATTTACTGACTTATTTCACCAAGTTTTTGTCATGGCGGCAGTGGCGTCAATGCATACCCTCTATATCTTCAATCAGTTTGCTCTTGCAGCTATTGCTGACTTTACAGATTAACATAACAAACCCTTTGTTTTGTGTGTGTTTCTGTTTTGAACAGACCCTTCAAATACGAGGGGTGCAACACGATGAAGGTTCCCAAATCCTACCCATAGCAATAGGTCTATGCTACCAAGAGGATGTCTCCTCATCATTTTGTTAAGCTAATGTTAACACGCCAACACAATCTCCTTTGTTAGTGCTCCAACTAAATGTCACTGTAACCTTTAGCTCAAGGCGCCTTTATTAAAAATTCAGCCAAACTAACAAGAAATATGCAATAAAGGTACATAACATTTGGTGGTGGCAAAATAGTTGGTTTTGTTGTTAGAATGTATCATATGACACATACAGTATATATTATAATTCTCAGTCATCACTTAGCAATCCAAATTCTTACCTTTCTGCCATGTTGCACAGCACTTAGTGAACATTTAAACATGAACAACTCCGCCTCCCTCCAAAGTCCCTGAACTTTGACGCGTAATGGTGGAGAAAATAATCAGCAGCACAAGTGAAACGGGTCAATGGAGTCAGAATCAGAGACACCAGTGAAAACTGTAACTAAATACAATCCAACATAAAATAAAATGCCCTCGTGGTGTTCAGTTACCTTGGTAGTCTGGTGAACTACTACTAACGTTATTTGTCCGTTTGTTTACAGTCTAATGTGTCGTTTTTGATGTTTTTTTGTCAGAATTCATGCAATATTTTTAATATTTTAATTTCATTAAATTAGGAGGAGGTTTCAGCTGTTTTGTTTGCAGGATAACGGTTCATTTAGCCTCAACATTTCTTTCATATCCTTTTATATAGTCACAAAGTAATACTCTCTGTCTCTGGATGAGATGAAGGATGACAGGCAGGGAAGCTCTGCAAATCATTTTAATCAGACCGAATAAAATTATTGACTTTTACCAGAAATATAAGAGGATTGAATATTGATGAAATTCAACAGCTGGTGGATTTCTTTCACTTCTTTTACATTTTGGTGTGCCATAAGCTTAACAGGAATATTTTAAGGTTACAAAAGAAAAGACTAAAAACAAAATGCCAGAAAGGTAAGGACTGCTTTGAACTATAAGTTATTTCAACTCCAAATATATTTTACTGTGTGAAGTTAAAAGGTGGCTTTACAGCTTTCCTGTTGAAACCAGCTGTTTGCTGCTGCTGGCAAGGTGGTGACGAAAGTGTTGACAGTAAACCAGAAGCTGTGGGCCTTAAAACCAAAACACTTAAAGAAAAAAAATAATGCTGGGAAATGCTGCAGAGGCATCTGATCATTAATCATACATTTATCACTACCAGTGACCCTTTCACACACATACAGCAGTTTAACCCAGTGTTACGGTTAACAGCTCTAACAATTATATTTGCATGTGTGCAATATAAACGTCATTTAACCAAAGAAAGAATTCAGAAATAAAATAAGCAATCTAGTGCCAAAGTTATTTATATTCAGATGAAATAAACCTAACCCTAGCTATGATTATTTGCGCCTTATTTGCCTTACTGCGGATTTTTATTTCTTTATTTTGATTTGGAAAATGTAAAAGGCAAACCAGAGTTAGAAGAAATGCCAAGAATTAATGTTACTAATTTGGAGGAACGGTTCATTTAAGTGAGGATGCTTTTTAGACTAAAGCTTTTGTGTAAACAGCTACTCTGTGGGGAAAAAAACCCTGAATTTCTACCCTGCTTAGGTTTTTGCTTTTCTGCAGTTTTTTCCCCTATTTCTTTTTCTGTGGCTTGATACGTTTTTACACGCTCCACTCTCCCATTATAAATGTGCGTCGGCAACTAAAAGTCTCCAACGCGCTACTCCTCGGCAATGCGCGCGCCCCGTGCGCCGGTGTGACGGTGCGTGCGGGAGACCGAGCTGTGGATAATTTTGTCCATCAGCACTCGCGCGACTGGAAACCTTGAGCGCCGTCTTAATTGGCAGTTTTCAGTCATTTGCGAGCTGAACTGTCGGACGTGCTTGGTCGTTTGCGGCGCGCTGAGCTGCAGTGTGTTTCTAGACAGCGCTGACAGCTTGTTATCCATTCAGTTCCCATCTAATCTCGCAGCTCACCTCTTATCTGTGTGAAATCTCGCCGCATGTAATTCCCATACTTGACCAAATTTTCAGAAGAGATAACGTGTTACACGTAACTCTGCAACACCATTAGCAAAGTTAAACTTCAATGTGACTCAATCTGGCTGAAAGTGTAGTTGTTATCCCGTGCATTACAGCGCTTGTCATTCACTCTGGGAGTGATAGCAGGCTTCTGTTGTGCCTTTTTAATTTCACTTTCCTCAGTCCTTGATTGAAAAGCCTTTCTTTCCCTGTCTCTTGCCTTTGATGACATTTGTATTATTATTTAAAATGCAGCTGATTAGCAGTTATTGTGTCTCAAACTTTAAAGTGCTTTAGTGGCTAGACAGAAATTCTCGTGTTCTCCATTAAGTTGGCTTCAAAGCAAGGGATCAAAGCTGAGACTGAAAGCTGGACAATCGTCTATAAGTCAGTGAGAGTGGTTCAGAGTCCGTATACCTCCAGGTGCCATTCCCACATCTGAGCCAGGAGACAGTTACTTACTGAGGTGTGCAGTCTGAAGTATTTTTTTCCTGTCCGTGACAGTGCTGAGGTTCAAAAAGAAGACTTTGTTATTGGTAGTGTTGGATCTTTGGGAATTGATCTTCCTGCATCCCGTCGATGTACAGGATGAGGATCCTAAGAACAGACACAATCTGTGCAATACTTTGATCCCTCGCGGCTTGCATGAGAAGCAGTCATCCAAACAACCAGCAATACCTTGAATAGACTCCAGATGCAGTGACCTGCATCCTGCGGATGATGCGACGTGTTTCTTCAAACAGAATCCATTCAAACGTGGAAAATGCCAGCTGCAAAGGAAGTTTTAGTTTAGTTTAAGGTCATTATGAATGCTGTCTCCATTAGGTGTTCCCGGGTAAGTGTATATACAAACCTCTGCCATTATGTCTGCAGCTTGTAGTGAAAGGAGACAGCTTTTAGCCCAAATATGCTCATCCAAACAACATCCATTTGCTTGGGTCCATTTAAATGCAGAATGTTTCTTTCATGATTTTTTCATATGTGATGAAGCTACTGGACACTGAATTTCCCTTGGGATAAATAAAGTATCTATCTATCTATCTATCTATCTATCTATCTATCTATCTATCTATCTATCTATCTATCTATCTATCTATCTATCTATCTATCTATCTATCTATCTATGGCATCCATAGTGAACATTCCATTCTCACCGTCAGTATAAAAAACCATGGCTGTATTTCTAACACTCTACAACTCTTTCTCTGACAGGGTTGAACTTGAAAAATTGCAGTTTTGTTGGATCACTTCCATAAACCTGAACCTGAATTTCAAGCAGCAGCAGTATGTTCCATGCTTATGCACCACTGGCTAACTACCAAGTTTCCATGGAAGGGGATACCAAAAGAATGGAGCAGCAGATTCCAATTGCATCTACGGAGTTTAATTTTCTCATTTTTTTTAATGTTTGTTTTGTTTTGCAGTGTGTCCAGAAGGTTTCCCATTGTCACATTATCATTGTCATTCACTTCTGCTGTCAGTGTTCATAATGCTGTGGCTGATCAATGTAAATCTCTTTGATGAGATGAGTCACCTTCTGAAATTTCCAGTCAGTTTTGATGATGCCGTTTAATTGGCTTTTCGCTGAAGGTGCTAGGCTTAGATTAGATGACCGGTTTCAGAACACGTTTGAAAGACTTCCAGAGAAATGTAATTAAGTAGCCATTCTTGCACAAATTGAACATTTATCACTTATAGTAAAGTGAGACTTTTAACTCTCTCTTTGAGATTTGATTATGGAGCGTTTAAGCCAATACAGAGAAACAAATACATCTGCATGCAACTGGATAGTCCCACAACCAATCAAAGCAACAAAGTATGTGACATTAAGCAATTAAGGCATTCTCACAAAAATGTTTTAATTGCTGTTAACTGCTTGTCCTTTAAAGTTATTTCACAGCCAATATCTTTTACAACAGATGCAATAGCGGCCTCTAAACTACCTCACTCCTCTGATGCCAGCTATTTTTTTTTTTTTTATATATAAAAAGTTCCTCTTCTGTCCATGACTGCAGAAAGCCCCGGCCAATTTCAGTCATTTGTAGAGGGGAAGTTAGTCTGACTTCCCGGTTAATGTCTTGCAATACCTATCTTGAATCTGACAGTTCTGTGGTAAAACCATAGATGTGAAACCAGTCCAGGTGGCAAAAGAGATTGTGAATCCCTGTTAGTATTATCTAAACCACAGGTGTCAAAAGAAAGCAGCCCGCCAGAGGATCAAATTTAACCCACAGCATGAATTTGCACAGTGCGAAAATTACTTAGAAGACTCTCAATGGAAATAAAGAGGAGTGGACAAACCATAACAGAGACCACTGAACTAAACAGCAGACAGCGATGTGCCCAGATTGCAAGATTTTTTTTTTAAAGGATAGTTTATTGATTCTAATTGATTCCTATTTTACTTGTTCTTCTTTGCACTAAAACAAATGGACAAAGTAACTGGTCTGGTCCGCTTGAGATCCAATTAGGCTGAATGTGACCCCCAAACTAAAACGAGTTAGACACCCCTGTTCTAAACTGAACAGAACTTTAAAAAAAAATCTAATCAGAGCAGGCACAGCTGTGTTTCATCGTATCAGACAGAGGGTTTTTAGATGATTACTCCTGAAATTACTGCAGACAGCAACTTTAGTGCTGGCAGAGGAATAGATTAGTTCAGATCGTTGGAAACACCTCGGGTTACAGTTAGGGTTGGGATTGTATCCGACTCTGGTATCTGGATTTGTTGATCTGCCTGCTATGTGTATGTATGGGTTAAAGAACAGTGTAAGGGAAATGCGGCAAAACCTACAGGACGTCTGAATCATGCACCACCGTCGCGTCTGTTCCGCTATTCAAGCATTTTGACCTTCTGGTCAAAGATTTAACAAATGGCTCAGTTGAGCTTACGGCCTGACAGCGTACGAGAGCCCAATGAAGTGTGATGCATATTTAACAGGATCCACCAGACTGCAACATCTCGGCTATAAAACAGGCTCTCGTCAAGCCGTTCAGTCACTCTTACTTGTGGCATTCGGTTGCTCTTAGTTGCTCTTAGTTGCAGGTCTGAGTGTACAGACAGCCTCAATTATACGCACCATTGGACAATCCGCAGCATCGCAGACGCTGCTACTAATGATAACGAAGGACGAAGCGCTCCTGTCTGCCTTTTCTTTCAAGCGACTCGCAAACCCTCTTGTGGTAACACATTTGTCCAGATGAGCTGAGTTTCTCAGGATGATTACGCGCTCTCAAGTCTCCACAAGCCCATGCAGTTTGTGTGAGAGAGTAATTATTTCGAGCTGCTGAAATGAGCCAACATTAGCTTTTCTACAAATAAAGAAGCACTCGACAATCCAACTGGTTTACTGGAGGGCACTGTTACATGTGCCCTGACCAATTAATAAGATGATGAGAGCTGTGGGAGCTGCATTCAGACTGGATTTGTTTCTCTAGGGGATGTAGAGTGGTTTAAGTCCAGAAGTCTGGGTATTTTTTAACCCCCCCCCCGGTCATAATTATAGTCACAATCACGACTTGTGATTTCGAAGTGGATCTCTCTGTTGTTTTTTTGTCTGCAGGAAGTGCTGCTTTTTCTTCCTACTATATTTATTTAATGAGCAAGGTGTTTTGTGAAAAATGGAGCAAAAAATGGATTTGCTAATTAGATGGAAACATGTTAATAACAATAGGTAGAGATGTTAGTGAGAGAAAATATCAAGAACACAATAAAATATAGAAGGACACAATAAAAGCCTCGTATTCCAAAACTGGTGTTCTCTTTTGAACACTGAATGTCTTTTCTCTTTTGCATTCGTGGTTAATGATGCTAGTCTAATCTAGAGGTGTGTCCTGTTTGCACCTTAGTGATATGAAAATGTGGATAATTTTTATCCCATTTTTTAAAATAAATAAATAAACTCCTGCTTGGGCATTGTCTAAAGGGTA
Organism: Mugil cephalus; assembly: GCF_022458985.1. Classification (NCBI taxonomy): domain Eukaryota; kingdom Metazoa; phylum Chordata; class Actinopteri; order Mugiliformes; family Mugilidae; genus Mugil; species Mugil cephalus. The sequence goes on from NC_061781.1 coordinate 6,035,439, forward strand.
TTTTCTATGATTCTTCTGCAACTCCGTGATTGTGTATTGGGAACGGACATCAGAGACATTGATAGCTTGAGGAATCACACCTGGGGGACGCTTTTGTCCTTGTGCTACAGATTGTCCAATAGAGATGGGATTTACAGCTCTCAAGAGCTCAGATCTTTTGGATCCACTTTTTTTAAAGAGCTGTTCAAAAACCTGGCTCACTTTGATATTTGTTCATTCAAATTATATTCTACCGGTGGGCTACCTGACTTTCATTATTCTAAAATAGTGTGGATAATATGGATTCTAGATGGCTTTCAAGTTTTTGTCATCAAAAAAGATGCTGCTACATTTTCTTTTGCTGGCACGCAACTGTGATTCGATTCCCATCATTAGTTTCAAAGAGCTGTTCAATAGATTTCATTAATTTGCAAATGTTAGAACTCCATTTAATTGAGCCAAATTAAAAAAATACTCAATAAATATTTCATTCCGACCCTCCCACTGTAATGTTTTTCGCATCTTCATCCTCATCCCACTTAACCGCCACGTTTTTGTCTGATATTTGAATGACCCAGCAAGTTTGTACTGTATAAGTGGAAATTAGTTTTCTATGTTTCTTACTGAAGATTTTACAACAGATGAATATTTAATATAGTGCAAGGCCAGTGTGGATGGATGAGGGGAGGGTTAGAGTTTCCACTCTGGACAGACAACATACAATACAAACATTAACAGCCTTGACATTTCCATGCAAGTGTCAGGGTTTATTTGATTTTTATATCAAACATTCACATTCTTATTAATTGCAATTTCTGTAAATGTATTTGAGCAGTGTTGCATCAATATGTGGTTACACAGCTTTCAAAGAAATAAACCAGTCATCACTGTGGCAAAAGATAAATGTCAAGTGGTATACCATGAAAAATGTTATTTTCCCATGCATAATTCACACACACAGCCATTCTTTCCAGTTTTTCGACAATACGCAAGTGATTTAGATTCAAATGCTGTCACAAGGTTCAATATTTCTTTTAACAGTAAAGCTTGTAAAGCCTTTAAAAACTCAAGAGTGAAGAACAATGTCTGAATTTCAAGTGTTTCCTCTGCATGAGTTTTGCACTAGTTAGTTCTGCTAACGCTAAGGCAGAAGCTAGAGTACTGATAAATGACTTCTTAAAAAATTGCCAGTATTTGACATGACATGAAGAACACAGACAAGCACTGTGGTGCATGTATGAATGAAAAAAGCCTGACCATCTTTGGAGGCCATCTAACGCCTTACACACTATAATATATAATGTAGAATGGTAGAATGGCATATAAAATGCACTTGAAGTACACAGGGCTTGAAATTAACTTTTTGACGTACTAGCCAAGTGGCTATTAGATGAAAAAAGTTACTTACCAACAGATCTTTTACTAGCCAAAATCCAAAAATTGCTTTACTACTGTATATCGTTATCACTAGCTATATAGCAGTCATCATAGTAGCATATTACAATCATCCTGTTCTTATATAGGCTACAATTCTCAATCAACAGTGTACTATAATATTGGTGTAAAATATGAGAATCGCATGATGTGTATAATCCAAATTTAGTATTAATTGATTGTAAACATTTATGGAGGTATAAATAGCACTAGCATGTGCTGTTGCCCGTTGGTGTAACGTTACTGAGATAAACATAGCGACTTACTTGTATAGTCTGTATAGGGGCAAGCCTGCTTCGCAGTAGCAAAGGATTTTCATCTTCAACCTGTTGACATCTGACAGTTTGGTCAGGGCTTGGACTATGGGCATCTTTTCCAGGGGCACTGACTTTGCTTTCAAAAGAGCCATGCAATCGCGGTGGCAGGTGGAATTGTTGTGCGATATAATGCTCTCTACTTTCATCAATTTACAGCCGACCACAAATATGCTGCCTCGAGTCCTTCGGTTCTTGGCACCATGGGAGCAGCAAACACTACAACATATAACAGCGCCCTTGTCGTTGTAGTTGAGCCATGTTCTTTTCCCACAAACCTCATTCCGAAACCACTTCTGCTTAAACTTGCTAGTGCCAGGCTTTGTTACGTTATGAACTTCACGACTTGTTTTGCCCTTTTCAGCTGATGGTTGAACCGCGGCTGTGAATCTCCACATAATTACGTCCTTCTCCGTACTTCTCTCGCTGTCGTTCTTCTTTCTTTCTTTGTCAGAAGCTTGCTAACGTATCCCTGCGCTGCAGTTTGATGTGATGACTGGAACACTTGACAAATTGCACTACTACGGAGCCCCAGAGGTGACATCGAGAAGAAAAAAATGAAAATATGGGCACAATATTCGGAATCTCAATTTTTCTAACTAGCCAAGTGGAATAATCTGGGTCGCGAGTGGTGAGTGCTAATTTTGAGCCCTAGAAATATACTCTCAAAAAGGCCAGTAAAGGTAATGGAAAAATAGAAAAACAACACAAAAAAAATACTTATTTTACAGTGACAACTTTCAATTACTTGTCTGTTATAATCCACATAATTAGCCAATCAGAAAGAAAAGGCCTCATGCAACCATCTCAACTGGAAAAATAATGACTCCAGCCAGCCTGAATCGGAACGATGTAAACCCACATAAACACTGATTCAGTAGATTCTCTCAAGACAGAATGTATGGATTTGTTCAGTGCCCCATTTGAAATGATGAACAAAGCTGGAATCAGTGTATGCAGCTCTGATGTAGGCAGTTGACAGTGCGCGTCTGCCTTGATCACCTTTTACTATATTTATAAGCAGTTACATCTGCAGTGGATTTAATTCTGTCACCCAAGGGACACTTTATAGAAAAGAACAGAAGAATAGAACAAGGGACAAAAACATCAATGGACACATAATAAAACAGCATTCAAACATCAAAATACAAGAAACATAAAATAAGCAACATTCAAGGATTAGCGAACAATGTACAGCATTTAATAAAACAGCATGAATAAAACTTTGGAAATGAAAAAGGGAGAAGTAGGGTGGTGTTGGAATGCAAATAGTTGGAATTGCTAATCTTGAAAATTATTTTAGTCAAGTTTAAGAAATATTGTCCACGTAAACAAAACCATTGGTAATGGAATCTTGACAGCATTTGAGTTCAGTTGTGCCAATATAACAAATATGAACCAGCCACAACCCGGACAATCTAGCTAGCATGATATATGTCTGAGTATCTTTACAAGTGGATGGCAACTTATTAACTTATTACAAGTTCAGACAAGTTCACTCGCTGGGTTCCTCTACCGTCAATCATCTACTTCCAGTCCTTTCATCCATCCCCTCAGCTCTTCTCATCCCAACCCCTTCGACCCTTCTCATCCGAAAAAGCACAACCCATTTATTACGTAGGGCAGCACAGTTGTGGCATAAACTCATGGTGTATCCAGGTGCTCTACATTTTAATTTTAGCTATCCAAACCAACCCCGTACACAGATTAAATAAATAATGTTGTATCTCAGTCAGTGCGGTAGATCCAATCATTCTCAGGATGGGGACATTCATTACCGGTGTGTAGAGAGAAGACACTGGGACTCCTGACAGATGTGATAAGTTATAAAAAGTTGCTCTCAGCAACCACCTGGATCTGAAAGAACCCTGTCAGTGCTGCTTAATGGGGGACCTGCTGTTGCTGCTTGGTTGTACTGGCACTGACCCCGCGCACAATGAGCCCCATGGACTGATCCACTTCAATTAGCTAATTGCTGTTGATGGTAATTCACTCCGCTGTGTCACCAGAGAAGCACATCACATTGATATGGTTAAGTGAATAGGTCAAGCCAATTAAAGCTATAAACTGTACAATGTGTCTAGATGTGATGGACCTCTTTTATTGTATTGCTGGAGCGCTGCATGATGTCAGCAGTGATGCGGAGGTCTACAGCCAGGTGAGGCCTTTGGCAGTCTGCATGTCAGTCTGGGAAGCATCATTAAGGAATGCTTCTAACTAAAGGCAAAGACATGAACACCTGCTGTTAATAGCTGCAGTGAAAGATGAAAAAGTCTAATATAATACATCAAAGTGTAAATCCCAGTAGAGCTGCTGAATTCAGTGGATGGAGTGGAGAGATTTCGTATTTTTTATGTGATTTGCCAAATTTGCCAATGAATTTGAGCCAGAATCATTCCTGAGTCCTAGGGGGGCCCTGGGCAAAATTCTGCTAAGAGGACATGGTCTCAGACCCATGACCCATTTAAAACCTTTTGACACCCCAGTGCTCCCACTATATCCCACCGTCCTGTAAAACTGTTTGCTTCATGCGTGGACCAAAGCAGAGCAATACACAACAGTCTGAGGTATAAGTACACAATATTGACCTAATAATAATCTATATGTCTATGGATTTTAAAGATAAACAAATAATAACAGATTAATAATCAGCTTAGCATCATGTCCATGTGCTGCGTTAAGTCAATTCAAACTTTTTCCAAATATAAAATACCAGTACTCAGCTGAGTACTTAATAGTTATTACAACAGTTTTTGAATACCATATTGCTCAGCTATACCAACATGTTGTTTTTTTTAAGTGATGTACATGTACATATATCATTAGGACTGATGCATACAGAAACTTTTTGCTTTTTGTCATGTGAACGCATGAACTCGTGCAACAAAGATGTCTTTCCCCGCTACAAATTAGAAACACCGTTTCCTATTGGCTTTTATTGAACGTGATGAATAGACTTTCACTCTCAATTTTGCCAGATACAGAGTCTCAGGACACAGTCCCTAAAGTGTCAGCGAGCATTCAAAGCTCCGGCAGGCTGAGAGGTGCACCGCCTCGCTGGGTTAGGGAGACACAACGAGATGACTGCGAGCTGGCACATTCACTTTCATTTGCTGGCATCAGACGTGAGGCGGAGACCGTGAGTGTACCTGATCCCCATTCTTGCAGTTCATTCTCATGGAGCCAAAGTGAACATTAACACCGATTTCACTAGTGGTAGTGTGAGGCCCTACATAGCTTGTGTGATAAATGTACACATCCAGCTCTGATGCGCAGTAGCTAGGCAGTGATTGCTAATTTCAAATTGTTTCTTTTGAGTCTTTAACAACTTGTTGTTCTCGAGTTGTAACTGGAGTGAGGGAGTGAATTGCCAGTATAGTCTGTTGGCATTTAGCTCATCGCTCAGCAGTAATTACCCATCCTCAGATATAGTCACAGGCCTCTGAAACATACACATAAACACACATAAACATACACAAAGTCAGTCGACTGCCAGTTGGACGCACTTTCTCGCTGAATTAAATGAGAAGGTGTGTCCAAACCTTTGACTGGTAGTGTATTTCCATAGTTTTCCCTGTGACAAGAAACAGTTAAAACGGCATTCTGGCCATTTTTGTCAGCGCCATGTGCAGAGAGGTGCTTTCACAAACCTAGATTATCCACCCGAGGCCCTCATACTCAAGTGTTGCCTGTATTTTTATTAAATAATATCAACTGTGCAACTTTTCCAGGCTTAAATGGAACTTTTTAATAAGGTGCTAAACAACATCTGTCGAAGTCACCTTGTGACATGTAAACACTGAGGGGGGAAAAAAAATAGAGCCTCTTCGTACACCTCCTGCTTTTCTCTTCCTCCATGCTCTTTTATCCGTCTGGTGTTATGGCAAGCCATCTCTTCTGCATGAGCCGCCTTCTTTCAACCCCCAGCAGCCTTTCATCTCGCCTGGAAAAGTGAATGCTCCCATGTTTATCCCTGATTCAAGGAGCACGGAGAGCCAGGGTACAGCAGAGGGTACAAGGGGAGGAGGATGCACGGCAACAGACAAAGAGCTGGGTAGATCTGAAGGCAGTGTTTAACTGACAAAGGCCCCAGCTTACCACATATCTGTGACATTAAGGATTAGCGGCTGAGAGACAGTGCTCTGCCTGCGCTTGTTAATCTCTCCCCTCCCTACATCACTCACTCAACCTCATTCTCTCCATCTCCCTCTTTCTCACCAGACGGCCAACTTTAATTAGTTTTAGCGGGGATTGAAGGAAAAGTTGGTGCTTTCTTCAGGTGATAAAACAGTAACTGCCACTGAGCTTAGTCAGGGTTAACAGAGTTGAGGTCAAGTGTGGACTCCTGGGAGTTTTGATCAGACTGCAGGACTGGAGAGCAAACTGGGGCCAAGAGAAAAGTGGATAAAAAGAGATTGAAATTGCCTGGCTTTCATTTATGTCTTTATCATTTTGTTGCTATGGGGCATTTGAACTAACAGAAGGCAGCTCGGACATTTTTATTATACCGAATAACCATAGCAAACTCTAACGTCAAGTTTTAGATAAAGCTTGTTATGCATTATACACTCACTTGCCACTTTATTAGGTACACCTGTTTAATTGCTTGGACTACAGCAGCAGAAGACCACACCAGGTGCCACTCCTGTCTGTTAAGAATAGGAAACTGAGACTACAGTTTACACAGGCTCAACAAAATTAGACAATAGAAGATTGGGCAAACCTAGTTGCCTGGTCTGGCGGGAGATTTGTATCATAGATGTGAAGCCGACAAATCTGTGTGATGCTGTCATGTCAATATGGACCAAAATCTCTGAAGAATGTTTCCAACACCTTGTTGAAAGTATGCCACAAAGAATTAAAGCAGTTCAGAAGGCAAAAGGGGGTCCAACCTTTTACTAGTGAGGTGTACCTAATAAAGTGTAAGTAAGTGTATGTAAAATATACTTAATGTGTGGTTTCACTTTGAAGGTCCAGCTCAACGAGATGAGTAATGGTTTTGAGACAAAATAGCCATCTGGACATAGCTGCGTATTCATTAATTATGGAAAAGAGCCCTAATCAGAAATAATGGGCTTCTTAATTACTGTCCCAACAACAAAGCTACAGCACAGGTGACCAGAAGCAGCTTGGCACCTGGACATTCCACCGCATACCGTTTGCACGAGCAACCCGCAAATTGACATAATGAGGTTGACAAACTGTCAGCGATTAATGAATGGCACTGAAAATTGAGTTAATTGTCTCACAGGTGTCCTCAGGGTGCTGCTTTTCATCTTATCAAAGTGTCTCCTTTCTGAGAGAAAACCGGCATTATCAAGTGGATCTCATTTAAGCGCCCCATGCAGCGCGGCTACCCCAGGCTCTTTTCGTTGTTTGATTTATTTTTTATTTTATGCTCGGCACTGTTACTTTTACTTTAATTAATCCGAGCGTATATGGTTGTAAATATGGTCGTGCCACCACCACCAGTTTGCATGCCGTTTGTGCAGCACTGTTTTCCAGTTGATGCTTTGTATTGTGGCACGATTCAAAACTGGCAACCCTGAAAGCGTCATTTTTGGACTTATCACGTCCAGTGAGGTACTTTCTCTAGTTAGTTTAATTATAAAACGTCTTTGTCATTCAAATAAAAACACTGTGTGTGTCTATAGATAAATATGTTATTTACGATCCAGAGATAATACATTCCAGAAACTCAATAGCTAAACAAAGCTTAAGGCCTCATTAGGGCAGAAAGCTGTTTAAAAATGTGTCCCGCGCAAGACACGCCACGTAGACATCTTGCTGTAACAAGCAAATAAGACCTGAGGTAGTGCACTTAATTAAGCCTCATCGTTTAATTTGTGGTCGTGAACATGGATGGGAAAATGTTTTTGTGTTGATAGTACTACAGCAATTACAACAGTGGCCACACCACACTCATCGTTCGCCTCCGGAGGCCTGGGCAGCCAAGTGCTACCGTCTAATGGAGAGAGCAAATTAATCCTTCAAATACTGGCAGAAGATGAGACATGTTTGACACTTTTTTTTTTTTTTTACTTTGGTCACAGTGCTCCCAAATGTGTATCTCTCAGTGCTGATGCCAAAAAAGCAGAGGCCAGGACCGTGTCTCCTCCCCAAGGACACGCGGCTCCGATCTTAAGAGATAAATCCTGTCCGTGAGAATATATCGGGCAACAAGATGTCTTTACTCTGTGGAAGGTTACAGACAAAGAGGTGCAGAACTAAAGATGCGTGTATAAAAAGCGCCCTGCTGAGAGACATACCTGTCACGTCATTTATATTCTCCTCAGCCGAGCTGTTCAATCAATGTTTTTTGTGTTAGACTCCTGCGCCTCTGGGAATCCTTCAGTGCAGGTTAACCTGGTCACAAGACTTCCATGTTAGAATTGAAGGTTGACAGCGTTTTCCTTCGCCAGCAAAGTAGAACTAATTACGTCAGATATTTGTGACTACACGCTTAGCGTTCCTATAATATATATAAGTACAGTGTGAATAATTAATTGAGATTTGCATGCGCAAATGGGTTGCTCCAAACCCATTTTGTACCAAATGAGTGAAGGAAGGGGAGGAAATGGGAGGTTTTGTTGTGAACTATCTTAAGTTCCTGAGAATCAGTATCACAGAAAACCAAAAGGCATGTTCCTCACACAGCTCCACCTCTGTTTAAGGAAGCTCAGAAACCATTTCAGTTCTTAAGGGAACTCAAGAAAACCCTAGTCCCTTGCCAGGTTCTTGTTAACTGTTACAGAGGAGCAATGGAAAATATCCTGACTGGAAACCTGTCATGGGATGTGCAGAGCTCAAGACAGGATGGCTCTGCAGTGGATGATTAAAACTGCCCAGGACATCCTCATCGGTACCCAACCACAGAGCATTGGTGACATAGAGGAGATGTCTGTGCACAGCTCAAAGGACGGTAAAAGACACTACTCGCCCCCTCCCACCCACAGCCTGTTCACTCTGATCACATTTGGCAAGCAACACAGACGTATCTGCAGTCCTGCAGCCACACTTTGGAACATTTAGTCGGTACCAGAGATTTTAACTGGCCTGGGACACTAATTTTTAATGGTGCAGCCTGATTTAAGGAATGGCAGGAGGGTTGATGTGAAAAAAAAAAAAAAAAACAGATGGTACCACCTAATCCAAAAGTTGAGTGAATTCTAAAACCATGGTGGTTGGTGGTAATTACTGACCCCCCTTTAATCTTGCAGTTTCTTGGCACATCTGAGTCCATCTGAGCTCCACACGTTAACTAATGCTGTTCGTGTTACGGGAAGGATGTGGAGGGGAAGGTAGAAGCTGTTGGAGTGACAAAAAATTTTGTTAGTTTTTGTTCTGTGACAGTAAAGTCTGGATTTATTTAGTTAAAACACATTCATGAATGTTAAAGTAAAGCTGTGCTGACTCTTGCTAATAAATCCAGATTTTAGTCTTTTCAATACACTGCTTGAAGTTTGTACAGCAAAACACGTTTATCTTATAATAGAACTGTACCTTTCTTTTTACTTCAATGACTACTTTTATGTCTATACTATTATGAAATAATACAGCATGAGAGAGCCCCGAAGACAATTTCCAGAACGTAATTTCTTCGTTCAGGGACAAAGCCATCCTATCAATCTGTGTCCCCCTGCTACTGCACAGCTAATTGAGTGTCACTTTGAATATCACAGCTTGCTATCTGCTTATAAGAAAACTCAGAGGCAAGGAGGGAGTGGAGGATGGGGGTGTCATTGCACTCTCAAATCTTGCACATCATCAATCTTGATTTTGGAACTTAGAGCGAGATGAAGGGAGACACTGAGTGATGATGATTTCTGGACTGTGTTGTTTTGCATCCGTGTCCTCAGGGATGAGCCCCACTTTATGGTAAACAGCCTTGTGTGTGTTTAATCCTCTCTGCTGTGTTTGTTCGCTATGTACTGAGGCTTGGCAGACACAGATGCAATAAAAGAACACGACCTTCGAGATGCGCGGTGATTATACGAAACCATGGCCCGTTCACGCCACGTCTCCGGCTTACAATAGCACTCCCTTAATGACTTTGCTGCTTCAGTCGGGCTACATTATCATGCGTTTGTCTCCGGGTGAAGGCATTAATATTCACATACAGCTCTCACATCATGGTTGATTTCTCAGCTAGATTAAGCATCTTTATACCGTGATCCCTGCACGAATGAATTATGTACCAGAGAATTTTAAACAGTACCTGTGAAAAAGAAGGGTCTTGTTTGGTTGGCGTTGTGTGAGGTATTTATCATCATGATTACCGGTTTACACATTTACATGTCAATTACCCCATTGCCTCATTTTCGAATAATTTATGATGTTTTGTTCAGGATTAACGAATAATTCTGTTTTGCAGTCTTTACTTCATATTAATCAAGGACAAACCATTTAGTGGATCACTAAAAAGGCATAAATACTAATGAAGTCATTCCTTTGGAATTTGCTACAGCTTCATAGTCCGGAAGCAAGGCCAACTTCCCTGGCCGCAGTTGTTTTTGTGAGAATCTCCATTGAGGGCAGATTATGTTCCTGCAAAGACCTGCCAAGCCAATCAAATAATTCGGGCTATTTCTTAATATCTAAATAAATTAATACAGATATGACTCAGTCCTAGATAAAATAGTTAAAAAGTGAAATATGTACTACATCACAGAGATACATAAACGTTAAATGAAGCAAATTTTGTCTTTAAGTATTTAGCATTATTCTTGAATTTCTTTATTATTTGAAATCATCACTAGAAGCTACGTTATCTTCCTACTAAGTACATTTTTGAAAGTCATGTACTATTTGGACACACGGGAAGGTGCGTCCAACTCCACTGGTAGTTTATATCTTCTATTGCTGTGACTAGTGTCAAGGTTCCATGTCTGTCCATGTCATGTTGTGTTTCCTGTTTTATTTAAGTTCTGGTGTTCCTGTCTGTGTTCCTTGTTTGTCTCTTGATTGGTTATTGGTCTCACCTGCGTTGATTGCCCTCATGTGTCTCACCTATGTCTTGTCAATTCTGAGCCCTTGTGTGTATTTATAGCCCTGTTTTTCCCTTTGTTTCTTTTCACGTCGTTAATGTTACCTTAACGTCTCCATGTCCTCACACCATGTTCCATGTTTCCTAGTCCTTGATCCACATCTGTTTCCATGTTACCTTGCCAGGTTTGATTTTTTTGTATTTGTGGTTTTCCTGCCATGCGCAGCGCTTTTTGTTAATTATTAAAAACCTTTTTGTTTGAGATCCTGCCTCATCAATAGTCCTGCATCTGGGTCACCTCAACAACCTCCCCTTCTACCCTACCTGACAACTAGAAAGCTTTCACTTCTCAGTAGTTGAGCATTTCCTCGTGGCAGATGCAGTGGAATTGCTATTTGACAGCTCTACAGCAGCTTTACAGCACACGCTTACACTTTTACATTCATTAATTTTTGACGGCTTTTTGTGGACTAATGCAACGCATTTGCTGCAGCACAATCTAAATCTGGGACCACCCTCTGCACTGAAGAAGGTAAATTAGTGGGAATGACCAGTGCTGTGGTCGCTGGACGCAGTCTTGGATTACCCAAATGATCATGGTCCGTAATGAAAGAAAATGAGTTGTGCCTGAACAGACTGATCACAATCTGAAAATACATACACCTCTATGATGTGTTGAATACCACCAGTGTGAAACCAGTTAGAATCACCAATTTACATAAGATGTTCGAACCCAGAACCTCCCGGAACAGCCCGAGGACCAAAACCGCCCCACTGGAGTGTCCAATCTGGCCTGCATAGACCTGAAATACAATTATTCATTAAATGTAGCCGTAATTCCTAATTTGACCACTGGAAAGAACATGACACCCAGAACTAAACACTAGACAGCAATGTGCTGATATTGTTCTTCATTCTTAAGAAATGTCAGGTTGCTCATGAAATGTTTCTTTAAAGCATAGTTCAGTAAATGTCATAATGTATTTTTTTTTGCATTAAAACAAAGGGAAACATTTAAAGTTGTCTTCATTTATAGGTGTTACTGGCAATAATTAGCTAGTTGGTAAATGATGGTGCAGTAGGCCAAAATGGATATACAGTGAGTTGTCTTCAGATCTGCTTTAAATTATTCACAAACAGTCAACGCAAATAAATCTCAGCAAACGGGATGAAACAATTAAACTTGCATGCTATGGGCCACACTGAGAACCAGTGCTGTACCATGAGAACTTAATGAGAACACTTTGAACACGTTGTACTGCGCATCAGTAGCACACGGTGGAGCTGACCCTTGGACTGCTCAAGTGAGCTAAAAATTGTGAGGTCTGCCCACCTCTTAGAGTAGACTTCCACAAGGCTGTCATTTTTCTCACAAAAAATGTTCAATTTCAGATGTGGGATAATAGAACCACTTCACAACTGTCCTGCGACTAAGTCAGTGCACAGTGGTAGATTATGTCCCTGTACCACACATCACTTTCCAGCTGGACAGCTCTTCAAGCCCTGACAACCAGCTCTGGCACATGAAGTGTTTCCTGTGACTGATTATTTCACATGGTGATAGTGACATGTAGCAATCACTGTAGGAACTATATTTTAATCTAGCAGACAAGCAAAATGTAATTTTAAAATTACTTCCATGACCATATAATTGATGGCGCTAAGTTGACAGCCACAGTTTGGACACCCCTATGTTACTGTGGGAAAGTAAAAGCACATCAACCACAGCACATGTGTGCATTTAACACAATTTGAGACCTGAAGTATTATTCATGAATACTGTCAAGGATCACAGAACCTGTCAAGGAAGTGACCTTCAGATTATGCCATCTTAATTGGTACCCATGGTAACATGTCAGCAAGAACTTTGCAACCAATAGAGACGATACAATAAATCAAGTGCAGTGACGTGCAGCATGATTTGACATCAGCAACCAGACAGATAGTCTCCAGTGAGACCATGCACCACAGATGATGGAGGATTTTAGTCACTAATGCTGGGAACAAGTTACCTATCAGTCACTATGATTTCATTTTGACATCTCTTGGATTGTTTGCAACACATGCCGTCTCTGGGATCATGAAACCGAAACATGAATACTACCGAATTCTATTTGTGGACATGGCCTCAGGCCTCAGGACCTTGGCGTTCTGCATACTAGCTCACTGGCATGACTTAATGGGGATATTTAGATGGCACAGGGACATTGTTATTAGCTGCACATGTGGGCTTCTGACTTAATAAAGGTTTTCAAGTCATTACAGTTTATCAAATGCAATGCTGCACACTCAGTTACTATTGGGAAAAGCGAGGGTCAGGTTTTTTAAAAAATGAATTCCCCCCTAGACGACTGCTAGGGGGGAATGACTGCTGTATAGATCATAAGCTCCATCTCCTCCATGTTAGTGGATGGAACTTGGGCCAAACTAAAACACAAAAGTAACTATATTTTGTTCAATGAAAGTTTCTGTCATTTTAGGTAGTTAATATAATACTGATGCATGTTCAAGTGTCCATTTATCATAGATGTTTTGTTTTAGTTAGTTATAGACTCATTCACGGTTTGTAAACAATGTAACGTTTTTTGAGGGGCGGGGCTTAACTGGATGTCGCATCTCAAACACTATAGCCTGTAAACAGCGGTTAGCATATTTCAGTGGACTGTTTTGGCAAGAATGGACGAGGGAAATGCATATTTTAGAGAATATACTAATACACTCACTCCCCGAGAGCATGAGTGTTATTTTAAAAAGTTGACTCAAAAAGTTGGAGGACACAGAGGGGACGAAGTCTGGTCTGTCTTTATCAAGTGAAGCCTCTCCAACAAAGATATTACAAGAAGTAAGTGGAAACACTGTGGAGGGGAACGTAGCAAATGTTGGACACCGCCGAATACGCGACTAACATTGCGTTAGCTCACGGTTAGCATTATCATTAACGTGTAATAAGACTCTATAAAAACAGGATGTGACATCAGAATTATAGACAGTTGCTATTGACAATTGCTCCATGAACTGGTCCTGTAGGACTGCAAGAGTAGGGGACAAAATAAAAAACTAAATGCAATGCGTGATCCAGCATTTTGCACTAGGACGCAAGTAGCAGTTCGGCCAATGGGAGGAAGTGAAGATGCGTCCTGCATTTTGCGTCCTACATCATGAGAAACAAGACATCCTCTTGTTTTGTGTGTCATAAAATACATGCATGACTATTGTAAAAAAACAAACAAACAAACAAACAAAAAAACCTGTATTCTATGTTCCCTTATTCACAGGAATGAGTGACCTTCATCAGACACACACACACAGACACACAGTCGCATTTGATAACACCTGATTAGCTTAAAAGTGCCTCCCACTTTGCCTGTAATTAATTCAGTAGCACTTGGAGGGGAAGTAGTCCTGTTAAAGCCAAATCTTCTGCACCATTTAACCGGATAATGGCAGAGATTTTTATGATGTTTTTATTAAGGGGCGACCTTGGCTTTCAAGGTGCTGGCAGCTGCTATGCTGAGCTGAGACAGGGAGTGACCAAACTGTAGGTGCTGTCAAATCCATTTTGATGGAGCTGATGATTCAGAAAATCCAGTGTCACCTCACTTCATTTTGTTGACGCTTGACAGACAAAAAAACTACTAAAAAACCACTACAAGGAGTGTCCCTTGGTAGTTCTCACAACATATGGTAGAGATAAGTGTCAAAAGATTTAAGCCACAGAATTTCCGCTCACAGATAAATAGTTGTGTGAAGGATGAATCACTGGGACTTAGATGATGTTAGATCATCTAAAGTACTTTACTGAATCCTGTTCCACGTGTCTTGCATCCAGATAAATTTAGGCTACAATGTGAAAAAACTCATTTATACTTTGCAATGTGCATGTGTTTCTTTTAGCGTATGATAACAAATCTCTGATAGAATTTCTGGGCCACATGCAATCCAGAGGTCAATCTTCCTTCCAGCCCCCTCTCCTCCACAGTTCATATTATAGCAACGTTACAGTTTCATACTTTTGAGTTGTGGTCACATTAACATTCAAGTTGTAATTAGAACTGGGGAACTCTGGCTTTAAAAAAGCTGTTGAACTTGGCCTTAATAACACTGGAGTGCTTGAAACACCGAGTAGATGTGCTGCAGGTGATTTGGGGGCAGGGTTTACTTTTAACTTTAATTTGAGTGGTTTATTTTTAAACGCATTTCTCTTTAACTCTCGCACAACCAACTGTGAAATTTTACTACCCGTGTAAAATGTTTAGTGAGACTAACCAACTGTCGGAGAGCTTTCCCCATACTGTACCATGCTTTCTGATCATGCGGTATAATGCAGCTAAAGCTAGCTAATGATAAACACCTGGATGAATCAGACTACGACGCAGACAAACAAGCTCTCACCCAAACTAATCCCCCTGTCATACAGATCGATGCTCTGTAATCTACGCCGATCGTTCAGTGGTTGAACTGATTAGGGATCAGACTAATGCCACAGCAGGCTGGATGATTGTGTGGGCGCTGACATTTTTGACCACATAGCCTTGTTGATGCTTTCCACAGCTCCCTTAATGACACAGAAGGAAATTTGTAGATGTGATCTCTTAGAGAGACAAATGCATTTCCACCATCAAGAGCTGGCTTAGAGGTAATAATCTGTCCGTGAATGCTTTTTATTTATGAGAACTGACATATTTTATTAATTTATTTAGGATTTTTGTCTCTTGAGGCATCTTATGTCATTTATAAAGATTCTGACAATCGAGAGGTGACAGGAGACAAAGCCCATCAGTCAGCCTGAAATCTGAGATATCGCACATCCTCCTAAGCAACGCAGGCACCCCACATTTGAATATTTTTAATGCCAGGCGGCTGTCTGATCCACCTCTCCTTTTACGTGTCTTGCAATTTAGCCTCACATCGTTACCATGTTAATATTGCAAGTTTAAGCAGATTTCTCATACCATAGACATGCTGAACTTTAAAACTGTTAAATTACAGTATAGTTATAGGCTGAATAGCTCTACTGAATTTTATTGTAACTGCGTGATTGTGATATCTGAAGCCAAAAAAAAAAAAAAAAAGAAATCATCGTGATCACGATGTCTTGGCTCTTTTTATGGCCTCGCTTACTGTTGCTGAAATGACTTCTGACTAAAGACAGCATTTTCCTGGCAATCTGGCAAATGGCCAGTAGGAAATGGCCAACTCATCCGTGGTCAGAAAAAGTTAAACGGACTTGTGCGCTGCCAAACAGACATGTGGCTCCGGCTTCCAAGATCACAGTGACAGTTTCTGGGCCCTTGGGAGTTGGAGTGGGATCAGGCAGTGTATCAGTGGGCGCGTGGATGAGGAAACTGAGTCGAAAGGCTAGCAGTTCACAATTAAGTTATCTTTTAAATTTAGAATTTGCAGCTACTGTAATTATTTAATACACATAAACATCCTATTCCTGCAATGACTCGCTTTTTAATGTGTCTTATGGAAACTCATACTTCTTAGACACGTCAACAGCTTGGTCACACACACACACATACATACATACATACATACATGGGCACTGCACTTCACTTCAAAATAAAAAGTGTGCCTTACTTAGACTTGCTTGCTTGGCTTGTTAGCGGGCTTTCACTGACCTGGGGCTATTAATAAGATAGCTCCCCAGCAGCCCCAGCTCAGGGTCTCCTATGTCTGTCTACCTGCCATCTCGCGCATGAGTCTCCCGACGTGATGCCTCGCTAGATATGGTCCCCTGAGTTCCACTGACAGGTCATCTTTCAAAAGCAGCCACTTGAGTGTCAGCTGGAAATCAATTGCCGAAAGAGGCCGGCTGCCTCATGCGTGGTGACACGGGCGCCAGAGCAACTCACTGTGTTCGGAAGCCTCATTCCACTGAAGTCTGTCCAGTTTGTTTGTGGCTAGTGGCTGGATGTAGAGAGAGATACTGGGAGAAAAGGAGTATGGGTTTATTTATGGCTGTAAGAGACATTTTACTATACTATACCTGACTGTGTTAAAATATGTGAACATTTCAGGAGTCCATTAAGAAGAGAGACATGGAGAGGGAGATACGGTGCTGGGAATGTAGATTGGACATTAACACCAATGTAGTGCAGTAAACACCTGGTTAAGGGAGAAAACTGCAATTTCCAAACTGTAATATAGGACAGGGCTTCGATGTTGTGTTGGTATAAAAGGAAACTATTTATTTAGAACCTGAGCTCCAGGTGCGTGAAAGACATAGTGTTATTTGCTGTTTCTCAGGCAACTCACTGAGGAACGTCATGAGCCAGAGGCAGCACAAACTTTTACTTTCTCAGAACATTTCAACAACTACCAAAACCTGTCAATCCTGACCCAGCCCATCCTCAGAGACCCAGCTCTTTCTTCTTTCCTTCCTCTCGGACCCCTCTGCTGGCAATAACATGAGGGTCACCGCGCTGCCACAGTCACAATGTAACTGAGCACATGCCCTGAGTTATGGTCTGCTGTGAGTAGCATCATACAAAGGTTAGTTTACTTCCAATGTTTTGTGGACAGTACTTCTGTCTTGCTAGAACAATCTTCTTTGCTTACATTGATAAAGTGAGCAAAGAGATAAATTCAGGACGAAAATAGTGGAATCTAACCCTAACCCAGTTAAAAATACCAAACTTCATGTGTCTTTTTTTATGATTTTAAGTTGCTGTTCTCAGAATAATGACAACGAAAGACTCCCACACCCTCCAACAAGCCACAAATGAAACACAAATATGTTCATGTTCATTCTAATCTGGAGTGAATAATAAAAAATACTTCATGTTCTTGAAGGTCTTTTTCTATGATTTATTGAGCTACAAAGAGGTGAGGAACGTGTCTGGTAAGGTGCATATATGTTTATGTTCAACATTTAAGTACTAGCCAGGGTCTGATAAAATCTCCAAATCAGAAGCCTGATTTTATTTAAGCCGGTCCATTGCATCACAAATATCTAAACTGTGTGAATGTAAATTGTGTTGTCTGAATAGAAGCTTTTGCAGGCATGGCAACAATAAGTGAGTGGGTGGGGGATAGCAAAAGGTCAATTAATTCTGTGCTGGCGAACTCTTAGCAGTATTTCATGCTGTCTATATGAAAAGGCTGGATTGTTATCACCAAGATCTCGGTGGCATCAACATACCTAGATCTTAATTCATGAGCCGTTGCTGTTTAAGCTGTCGAGATAATTAACATCCTTAGTTGAGTTCATAGCTAATAACTGTGACGCCCTGATCACAGGATAAGTTGGCTTAAAACGTTCCTCATGGGAATTCACATGTGAGCAACACTAGTTCTATGCACCTTAAAGGAAAGAGATTGAACACAGCTTAGAACAGAGAAATGAGAAATCCTTCATCTAACTGTCTTTCAGTTTGTATTATCTTAAAGTAATGACTGATTTTAGTCCAGACTAATTTAATTACTCCTTTAGTTTCTGGTGATACCAACAAATGTGGTTTAATATCATAGACAACGGAATTCTTGGGGCAGCAAAACTTGCTATTGTCATATTTTAATGAAGATGTCCATCAGTATTTTCATTGTTCCGTGACCTACTGTGTCTGCAGCTCTTCATCTAATAGCTCATGATGGCTGCTCCTTGTTCCATTACTCCCTGTAACAATATATTAACCCATACATACTGTTGGGGTGAAATTCGACCTGTTTTGAAATTTCAGATGCAGTAAAAAAAAATACACAAAATACACAAAAACTATATACATTTGTCTAGGTGTTGATTCTGTTGAGACTGATCTTCGACCTAGCAATGTGGGTCAGTTTGTGGTGTTTTTAGGAAATCTTGAAACTGTCTTCCTGCTCTGACACATCCTCCTCCACATCACTGATTACAGCCCCTCTGATGAAGATGACTCTATGATATAATGTTTTGTGTTCTAAGCAGTAACTGTTGAATTAATATTAATGGACTCTGAGGGCAGCGTTTAATGGTTGCAGTGATCAAACATGGTTGAAATCCAACAGTTCCAGAGTTTGCTCAATCAAATAAATATAAATCATTATGGCTTTTATGTTTTATGTCTTTTATGTGTAAATCAGGACATGATATGTAGATTGTAATTGTATATGGGGTTTTTTTATGTTGTAAAACTTAAAAAAAATCCTAGCTCTCTGAAACATTTATTAAGGATCAATCATTTATTAATGAGTCTCATTTATTGATGAAATGTTCTAGAGAATCTAAACAGATCTGTAGTTTAAAATGTGGTATAGATTCTTACTACGTGGGCATACAGTGAAGGCATTAAATATGAACAGCATGTAAGGGTCAAACTGGTCAAAAATTATAAAATGACCGTTGCTTCGTCCTGAAAACACATGCTAACACTGGTAAGCTCACTGAAAGAAAAGACTGATGTGTTGTGCCTACTTCAGAATAAAAGTTAGCTTGTGTTTTGCTGAATAAATAGTTTTGATATGAAACCACAGCATTAGGAAATGTTCAGTGTACATTATCAGTAATCTCAACAGCCCATCACCGTTTGGTGGTTTATCATTCCGCATTCACATACACATGTCTGTTCATAGAGATTAGGTTAGCTTTAATTAAATACAGCATTTTATCTTCCAGTGTAGTCACAGACGCTTGCTTCATAATACTTCAAATATTTAAATATTTAAATGTACTTTCATCAGTGGACGTCTGACACCATTGATCTCATTGTGTTATCGCATTTAGCGACCTTTATTGAAATGAAAATCGGCACCATTGCCACTTAAATTGCTAATATTAAGATTTGTTGTGAATTAATCCTTGATGTGATCTTATGTAATTTGCTCTCATGAGTAGTTGATAAACAAAGCTTAACTAATGCTGATCAACTGTGAAATAAAGCATGCAGTTCCCTGTAAACAGTATGTGAAGTATCTGTCTAGGAGGTAAGCTGCCTCATGTCTGTGGGAGCAGAATAATACATGGTGAAATGAGATCTTGAGCCTTGTTATTCAGCAGCAGGATAGAGTAAAGCTGCTCATCCCTTAGCAATGTACAAAAACTATATTGACTGTGAGCCTTTGCCCAGTCCCGGTGAGTTGGTGCTATGAAAATCCTCTGAAGTGGTATTTCTGAAGCAGTTGGACTTTTGCAAAAAAACACCAGGGTTATGTCACTGAGGTTTGAATATAATTTATGTGATGCATTTTATAGCTCTGCTTTTATTAAGTTGTGGGGAAGGATTTTTCATTGAATGCTAAGATTGTGGGACAGTTTCTGGTGGGCCCCACAACTTTGTGAGGGTTAAAACTTATTAAGACTTGTTTTAGGGTAAAGGTTACAATTCACGTTGTGAATTTGTGTGTGTGTGTGTGTGTGTGTGTGTGTGTGTGTGTGTGTGTGTGTGTGTGTGTTACACAGAGAACAAGAATAATAGTCAGTCACATAAAGGTTTGAATAGGCATTTACTTGGCTCACACTACTGGCAGCAACATAGGAACAGAGCAACACAATTAAACAAGCAACTCTCACATGGAATTCATCCATTATGTTATTAGTGTTAACGAAAAAAATATTGGCATTTACATGGAGGTAGGGGTATTGAGTTGTTGTATGATGTCTTTCCACCTTGGATTTCCCTGTGTCGGGTCCTTGGAAACCAAGCTGAGTGGATGACTTAGATATAGAACAAGTTCATGTAGAAATTGCATATCAATTTTATGCAAAACAATATGCAATCCACAGTGTACCTCCCCTTAATTTCAGAACTGTTTAAATCTACATTTATTTCAAATGGCATAAATGGAAATTAAGTTGCTTCTTCCTTTGTCCACTGCACCAGTAACTCCTTGCTCTGCTCTTCAGGGTGACACCAAAATCTTCACTGCAAGAACACCCAGACAGCATTTTGATGTGTAATAATTACTAACTGAATATCCTGCATGAGATATCCTGGAACAGTCATCACATGGAAGATGATACACCAACTCTCCAACTGTCTGGAGCTCAATGACTACCAGCACCAGACGAATTAGTTTGGTACGGGTGTGCACCATCATCACTGCCTCATCAACACTTTGACATCATCATTGTTGCTTACAACCCATGTTTTAGTAATGCTGGCTTATCCAGTTTGTTTGTCAAAGGGATTAGTTCTCCAGGGACAATCTCTACATTACATTTTGACAGCTGCTTCCCAGAGCTGAGGGTTTTCTGTCAAGTTCAACTGCAAAACATTTGAGTGTGAATGACCAGCTCCTATGGAGAAAAGTCTTTCCCAGTAGTGGTCTTTGCATTTTAAACATTGCAGCTGTGCATGCGCAATGTTGCATCACACAAACGTGATGCTTCAGAACATTAACCCTGGAAACGTCACGACCAAAAATTGGTTAAATTCATAAATTTTCTCAGCAAAAACAAAACTAGCAAATTCCAATGCATTCAGTCAGGTCCAAAACTTCTCCTTTGAGAACATGATTGCTCTGAAGTGACACTTTCAATGGAAAAAAAAAACTAAACATTACATTTAAGCTGTTCATTTTGATAGACAAAACCAGACAGAACTAGTAACAAGTTTTGTTTAAATTTAGATTTTCCTATTGCACCAACTGATATATCACTGCTTTGGTTTTCAGCGGTCATACTGACAGCCTCAAAGAGAAAGTCCTCTCATCAAGAGTAGGGGCAGTGACACACCAAGCCGACAGTAGGCCATTTGCCAGTATCGGTGAGCGTCTTTTGCCCCAGAGTTGGCGGTGTGTCCTGTACCGTTGGCCTGATTCAGAGTTATAACTGGCAGTGGAACAAGTTGGTCAGAGAGATCTGATGTTGAGCTTAGCCAACCAGTGGATATGGAGAGAAACCGCACAGATGAAAAAAAGTGACGAAAGAAGTTCAAAGACTTCACAGAAGACTTTTCTCATTCTCAACAACTTCATCTCGTCTGAGCATTCCAGGAATATTTTCGATGCGATCATCTGGAATGAATAAACTGCACTAACAGTATGTGCCAGCTGACTGTAGGCTGTAGTCTTTGACATGTGTTCAGGAGCAAGTTCTTGGTAGCTCTTTGATGTCGGTTTGGTCGGTCTGGGCCTGGAGGCACATAGTGTCAGCTCTTGCTGCTTTCCAATTCACTTTTACTAACTGCCTGGAAACTGGCAGGTAGTTCACCATTAGTAACAACATTTACAGTGATTAAAGGGTATAATTTCTCATTAGGGTTATGCAAGTGACAGACAGTCTAATTGGCCATCTTTCTCAAACAGGACACTGTAAACGGTTGCTTATATCAATTACAAGAAAGTGGACATAACTTCAAAGAACTGCCATGCGAACAAGACTGAGCGTCTCCCTTTTTTTCTGGGACAGAGCTGCGGTGTAATTGGTGTGCGAGAATGAGGTAACAGAAATATAATGGTTCGTTACACTTTTAGTTGAAATTTCTGTTGAATAAAGGCTGCGTATTTGTCCTTGGCGTGTTAAAGGCTATAATTTTATATTCCTCATAGGGGTTTAAAACTTAATAATCTTACTTCATGAGACGGCCTCCAGGTCCACACTGTAAATAGAAAAAGCAATTCATTTGATAGGAATTAATTATTTATTCTTAATTATGTTTTAAAATATTGGATATGACAGGGGCTGTAATGGAAATGTGCGCTAATATTTCAATTTCATGGAAATCCACTTCCTAAATTGCCTAAATTGAAAAGTGAAACTTGTTCAGAGGTGGCTCAGAGTCACCTCTGAGGTTAATCAGTCGCTCCTCTGTGAAGGTAGTTTGCATCGTCTCTCTTTCCATAACACACAGTTAAAGGTCAAAGGCTTAGTCATTCTATATGTTCTCATTGTCAACTCATCACATCAGCAGACCAAAATCAAACATAAAGTACTAGAAAGTCAACTGTAGTTCTGTAGTCAACAGTGGATATAGTTCTATTTATGTCAATACCATTATAATGCAAAGCAGGCACACTAACATACTGCTGGGTTTGTTATTATGGGATTTGTTGACAGTAAGAAGAACTGAATACCGGCCTTGTGTTTTCAGAGAGATAGATGGAAACTGAATACAAGAAGACTTACTCAACTTGTCTTTTCATATTATGATTATTAGAGTTACATCCTAAGGGAGTGGTAGACGAGAGACATCTGAAGCAACATGACTACAACCAAGGGACTCCCTCTCTCTTTCAAATCCTCATTCCTGCCTGACTTGAAAATGTTAAGGACATTTATTGCTGACTTCCTTTGTGTGCGTGTAGGTGATTATTATGTTTTTCTAACCAATGACTTGTGGCTAGTGCTTCCGATCCCCTGATGCATCCACTCATAGACTGTTGTACCTCACTGGCATACTGATGGCAAACCATAATACGGGGGTGTCAAACTTATTTTTGTTCAGGCGTCACATACAGCCCAATTTGAACTCAAGCCCGCTGGACAAGTAACATATATAGAATAATATCCTGTGAACAATGCTAGATTTTTCCCTTTTGGTTTAGTTCAGAAAAGTACATTACGAAAATGTTTATATTTAATGGACAACCTGAAAAGTCAACATATTGCTGCCATCTGCTGTTTAGTTTTGAGCTCAATGTCCGCGACTGTAACCAGATCGGTATGACCACTAGTGGAAACATTTCACATAGGTACCAATTTTTTTTTAATTTTCATCGCACGGGCCACATTGGACCCTAAAGCATTCAACAGTTTTTAATGACACTACTGACATGCATTATGCTGAGAGTAACTATTAGAGAGCAGAATCCTTTAAGGCCTGGCCACAGCAGACCGACATCAAACAACTACCTATAAAGTGGGCCAACTATGACATTGCCTGACTGCACTGCATGACCAAAAAGTTGCACTTGAACACACCATCATCTGGCATATATGGTCCTTGGCCAACATGAAAAGAAGTCATTCCTCAGACCATCAGTAGTCCAAAGTGGAATAGAAAAGCTACTAGACGCTACTTGACGAGAGGCTGGGAAGCTAAGAAGACCTGACCTCACCTGAACCAGTTGTCCGACAGTTTACTCATTCCAGATGATCAGTGTTGTGGAAATATCTGACTGTTCGGATGAGCTGAAGATGAAAAACGAGAAGAATCTATAATGTCCAATTTAGCTATCAAGGACTTTTTGTTTTCTTTTGCCACTTCCGTTTCAGTCTGTCTCTCACTGACTTGTTCCCCAGACGATTCAACATGCTGTAAAGCTGCCATCAGGGGTCTGACTAGTGCCAGTGACACAACTGGGGCCACAGATGGTCACTGATGGCCTGACACTGGCTGACCATCTCAGTGTGTCACCCCATGATGTGTCACAGAAATGAATTAGATATTAGTGCTTTTTGCTGGTGTTTGGTATTAGTTCTGATCATAATGTAATATGCATGTTATACACCGATCAGGCATGACATTGTGACCACCTTCCTTATATTGTGTAGGTCTCCCACAAGGGTGTTTGAGGGTGTCCTGTGGTGTCTGGAAACAGAATGTGGTCATAATTTTATGCCTGATCAGTGTATATACATGTTGTAGAATATTGCGGTATAGCAATACATTACATCAATTTTGTTTTTACGTATCGGAGGCAGAGGAAACAACATATTATTCCCTAAACATGATTCTCCAAAACTCCAAACGGTTGCTTATTTACATATCCAGCAGTTTCTGATGATCAAAAACTGACTCTCCAGTGGAAAAATGCTCCTCTGTATTCACCGCCTTGTCTCTAACTCTGTCTACTGCTTGGTGCTGAGCACGTAGTGTACGAGTAATTATTTAAAAAAATTGTCAGAACATGAATCATAAATAACACCCATATATTTAAGCATGATATATGACCATTTTGTTCTAGTTTTTCTTCTTTTATGTGCAAAAATAATGTATACATTTTTAAAGCCATGGTCACCTCAATCTTTGACTAACTCTACACTCTGCTCTACTCTTACTCTAGATAAGTGACACTTATCGTGATGGGAATCTGAACAAGAAGCGGGTGAGAGTAAGGCAAGACCTTGTGTTTTCCTCACATTACTGTTGAAGTACTGTTTGTACTGATAAGTTGAGTAGAAGTTCTAAAATACCAGTGTTTATTTGATAGTGTCTGGGGTGGGCGGGGGAGCTATGGCCTAGTGCTCACGGAGGCAGCTTTGGGGCCGTAAGGTAAATGGTTTGAATCTCTCCTCCACATCCACGGGCCGTGAGCAAGCACTTAAGTACCCAAACTGCTCCCTGAATGCTGCCTGCATGGCTGCCCACTACAACTACTAGTAGTGTTGACTACCATGCGTACAAATGTATGGGATAAATGTAGAGAATGGATTTTCCCATGAGGGACAGAGAAAGGATCAAGTACTGACCAAAAACATAAACAGGAACAACTACAACGTCATTACTAGCACTGCTACTACTAAAAGGCAGTGCAGGGAGGAGGACCACTTCAGGAACTACCCAGAGCACGATGATTCATAAAGTCATTATGCCTAAGGAGTTTGCTATGAGACTAGAATGGCCACCCATTGGGGCATAACTTGCCTTAGCAAAGTCTGTCTTTCATTAATGAATGTGGTCAAAGTTTAACAGCTGGAAACAGCTGGCATTCAGAAACATTGATGCATAGAAATTCAATTAGATGAGTTTTCCTTGTCTATACTTTGGAGATGATGTGACAACTGACAGTTAAAGTAAATCACGTTATGATAAATATATTGTTCCCATTAGGCGTTATGTACACTGTCTGACTTGAGATATCTTATCCCATTTAAATTATCCCAGACTAGTGTATTTAAATGCCTTCCTAGTTAACTGTGTTCTTCTACATTTAACTACATGCACTTTGTTGGCAGTACATTTGACAGGTTTTTCAGCAGAAGCGTAATTATCAAAAAAATAAATAAAATGGCCGTAGTGTAAAAACAATATTAACTAGAACTGCAAGCGCCACTGCTATAACCATCACCATCAACATCACACGGATACGCAACAAAATAGGACTCTGCATCGTAGAGGCATACCTCATTTAGTATGAATGTCGTTACTAAATCAAGAAATTCAAAATTAAGTTAGAACAATTCAAAAAGTCTCCTGCACTAGTGTCACTGTCGACCCACTAAAACGGCAAAAATATACGCAGAAGATAAATATAAGTCAGTTTTACTCACCAAATTTAAGAAACTATTTAGAGTTCTCCTATGAGCCTGTCAGCTGAAGGTAGCTGACCTGAAAGTGGCAGACACCCCTTTTCCCTGGCTGGGTCAGGCTAGCTGGCTCCAGGATTAGGCAGCCTTTCCTCACAATATCCAGCTTTTCCTTCAAAGCCCTCAGTGAAAATGGCTTTCTAAAAAGATCTGCAACCAAATCCATAGCCTCTCCTCTTTCTGCCATCGTGGGTTAAAAACATTCAGAACATTAACATTAACATTAACATGCACATCGCATGTGCAGCTCTCAGCAGATGAACATTAACTGCTAGCTTGGCTTAAATGGAGCAGCTCTATGACCCTTCGATCAGAGGACATGAAAACAGTCCTGCAGTTCCTGTATACAATTAAGATGTTTTCTTTTTGTCTAAAAAACTAAACTAATCAAAAACAATGTGGTTTCAACCACTAACAGTGCATGGACCCCGAACTGGAGTTGTAAGGATTTCAGTCACACACTTCACACCACCTGGTTAGAGCAAGCCTCAAAGGCACGATAAAACAGAGTTAGATGAATGACTCTCTGCACGACAAAGTCATGAACATCAAGGTCTTCTCCTCTATTTAGCCTAGTCCAAACTCATAAAACATGTTGGACATGGCTCATGTACCAATTTCATACCTATCAGAAGTTAAAATAAATGTAATTTGGATTTGAGTGTCTCAACAGCCACAAAAGTAGCTTAACTGGGGTTGTGTTAAAACAAGGAGCTGAAGGTGAAGCAGCTGAAGTTAGGTTGTTATCTTTCAAACCTGTAACTTTATAGCATTTACACATGTGGCTAATTATTATTTAAAAATCCCCAACCCAGAGACATGATCCCATCGTCTTGTTCAGTGTTATGGGAGGTTCATCTTTTCTTCTTACAGTACTTGCAGTAATGTTATTGGTCACATGGGATACTCTCATACAGAGGGTACAACCTGAAATTTGACAATATTTGGCTAAATATTCAGAGTCTAGTAATAAACATTTATTCTTCTGCCTGACTCACCAGTCATTGCCCTCAGCACATAGCAGAATAGGATCTGTCGGCATTAGTGTTGGACTTGTATTGGTTATGGTTAAAGGCAGATGTCCTGAGAGTCTGGACGTGTCTTTGATTTTCTTAAAGGTACATATGTGGCTGAATGTCATATAACATCTCATAAGACTGGTCATTGCTTTGGTTATGGTAGGTTTCTACCTTTATGAATAAATGATTTAATGGTGTGACAGTGACTGGAGGAGGAAAAGCTGCAGCTGGCCTGTTTGACCTCTAGCTGCGCATCCACGATGGCATGTGAAGGTTGAGGGCCTTCTTTATATTCTTCTGTCAACAACAGGTGCTGAAATTATTCAGACTGAAGCAGCTTGGAGTTTAATTTTCTCACAACAGATTAGTTCAATAAGATTCCAGAATGACGTATTAATAAGTAAAAACTCAATATTAATCCATCTGGACCTGAGTGCTGCATTAATGCTGCCCATCATGTTTCTCAGCTCTCAAAAATCTTGACCTTAGGATGTCTCTGTCCCTGTTTTAAAAATCTGTAAAAATAATAATCTTGATATACACAATTGGTACAAGCTTGTGAGCAAATGTCTTATTGAGCTCCGCAGGGTCGGTTGGAGACACTTTTCAATATGTGTTGGAGCTTGCTATTCACAGTCCTAATAAAAAGGCTTGCGGTGGTGGCTGTTGCTTGGGACGGTTCCTGGACAAAGGTATTTAAATGAGGGTTTAAAATAACTACTGAACGAGTGGTCGCATTTAAATGTGCTACCAGCTGCAGTTCCATCACAGAATATATCTGTGTTGCTCTCCCTTTTATTCCTATAGTATAAGCACAGTGGTTTTGCACCAAAGCAGCACTTTTATCGAATCCTGCTGTATTAAAAGTTATTGAGCAGAAGGTGAGGCTTCTGTTTTCCACACAGACATTCGTAAGCATCCCAGAATCCCAGGTGAGCTGTAGTTGCAGAGAGCTGTTGTGAATGACAAACAATCCAAGAGTTGGGTGTGCATCACATGAAGAAAATCTCTTTGCAAAGTTATTTGAATTAAAATACATGACAAATCCATGATCCTTTCAATAATAATACATTATGAAATGTAAATTATTAATTGAAGTCAGGAGAATATTTTGCTTGCTGCTTTGCATCAATTTAACCCGCAGCTACGAGTCATCACAGACCCTAACGCCGTAGCCTGACATGCAACTTAACATAAAAGACACAGTGTGGCTAATGTTTGTGTAGCATTGTTACAGAGCGAGCCCCACTGCTGAACACACAAATATAAATGGCTCGCATCGGCCTAGACTATGTGTGTGGGTGACGCCTCCTCCTATTCCCGTCGAGGTATAAACCACACATACATTTAGAATCAATGTAGTGTTAGTAGTCCAGAAAAACAGCCAGTGTTGGGGAGGTCACTTCTGAAATGTCACAAACTACCCTACTATAAATGTGATAACTACTGTAAATATTTCACTTCATCAGATTGATTGGAGTATTATATGTGATGACTTTTTTAGGCAATAAAAGCTGAAAAGTCATAAAACAGCCATTAAGACCAGGCAGCATTCACCCTTTGTAAACGAGAGGAGTGTAGAGCAGTGCTACAGTTATTTTCTTTGTCAGACTATTGCTGAATTTTCAGCACTTAAAGCGGTTGTTGTCCAACGATGTGGCCACTCACCCAGTATGTTCGACTGGTAGCAGGCAGCGGGTACTCAGGTGGCTTAGAGCAATGTGTATTGAATTTGTTGACAGGCAAGGGGCTGTACACATTCAAACATAGCGCAAAGTAGCATGGAGGAATAAAAAATACACTCGAAATGGGGGCACACAGAAAATACATTGCAAGACTTTGTTGGCCCACATTGTTTTGAAATGCCTTAAAAAAAAGCCATCTTAAAAGGTTGAAGGAATGGATGGATTATATTAGATTATATTCTACGCTTGCCTCCCTTCTCTGGCCTCCCCTGTATTTATCCCTTTTTAAGGAACTCATTGGACTCAAACTGTTAACTTCTCTAAGCATGTAAGACTAACCACAAACACTTTAATTATTTTATTATTATTTGTATGTGTTATTATATTACACTGTAGTAGGGCTTAATTAACCTCTTCAGTTGAAAGTCACACAGTTGTGTGGTGAGCGCACTGAGGGGGGTGACTCCAGGACGCTGGAACTCACTGTTAAGCCTTCTTGAGGTGTCGTGGACCTAACTTGCCTAACATCAGTGAAGGGAGGTGCCCACTTGAAAACACGAATGGCATGCTGCATACTGCCTACTGCCATTGGCTAGGCTAGTTAGCTGGTGTCTTCTTGTTGGTTGCTAGCTGCTAGCTGACTGCTAGCCTGCTGGTCGGCTTTTCAGTTGGACTAGGCTTCTAATTGTGTTTTGCCTCGTATCATGGCACAAGGGATTGTAACATCTTATCCTGTGTATTAATGAATACTGTATGCGCTGAAGCTACTGCACAATGAATTTCCTGTCTGTCTGTTCTCTTTTATTAATGTGATGTACCATATATCACAAGTTCGAGTTTCTCCACAGACGTTTAATGAGTTCTAATCTGCGCTGTTTCTTGGCAAGGACAGTGACAGACATATCCCAAAGCCACTACAGCGTTGTCTTGGCTGTCCTGGCCTCAGGTCATTGCGGTGCTGATTGGTGAGCTGTCGCACAAGTCTCAGGCTGCTGCAAATGTGCCCAAAGAGTTACATTTTTCTGTCATTAGAATCGAGAATCTTTTCCATCATGCCCTCAGAGTCCTTCAGATGTCATTTGGCAATCTCCAAGCGACTGACATGTACCTTTTAATCAAACAGAAGCTTCTGTCTAGCGGCTCTAGCTAAAAAAGGCTTGACTGAGTGCAGCTGAGATGGCCATCCTTCCAACAAGTTAGTCCTTTTGACTGGGTAAATAAATAAAGCAGGACAGATTGCACCTGAGCGCGATCTGGAGCGCCGCAACCAACGACTGTTATATTAACACGTTTTCACTCTGTCGTTATGGGAGTGTAGACTGATAGGCCAGCACTGCAGTTAAACAAATAAAGTATGCACAAAGTAAAGAGGTCTGAATACTTTCTGAAGCCAGCTGTATTCAGCAACAGACAGGATATTTCCAGCCTTTGCAGATGCCTCTCTGTGTGTGCTGTCACCTGCCTGTCATTCTTGAGGGAGACAGCGGCTGGCGCCTCCACCAGTGTGGGCATGATGGGTTACAGTTGCTATGACACTGAGACAATATCTGTGTGTGTGTCTGCGCATTTGCAAGCGTGAGTATTTCTCCATGTGTATGTCCTCCCGCACACTCCCTTTGGCGTTTTCCTTTCTGCCTTCAAACGTTCGAATAAACCACTTTCAGTTTTAAATTTGGGTAAAATTAGAATGCATATCAGTAACCTACATGCCCACATACAACACATTTACACTGTGTGACAGGACAGACTTCCTCTTTAAATGTATTATTTCAACACCTGTCCACTGCGCGTACACACTGTCATTTCAAATCTATAACAAGCAGCAGTGTAGCACCTGCAAATGACATTTTTAAAGCATATTTCCGGGAGAGTGGGTGTTGGATGCCAGCGGCACTTCTCTCCGCTGACCTCCTACATTACTACAAAATCCCAAACCTTCTGGCCACATTACTATGCACAGCAAGTGATTGGCAGGAAGCCAAGGCACACTGAAAATGTGTTAGTCTTAGCAAATTGCCTGGAGAGAGGCTGCGTGGCAATGGCTGTCTAATCAAGACATCTCCTTTTCTCCATCCTCCACCGTCTCCTCAATAAAAACTCAAATTCATGTCTGTCTCTGCTCTCTCACAGCACACTTGTGATTGGCATGTTTGGGTGTTTTGGTTTCAGCAAACCGTGGGCACAAATTACAGCAGGTAAAACTTTTCAATAGTCTTTCGGTTATTGGTTGTTGGTATAAACTATGAAGAATAAACTCCAGTAAGATGTTATTTTGTTGTATATGTGCCATCCACGATGGAATTTTGCCCCAAGCTTGACATAAAAACGATCTGTACATCCTACCTGTATCACATGATCAGAGTTATAGGCAGTAACCTACTGCAGTGTCACCTCCACTTAGGGCTGTGAACATGGGGTCCCTTCAAAAATACCTGTGGTTTTTAGCAACTTCTTGATAAAGAACAACATGTGCAATCTAAATAGAGGACCTGACCAGTTTACTGTATTCTGGTGATTGTGTCCATGAGGTGTTTTTAAGATGAAGTGGTTGTTTAGTTTTGTTGAGGCAGAATATATATAGACCCCTTCAGTTTGTAAACAATGTGACGGTTTTTGATGCGCGGGGCTTAACTGGATGCAGTCACATCAACCGCAGTAAGCATATTTCAATGGACTGTTTTTAGCAAGAGTGGATGAGGAAAAGCATTTTTTAGAGAATACACAAATACAATCATTCACCGAGACTTTGGGTGTTATTTTAAAAAGTAGACTCTGACTGATGGGACGACATTCACCGACCCCTACACTCTCATTCACTGGATGGATGATTTGACCAAAGGAGGACACAGAGGGGACTAAGTCTGTTGGAGAGACTTCACTTGATAAAACAGATCAAAGATATTACAAGAAGTAAATGGAAACACTGTGGAGGGGAACATAGTAAATGCAACTTCTGCTAGGACACCCCTGAAACATGCAACTAGTATTGCGTTAGCTCGCAGTAGGCATTAGCATTAATGTGTAACAAGAATCCCCCAAATAATGATTGAATTTAACATAATTTGTCAAATCATTTGAGAACTCTGCCCACCATTCAATGGGCAGACATTTGCATGTACATAACTGAGAAACCCAGCACCTACATGGAAGGAAAATTGAAGGCATGCAAATCGTTAGACGCATATAACAATGTCTTGAATGGAAATGAGCAAGACCTGCAATAGAAGAATTTGAATTTGAAAGATGATTTTTGTCCATACGAACACTGAGGGGTTGTCTTTATCAGGTGAAGTCTCCTCAAACATATTACAAGAATTATTAACGTATGCAACGCATGCTTGGACACACACCTGTGACCTGATAAGAAGTGTGCACTCCAGTCCTTTCTTTTAATCGCCAAAGCCAAACCAAAGTCGTCCACAACTGGCAGTGGCTGGTATGTGATAAAACCTCAAGTTAGTGTTTTTGATTTTTCGGTTTTAGCACCAAAAATACAGCAAGATGACATTTTCATGGTTGAAAGTGACAGTGTTCGCCTCAAGCTTTTGCCTCCAGATGACTTTGTGACGTCACAGTAACGTAAGCCATGAAGTGGTCTATAGATCAGACCCTGTGCTTCTTTTTGTATTCATATGCTTGCTTGTTAGATTTGTCAAACCTTCTGGACTACATAAACCTGCAATAAGGCGTTAATGTCACCTTTCACCCCATGGTAAAGTGGTAAAATGTTGCTGTCTCTGATGTGTCTTCAGTTGTGTTTAGCCTCGTATGTGACTTCAACAACCTCTACACTCCATGACTCTTTCCGACGCAGACCAACCAGCAATAGTTCATATCTTCCAAGGTAGTTTCTGCCTGGGAGGAGGACATATTTGCCAGGCGTGAAACCAGTGTTTTATCACAAACCACGTCCACTCTGTACCTTGCTGTACAAGTTGTGTTTGTACTTGCAAATGTTTCAATCTTTGTTTTAAAGTCTTTTAACTCTTTTCTTAACTTTTTTTTTTTATTTAAGTCAGTAAATTGGCAAGCTATGGTGATAATACAAGGGCAATCTGATCTTTCATTAAAGTCTAGTCTTAACACCTTCACTGTGTTGTGACAGAGCAGGTCATATCAATCATAATCTCATTTAACAGAAGTAATTTTCAATAGTCTCTGCAAGTCAAAGCAGATCAAGCCCAAAAAGCCATGCTAAA
The DNA here is from genome assembly GCF_022458985.1 of Mugil cephalus. Taxonomy (NCBI): domain Eukaryota; kingdom Metazoa; phylum Chordata; class Actinopteri; order Mugiliformes; family Mugilidae; genus Mugil; species Mugil cephalus. The sequence continues at coordinate 6,068,224 of NC_061781.1, forward strand.
TACAACGATGTGCCAATATGATTAGACACACACTGACAAATTGCCTTTTCTTATTTCCTTTCACTCCAACTGATAAGATAATTGGTTGAAGCTGCTCCTTTATCTTGTTCGAGCGTAAAAAGTTTCAGCACTTTAAAATGTGTGGAGAATTTTATCTTTTTTTCTTCTTCTTCTTCTTTTTTTTAGCTCACAGCCAGCTGCCTTGACCTGTTTGGACAAAAAAAGATTTAAATTGCCTCAAGGAGTAGCAAGGTGCTTTAAGTCTTCATGAGGGCAGCAGGTCCCTGTGACTTTTATGAGTTGACTGAAATGTGGGTCAGAAGTTACAAGCAAGTGCTGTGGATTAAATACTGGAAAGAAATAATTTCAAGTACAGCAGCAGTCAATGAACTTGTGACCGATGCAGTGTTTGTTGTAATGGAGGAAAGTGTTGCTTAGAGCAGCAGTTTGACTTATTTGGATGTAACAGTTTGTGAACAATGCTGGAGATTGGTGACAAAGAGGAATCAAGCTTTGGTTACACAGGCTTCACTTTGTAAGGCAATTCATTGTTTTATTTTATTAGCAGGGTCAAACTGTTTTTAATCGGATTAATCACAGGGTTGCTGTGTATTAATTTGGATTAATCATAATTAAATATCATTCATTTTTAAGCTCTACTGATCGTGTTTCATTTTGCATTCAGGAACTCAAGAAAGAGCGATATGTGCACTTAATGTCTTTATTAACCCTTTATATATATGGTTCCTTTAAGGAACCATATATGATAACTTCCACACACATTTTAAATTGCGTCCCTGTGCCTCTTAGTGAGGTTTAGAAGCATGTGCTTTTCATTCAGCCAATCAGGGAAGATCAAGGCAACCTTCTCAGGTCAACTTAGTGTTCATGCAGAGGTGGACTTTGAAGAACACATTTGACCCTTAGTTCAAGAAGTGGCCTACGGTTGTCTAATGTGATAATGTGTATGTTAACAAGTGTCTGAATCAGCACTTATGTTCTAATGGTCTAAGTACATGTTTACATTTATTTATCACTTGGGGACAAGGAACAATAAAATTTAAACAGTAAAAAAAAGAGCAGTTGCAAGAATGGCCAGATAGTTGAAATCCGGCATTGCCAGCTTGTCTTTGTCTTGTTTGTCGCAAACTGAGCGACAAGTTAGCAGAAGTGCTGGCAGAATCCCACAAACTTACAGTATGTTTCACGTTAATGTGGAAGTGCTTTGGTGAAAAGAAAACTCTTTCCTGCAGAATGTGCATAATACTTTATGTCAGTCAACTGTTCAGTCTTGGGTGTTATTGTACTCAGATTTCCCATAGAGAGGACCAATATGCTGCTTAGCGTCTTCTGTCTTTATCAGTTGGTTCTGCTGCCTGTCACTACCGGGTCAACTGCCCATTTGCACATGCACGGTGGTAACTCTACTTGATCAAACTGCTCGAAATGTGTTGCCAGAGTTGTTCAGTCTTTCTGAGCTTCAGATGGATTAATTGCATTCAGATTTTTAATTACATTAATCTTGATGACGGATTAATCCATGTTAACATGTTAAGTTTGACAGCACTAGTTTTTATTCTTCTTATTTAGAGTATCGTTGCTCTATCACATGATTCCTGGGGACCTAACTTTATTCACAGTCAGTGGTCAGTAATAAAAACCTTGTTAGTGACTCCAGACCACAGACTGTATAAATATGGACGGTGGAACAGCTCCTCAAAAGTGAAGCCATGTTAATGAATGGGTCTTGGGCTGAATTAAAAATTTGAGTACATGACTATTCATTTTGTTTCAAGAATCTCTTCAGTCATTATAAGTAGTTAATATAATTCTGGTGCTTGTTCAATAAGTTTCATTGTAGTGAGTTGTTTGTCACTTTAAAAAACCAGATGAGCAATGCACCTTAAACAAAAATGCATGTGAGTCTGGGGGGGTCATCGATAACCCGACTCTGTGTGGCTCCCCTCTTGGACCATACTGATCAGACTCTGGCTCCAAGATGGTGTCCCCTGTCCCTGAGAAAATATTGTCAGTTTGACCAATACTAGACATTGGGATGCGTTGTCCATATTTATATACAGTCTATGCACTTTGCAGTACCCAGGATCTGACATTACCAGAGCAATCACCAAGGTGACAGTAGCTAAGCAACTTTGTGGAGAACCCAAGTCATATGTTGGTACCCATCTGCTTGCAGCAGGCTGGGTATAGCAATAGATAGTCACACTCCTCTGGGGTTCCTGCACTAAGATTGACAAATTTCCCCCTATTTATGTTATCAAGGTCATTCAGTTATATCTGCAGTCTGTTGGACAACATATTTATAGTTTAAGAGCTTGCAGCATGAGTTTGAAAGACGATGGTGCTTATCCACAGAATTTTTATTTTTTTATTTTTTGCATAAAAGGATTCAGGAAATATACAGTATGAGAAATGTAGCATCTGGGATTTTGCCCCATGGGCACTGTCAGTCTCTGATTTTTGACTGTCATGTTTCTTTTAAAACCTGTCTCCTGTGTATCCTCCAACTTTAATTAAATTGCTGGCACACGCTGAGCTTTAACAATACCCAATAGCTAAGGTCCATAATTTATGGACCATAAATGACTACGACGCATTAACTGTAAATATATTTAAAATGTATTCCTTCATGAAAAATATACATAGTACATATTTGTCTGTGTATTGCAACTCCTACCTAAGTCTACAAGGTTTAATTTTTGCCGTGTATTTCACCTCGTCTGCATAGTTTCTGTTTATGCTGTCAAAAATAGGACCTAGTCCCTTTAGGGTAGGTTAGCTAGCCCACTTCTCTAACTTTAGCTTTAATGGTTGGTATTATTAATATGTATGATGCTTCAGAGTCCCAATCAAATCAGGGTGCTTAACAGCTTGGGATATGGTGATTCATAATGGGTGTGCATGCAGTTTACTCTGAGACAAAGGCTTCACAAAAATATTAAGTGAATCTGTAACTGATTTCATATTCCAACAGACTTTCCTTTGTTAAGTACAACTAATAGAACTTATTTTGTGTCTGCTTTTGGATCCTCAAGGAATGGGGAAACAGTCAATAGTAATGGTGCAGTAACTCCATTTTCCAACAGATGGCTTTGTAAAATCCATGAAAATATAATGCAGTGTATTTTACCACATTCAGTAAGAGAGTGTAATGATTATTCACAAACCTAATTAGCATCAATAATCATTTCGGTTTGGGATAAAATTGGAATTGAACTCAAATGCCTAGCAGCTGGGAAAGAAATCACACAGATAACAATGAGCAGGCGGCATAGGTACACGAGGGACATCCACTGAAAATGTCAGTGCATACTGTGTGTGCTTTGCCATTTTCCAGCACCTACAAACGTACACACACATACCACCTCTCTTTCACCCTCTGATTTTGGCAGGAACGTCTGCACCTCATGAGACATTAGGTGGCAATGCGGCTGATACTAAATTATCTGCTACATTTCCTGGGAAGAGGCAGGTGTTGTTGTCCTCCCAATAAGCAGATGATGTTCTCAGTCTTAGTTAGATGTGAACACATTTCCTCAAAGGTCATATCTCACCTTCGAGGCACAAAGTGAAATTATTTTTGTGTGGCTTTAGGGAAAAGGTTTTTCTCCATGAAAGTGCATTATGAATGACTTAAGCAGCGCCATTGTGCAAAATAACCCGCATTTTTTCATGAGGTCTTTTTCTCAACGCTAAAAACATGGTTTCTTAACACTTCAGTAATTAATCGACATCCGACCATCAGCTTTCATTTCTTGGGGTCTTGGTCACGGTGGCAGCAGGTTAAGTAAGGTCCATACTTCTTGCCAGGCATGTTGCACAGCTCTCCCCAGCTAATGTCGAGGCACAGCCAGCAGTTATGAGACACACCAATTCCCAGTTACACATGCCAGAATAATCTCCACAAAGAGGCATGGAGGAAGCATCCTGATCAGATGTCTAGATCACCCCAATTGACTCCTTTCAATCTAAAGGCACTGTGGCTCTGTTTCAAGCTATTTCTGGCTCCTAAAACCGGCTGCCTTAGCCCACTTTGACTGCAGCAAGACATGTGTCTCCACTGTGTCCCCAGAGCCTCATAAAGTAGTGCACAGTTTTGCCAGATCGAGCAGTTTCATGTCAAATTTATTTTGTTTCAGTTTCATTTTACGGACAAAGATAGTTTGGCAGGTGGATAAAATTTGGGGAGGTTTAGGATAATTTTGGTGCGTTTTTAAAAGAAAAATGTCAATCTGCCTATCGGTGGACTACATTATGTCATAAAATGACTCTGTAGTAACCAGGTGAGAGTAGTTGCGGTGGGTGATTGCCAAAGTTTCTCGCTGGACAATTTCTGTGTTTCATCTCTTCTTCTTTTATGAGAGGCTAGTGTTAGCAATTCAAATGCCCTTTTGCTGGAAACCATCACCTGTATCTGGCAACACTGACTGTGCTGTTGTGTGAGCAGATGTAGAGCTGCATTGTTGACAACCAGCACACCTCTGATTTGTAATCAGCAGATTTACCCTTTCCTGCTGTCATGTTGGACAAAACATTTGATCGGCAAGTCTATGTTGTTCAATCACCGGTCAGACGTTATATTAAATAGTAACGGGAATGTGTGAGGTGTAAATGATTGACTTGGACTTTTTTCAAAAAAATGGTTTGCAAGAAAAGAGATGAAAAAATAAGATGAAATAATTACGTAGAAATGATTAACATTAAAATGCAATTGTTCTGAGTTTGTAAAAATTAGTCAAACCTGTATGTTTTACACCTTTTGAGAATTTATTAACGTTAGTCACAGTTTGTAAATGGTTAATGACCAGGTTCCTAGTCATCACTAATAATTTTATCACAATTTCAATGTCAGGCAGCAATTCAGTGATAAATATAAGTTTATTTTTATTGTTTTGTGTTGTTTACCCATACATCACATTTGTAATATACATGTTGATAAGGTTAATAACGCATTGGGAAATAGGTTTAATCACCATGTCTGCAGCTATAAGTGCTCAGTTTAACTTCAGTTAGTTAAATGGTCATGACGTGGCAACCCTGAAATTATTCTTATCAGTGACCAATGCATGAGTGTAAATTTGCTATTAACAAAGTTCCAACGTAATGCCAGGATATACAATTTAAGTGTCAGCTGTGTCCTGGAGATTTCTCACTTACTTGTTTTACATCACTGTTAACACATTTTAGGGTTCGCAGAACTTAAAAGGGGAGGAAAAAATATCACTGTCAGTCTTTGTAGACTCAACAATTTTGCTACATGCCAACAAGTTCCTCTCTCGTCAGCAGACTGCGACACAAGCAAAGCCCCGGGTAGCTGGGTTTCCGCCAAGCATGCAACATGAGTGTCATTTTTACAATGTGGCTTGACATCACAGTCCCACCGCAACACTGCAATTTGTGTGATAAAGGCAGCCTGAGCTGCTCTGAGAGGAAAAGGGGCACAAGAACAATAAGGACCCGGCTCTGCTTGTTCATCTCAGCTTGAAAATTTATTAAATTTAGTTTAAACACCATGGGAAGGTGGCAGGTTTCTTTCAATCCCCTATAATGAAGTGGATGAACAACTTCAGCCAAAATGTGAGGCGATTTTGGTCAGACTCAGCTCCTAGGATGCATTTTTCTGTCTGCTTCCTGCTGAGTCACAGGAACAAGGCTTTCTGAGTATAGTGGCACAGCAGGTGGTTTATTAAACTTGAGCTCTTAACAGATGCATAAAGACAGTAGAGGAGGGTGTGGTAAAGAGAGAAAAAATAAAAGAACTATACCAGAAGATGTTGTCTTAATCTAAACTAATAGATGCATGTAGCAGTTCAAATGTAGAGGACCAAGAATAGAGCCTTGGGGAATTTTTCTGTTTAATTGGCAACTGACACATAGTCCCTGTACTTCAATAAATAATACTGACTATATCACACTGTTTGGTCACTAAGTTTTTAGTCTGACTCCTTGTTTGCCCATGTTAAAAGCAGCACTGAGATCCAATAATTCAAGGACTATCTGTAATTTAATATGTCTCGGATGTGCATGGCAGAAATTCTTTGATAAAAATGTCCAAATGTTCTTTCTGTCCAAGAAAGTGTTTTATAATTCAGCCATGGCTAAGGTTATCCAACTTAAACACTTGCAGTAGGTAAGGGAAGAAGTGTTATTTAAAGGCAAACGTTTTTTAATCCACCTCTTATTTTGCGCAGCCTTACTTTCCATCCTGCTACATAAAGGACAAGCTCCTTCTGGCACTGGCTCTGAAACTTGCCACTGGATGTAATTCCTGAGCTGTGGATTCATCCAACACCAAACAAAAGACCCCAGACCTGCGCCAACTTTGCCAGTGAATCTCTATCTTCTCTCATCCCTTTCTTTGCTATAACACCTGCAGCTTAACACTGTGTGAGTGCTGCAAGGATGACACATTTATCTACATCCTGTTTTATGTCAGTAATGTGTAACGGAAGAGTCAATACAAAGCAGAAAGATTTACACTGAAAAAAATGAAACTTTTTAAAAACTGCAGGTCCAAGCATTAAACACACCTTTAAGGTTATTGATCTTAGTGCTAAGAGTGTTTTTGGAAGACAGAGTCCAGATCGATTTTAATGACGACTGAAACCTACTCTGGTCATAAAACCCCCGATTCACAACTTACAAGTGAAACACAATACTGAATCACATTCAGTATCAGTGTTTAACTACCTTCCAACTTGCTTTTTTAAAGTGTCTCAAAAAAAAAAAAAGAAGAAAAAGACTTTGAGCTGGTCACTTAGGGAATCTGTTTCAGATCCTCTCATATCAGAGGACGTCTTTGGCTCTTGAAGACGCCACTGTATCAAAAACAACCTTCATGTCGAGTTTTCACCTGTATTCGATGGGTAAGAGCACAGCGTATCGACATTACTTCAGAACCGATAAACAGCTACTGTTTCATACTGTATTTTCCCATTAGCATTCTATGCACGCTGTGTCTGTTGCCTCTCTCATCAATATGAGGTGTGGGTAACATGCCTGGCACATACCCAACTCTCTACAGCGGAAAAGCTGGCAGAGAAATTGGAATATTGACTCTCTATAATTTACATTTTAGCAGTTTCGTGCCAACCATGATTGCATGCTAAACATCAATAAATAAGTAAAGATGTCAGCAAACAAATACAATACATGGCCAGCCAGACTGACAGCACAGATACGGTGGATAGTCTATAGGGATTTGGCTGAAGCAAACGCTGTGAGTTTTGTGTGTGCAAAATTATCTTTCTTTTGGCAGCTGTCAGAATGACATTTATCCGACCTGATTTTATTTTTATTAGCTTCGTTGTGTGCATTTGAAAAACCGATGGAAGTCAATGGAACTTTGGGGGTGCAGTTTCAGCAATAGTGGCAGAGACAACAGTTGCGGGAGGTGACTTGGGCATGGTAGGGACTGTGTCGTAATGATCTCTCCAGCACATGAGATGGTTTTCCATTTATAGAGTAGACTTCCTGTCACTGAAATTCCCCGGGGTGAGTGGTAACATTTTTAAATCTAGCACAGTTTCAGAAGCCAGAGGCAGTACAGTACGACAAACATTGTCCAACTAGTGTGACTTAAAGTAAGAGCAACAGTTGTTGTTCTTGGTCCACATGTCCTTTCTATTGTTGGTTGTTCACACACATCCTGTATTGCAATGACTGTTTACTTTTAGCCACCTGGTACTTGGGTTTGAAAGAGCCTGAAAACAGTGCAGGGCTTTTATTGCAGGGAGCACAAGTACCACTGAAAATGGATCGTGAATTTTCAGTGTCACGCCCTTGCTCTCCGCTTTGGTAAATGATTGACTGACACATCTATTGCCGACTAATGGGCAAGACTATGAGCGCTGATTGAGAGAGTTGCAGCTGAATATTTGAAGGGGGAATCAATCCAGATTCTTACGGAAAGAAAAACTGTACCTGCTGGGCCTAAAAGAGAAAACTAATTTGAACAACAAACCAGCTAATTTGAAGAGACACATCGAGCTGAAGCGTCCCACCAGTGCTGGAAAATATCTGCGAGTGAATGATGATCACAAGAAGTCATTAACAAAGGGTGAAATCGTGAGCCAACTGTTCGGCTTTTATCTCTCTCTCTGTCTGTAATTTCAGAGTAAACAGTATTTAGTTTGGAAAGTAGCTAAGAGGAAATTCCACTAAAAATAGCTCAAAAACAACTCAAACTCATGAAAAGAACATTTGAGCATTAACTTGTTAATTTTGAGGACTGTGAGCAAAGCTTCAGGGTGATTGAAAAAAGTCAACACAGAAGTGCCAAAATATGCAAATGGCCATTTGTAAGCGCTGGTTACAAAAAGGCCTCTGTGTTGAAATGCCCTACTACACAGCAGAAATAACAATGTGTAAACAAGAGTTTTCCCTAAATTGTTAATATTCAAATTATAACGTTCATAACAAGTTATAAATAAACAATGTTATAATTTAGGTCATGGCTGCTTTGAGTGACAGGTGGGCACTATCGCAGGTGGGGAGCTGTCTGCCTAAGAGTCACCCGCTCCACCTCTTTGCATGTGTGGAAGGATCAAGCACCGCAAAGAGGAGCAACAATGACCTTAAAAAACGCTCTTTCAAAAGGGTGATGCTGTGGAAGGTTTATCTTTTGTCTTTACATGCAACCCATAGGATGAACTTTGTGAGCTGCAGTGCGAACAGGTTCGAGCTTGATCTTGTGAAATGTGAACTCGCCCAACACCGTTTACATGAAGCGAGCCTGAAAGTTGGGAACCATGCCAGAAGGTCTGTGAGGCTTTTCTAAAGCTGAATGCTAATGTCAGCATGTTAACAAAATCCCATGTCTGAGAGATAAGATAAAATAGCCCTTAATTCAATTCAGCGGGGAAATTTGCAGTGTTGCAGCAGCAGACAGTTTAAGGACAGCGCACGCGTTAGACACAGTGGAGGCTGTACTTGTGTTTGTTGCTTCATGAGAGAATAAAGATACGTAATATGTACGCATTTTATGTCTGCTAGGAATTAAATGTACTGTGTTCACTAACCTGAAATTGGTGCGTTATTTTTAGTTAGAGCCAAACACAAAAAACAGAGCAAAATGAGAGTAATTTTGAAAAATTGGGAATTCCATTAATATTTGACCAACAACAGCAGCACTGGGTGAACAGTGAAACAGTAAGTGCCACCAAATCTGAACGCAAGTCAAATGATGATAATATACAGTAGCTTCAGGAAAAGGGACTGTAGGAGATTCTTAAAACATAGCTATGAAACGCTACTAAATTTATTTAAACATCAGTAGTAGTGACACTACTTTCCTTCTCTATTCATACTTCTGTGTGGCTGAGCAAAGCTACTCAACCCGGACAAGATTTACTTGACTAAAAGCTGTTCTTAGCTAGTGAAGTGCGGCATGAGAGGTTCACACTGCAACCTCCAAGGCCTTTCCCTCCAGCATCAAAATTACACACTTGTAGCTACTGGATTTTTCATAAAGGACACCGCCATTGTGACTCCTCTATCCTCGACCCATTTAGTTTGTTCATGAGTTATTTACTGACAGTGTCAACCCCCTTTGAAGCTTACTCTCCCCAAGCATGCACACGCAGACACACACAGAAAACCCTGATGCACGTTTGCCTTCTTTTTACTGCCACAAAAATAGAACGTGCCTTTAATTATTTATAAACGAAAGCACATGTATTGGGTTTTATACACATAATTTGTTGTAGAAAGGGGTAGTAATGGGATCTGTGGATTCTGATCAATGAGAGGCAATCTGATGCCAATTGTAAGATCCAAAACACAAGTTAAATGCCTGTTTTTCTATCTTGTTCCATTCATACCTGACTCCCCCTTTGCCCGAACAGTGCAGCAATCCTCATGCACTTTAAAAATCAAACCACCATAGAGCTATTTTGCAGCCATTTTGGCCCAATCCATATCCCAATTGCACGCCCTAATCTGGAAAGCATTAGACAGTCACAAAACGATAGGAAATAAAAGCCATCTGCGTCCACCCGATTCTCCAGGCCTGCTATGAGTGTGGCAAATTTGGTGGCAGGGACCAAAGTGGCTGACGGTTTGTTCCGACCAATGTGTGTGGCCGTTTGTGAGTCAGTTAACTTTATCAGTAGCACCTCTTGGTCGTTGCATCGATCAGCGACTCCCCCTGTGTGTATGCCCCAAATGTCATGGTTATGGTTACATGTTGTGTTGATACCTAAAGTCAGACAGTTATCATTATCTGTCACATCCAGCCTTTACCAGTTCTTTGATTTTGTCCAATCAGAATCTCTGCATTCTCATTTTGGCAAGTTATTGCACGTCTTCACCGTTGCTCAATAAAACGTATGGTCGCATTCAAAATCCTTCTTATCACCTTTAAGGCACTACACAGCCAGGGCTTGACGAGTCACAAGTCACAATTTCTTATCAAATATTAACTAAACTAAATTATTCAATAATGTGACTCAAAATAATGATTCAAGATTTTATTCGTGTAAAATTAGCTTCCTAGCTATTTTTGCCTCGCTTACTCATTCTGCGCTCTTTTCTTTTCTTCTTCTTTGCTGGGGACATGTCATTCTTCACCCATGTATCCAGTGTTTTGTCCTCTCCAAATAAATTAAATGTTATATTCGGAAAACACTTAATTTTCCTAGCTATTGGAGTGAGTTAAAGTTGGGTGTTGCTGGTTGCCAGGGGCAACAGTGTGTCTGAATCGAGCATTCAAGAGAGCTGTATTCTAATTTTTATTAAATCCTGCGTTCCATCTTCAGCTTTTCTTTTGTTCATCCCCTCCCCGGGTTTTCTGACACCTTCAGTGTGCCTATGGCCTCCACATTATCACTTCAACGATTCACAACCATGTTCGCGGTTGTGAAGAGAACGCCTGATTACATGGACCAATGAGCAAACACTGTGCGCACGCAGTGCTCATGGGAGTTGTTGTGTGGTAGTCTCACTATGCATTTAGTTTATTAATTCAGATACTGTTTGACAAAACCAATTAACCGATAGATCACTACCGATCAGATCTTCTTATCTTGACTTTTTTTCTGCTTACAAAACTGAAAGTGATTGTGCCTTTGCTATGTTAGCCCCGACCCTGTGGAACCCACTTCCTAATAATAATATCAGAATTATTGATTGCACTGTTGCCTTACTGTTTTAATCTACTTTTAAATACTTACCATTTCATGTAGAGTTTTCTTAGACTGACATGTTCATATTGTACCTGGTTCATTATGTTGGCCTGCTAATAGATTTGCTTGAGACGTGAATTTATGCCTTGCACCATTATTTTATGTTTAGTCCATTCTTCGTTTTGTTAATAATTTTTTATTGCATTTTATTATATTTCTGGACATTTTATGTAAAGCAGAATCAGTTTGTAACTTTTTTGTTTTGAAAGTGATACACATATATATATATAAAACGGGGTAAGTTAAAGCTAGTTGACCACACTGGCTGTCAAAAGACAGCCTAGGGTGTGTTTCCATTCACTCAGTCTTCACTACAGAGTCTTCCCGTGTCCATTTCATTTAAATGCCTGAATTCTGTGAACATTACACAATATATACAATGCCACTCTCAAAAATTACACAGTGCGATGAAAACAGCGGCTTCTACACACTGACAGCAGAAAATTACAGTTCACCGCAGTGTCGATGTAAAATGTGTTTGATTACCAAGTGTCTGGGTTTACTACTCAGAACAGTGAGGCATCTAAAAAATTTTTTTTTCAACATGATACTGTGAGTTAAAACAACTTATTAGGTTGTCATCCATTGAAGATCCGTTTAAATATATTCATATTAAGTTGAGGTTTTAGTATCTACTTTCATTTTTATTTTATTTCAAGTTGACTGAAACTTCAGACAGATTCAGCTAGCATCTTGTTGAAAATGTAACACTTATTTCATAATATAATGACAAGACGTACAATGGTTGCCATTTCCATTTGAAGAAATGCATTGAATGACATTTTCCACTAAAAATGGCCACTTTGGAATTCCTGGCAGAGAAATGGCTTCTAAAATCCACCCATCCACATGCTTATGGCGCTAACGTTTTAATGCCTTTGTTTAATCCTCTTTGTACCCTTGTTTCAAAGGTATCACCATTTTATAGTAATAGTTCTGTCTACTTAAAAAATGTCAATTCAAAATTCCTCACCCCGCTTCACTTTTTTCAACTCAAAACTAGAGATGTGACTTAAGTGAACATTGAGTCAATGTCCAGTCAATGCATTACTTCAAGTTTAAGTTTTGAAAACTTATTAAACTGAGTTCCGTATCAAAACTTGTCCCGAATATTGGAGTTAAAGAGAAGAGAAACGTTCATATAAATGAATGGGGCTGTAATATTTTAAAGTGCACTGAAGCCTCGTATTGACTGACTCACTAACCAGAATGTTCAATTTTCTTCCTATTATATGTGATTATGACAGAAGTCACAAGAATAGAGCGGCGATATGAGCTGCTCTATCAGGTGTAGTGTTTCTACCTCCATTGTAGCCATTTTCACACTGACACTTAAACACCCCGTTGTGCACTATCCCGTCTTATTAGACTCTGGTAGTTACATCTCTAAAACCGTATAGACTGAATAAAAAAGGATAAAACAACGGAGCCCAACTTTTAACTAGCTTTCTGGATGGGCCATCATTGCTCCTGCATCTCCCTCGGTGTAAAACATCCCCACGTTGGTTAAATTGACACTCCACATGTAGCTCCGAGCCAGAGTGTTCGTCTATTCAAAGCTCTGTCAGGGTTCCCACTGGCATCCTCAGAGTGTCACAATCTCTTTGCATCAAGCTCAAAGGGGACTGGAGGCACCCTGGGAAGTGCAGCAGAATGTTTATGTCACTGCCTTAAAGTAATCCATGCAGCTGAGTGTGCTTGCTGGCTGCCTCGCTGCACTGAAAATCCTCCAGGCTGCACGCTTTATACACATGAATGTGGCAGTGGCACTAACCTGACCCTTCCCTATCTGCCCTTTCATTATGCAAATATCTTCCTGTCAATATATCATCCACACTAACCCACTCTCAAAGACTGTTATGTCAGATTATATCGTTTCTGTTGCGTTAATATTTGAATGACTGACTACAGCTGAGGACTCACAGTCAAGTCATATTTGTCATTTTCTCTTAATTGTGAAAGATCCAAGGTTAGTCACAAACCCAGTTTCAGTTTGTACATGTGAAGTGCTGATGAATTTGTTTCATAATGTAGTAATTTAAAATTAAAATTAGATACCCTTTTTACCATTTAATAATTAATGGAGGAAAGTGATGAGGAAACTGCTATCATATTTTCAAATTTAATACCCAAGTTTTTCCCAATGTCCTTTGGGGTGGTGACCTCTTGGCTAATAGTCTGCAAAGATGGGACTTTGGATTGCACGTCCATCTGGCTCCCAATAGACTTCAGAGCAAGTCTTGTTTTAAACAAGTCTTGACTTAAAAGCATTTTAAAGATCTGTCTTGTGACAATACAATGTTCTGCTGGAAAACTTTTAGACCTGGCATTCATTCATGTGGATGTTACTAGGTGACATGTACCACCCACCTAGACCGGACCAGACACCCCCAACCCATAGCAATGACACTCTTTGATGGTAGCAGCCATCCCCAGCTCATCTCCCAACATCCCATACTTCTCGTCACGTGAGACTTCCCTTTGAGGAAGTGGACTTCAAATGAGCTGGTCACATGACCCCTGTGTCATCTCCAGTGGCACCGGTAATGGGGAATTGCAAAAAAAAATTCCATTGCACTTTTGTGATAAACTTTTATATCGATATGTCTGAAAAAAAAAACACCTCTTGAGAGCATAAAAGTGTTTTACCGATATTTGAGAGGTTTTACGAAATGTAGACAAGTTTTTTTATTGTAATTATTGGGTTTTCTAGAGATAATACAAACACAGCAACTGACACACACACAAAAATGGTTAACAATTTAAACAAAGATGAAGAACAGCATAAGGTCTTGACTTGGCCTCCAAATTCATTAGATCCTGAACTGATGAAGTATCTGTGGGATCACAGAGGCCCCTCCCCTCAACCCATAGGACCCAAAGGCCCCCACTAACAACATCTTGTTTCCAGGACAACCTCAGGAGGCCCATGTCCATCTCTGATGAGTCACAACTGCAATGACTCAGTCTTCACAAACCAAACAAGACAAAATGCTAAAAAATATAAAATGAATGCCCTCCCAAGAACGAGAATATAATGAAAAGTGAAATGTTAGGTACCTCCTTTCTAATGTCTTACCCTTTTGCCAGACAGTCCATTGCAATGCCGTCACCACCTTGCAGTATTGCTGCTTGACTCAATCTGGACTGGAAGGACTTTATGGGCTACAATTGTAAATTCTGGACATGAGTCTATTATGTCGTCTCAGGGGTATCATGACCCCTCACGGCCAATTTAAAAGAGCCACTTCTGCTGCGGGAACCATAGCCAAAAGGTCCATGCTAATTTCAGCTGTGAGCGAGCAAATGCTGATGACACAGTGTATTTATTCCAAACCTCTCTGCCCTATTGGCCTCCACATCAGCATGCAAATGAAGGGTGGAGGATTGTGGATGTTGATGGGGTGCCCGGTAAATATTTAAATTACGGAAGCATGAAGGCATAATCAGACCTAAATTATGATGGGAGCGTGGGGATGCAGGGTAGGGGTGGAAATTACAGCAGCGATTCGCAAAACAGTCACACATACACTCTCTTTGTGATCCACAAAATCAATATGTACTCTGCTGCCCACTCACATTGAACTGAATTCAGAATAAGGGCAGCTTCGACACTGACAAAGTAAGGTAATTAAGTGTTTTCCTCATGGGGTAATTTTGTACAGATTTTTACTGTGACAGGAAGTAGGAAACGAGCTGAAAGAGGCTGACATTTTGCACCGAAAGCAGATTTTCATTTCAATACAATCTGACTATTGGATTTGGAGGCGGGAGACCGATACTGACATGCAACTCGTAAAATATGCCACCTATTGCTTCGTATTTGTTTCCTCTCTCTCTCTGACTCTTTCTAGCCTTTTGCATTTCTTTATGGCCCATCGGGAAATTCTTCCAGGAGCCGACAGAAAGAAGAAAAATCCACGCATTTTTAGCTGAGTAAATTAGTATAATTGTAATGAATAGTGAACACTGAGCAAATTGCACAGAAGCACGTCAATGTGTCCCCGGTAGCAGCTTGTAGATACAATTATGGCACAAAAGACAGCTCCTCGATACATTCTGCGGGCAGAATGGCTAACCCTGCTAATTGTGCTGAACAAACTCGAAACAGCCAATTCCCACGGGGCAGCCACATAATACACCACTAATTACTGTCTCGCTACATATATATTCTCTCAATGTGAAAGCCAATGATGAGACTTTCCCAGACAAGAGTTTTATTATGCACTTATAAAACATCCATTGGTTCCTGCGCATTTAAGGAGATTACCATCTGGCTCTGTTTTCTCTCGTGTAATTTATTTGTCATAGCAAACATTTTTTTTTTTTTTTTGTTAATCACAAGGTGTACAAGGTGAATTGACAAGAGAATAAAATGCAGATATACGGACTTAGTACTGTTCAAATAAAGGTAATGATTTGCCATTCACAGGACAGTCAGGGTCACACTGTTCTATCTCTAAACTACTAAGCTTCGTGACATTCAGGGTTATTGTGATAAATGGTGCCTATATTGGAGTCCAGGAGGCTTATTCAACTGACAACAATACTTGGAGGACCTGTCTGTTACACACTAAGAAGAAAAAACTAAACTAAAAAAAAAAAAAAAAGCCATAATCATGCTATGTCTCAAGTACCATCACTTATTTCACTTTTTGCTCCAAAGATGCTGAGGGATCGTCACAGACCTCAGACCTCCAGCCTGGAGAGGCGTAGGCTGCTACTTTTTTTCCCCAATTAATACTGTAATGAAAATAACTGAATCCTGACCGCGCTCACTGTAAGGTCAGCTACAAATGTGTGTGTGTGTTTGTGTGTGTGTGTGTGTGAGCACCTGTATTGCTCATATTGTGGAGGGAAAAAGGTATTCATGCAGTCAGCGATCCAGCAACAAGGACAGAGAGCAAACACACACAACATCGTGGTGTGTCTTGGTGACACTTTCAGGAAGTTTTGGAGAAGGAAGCACATCGAGAGAAGGGGAAGACATTTGGAAAAAGTAAAGGGATTTGGGAAAGGCCGCCGCCTGCAGTCAGTGACCTGGAGGACATTTTGGGAAAGTGCTGATATTTTGCCAATTAAAGATATTGTGGGAAAGTTGGGAGATTTTGGGACAGTGACAACAAGTTGGGACAGTGAAGAGACTTCGGGGAAAAGTGAGGACATTTTGGGGTACAGAAGACATTTTTGGAAAAGGATGACATTTTGGAAATATGAAGCCATTGTGGGGTAGAACATTTTGGGAAGTTAAGACATTCTGAGGGAGGGAAAATAGTTTGGGACAGTGAAGACATTTTGAGGAAAAAGAGGACAATGCGAAAAAAGCAAGGACATTTTGGGACAATGAAGACATTTTGGTAAAGTGAGGACATTTTGGGACAGTGAAGCATTTTCTGGGAATGAGAGGATCATTTGGGACAGTGTGGATATTTTGGGAAAGTGAGTATATTGTCTGGGTGCATTGTCCAGACATGAATCTATACTTGATGATGATGATGCTATGATTATGGTTTGGTTGTTTAGACACTGAGTAGAGAACCTGTAACTCGCAGTGTAGTTGATAAATTTTCATAAAAGATAAGGTTGATGAGAGGGAAGTGAATGCTTCTAATGTAATGAGAGGTCTGAACGTAGTAAGGACACTGAAAACCTTTTTCCCAATTTTGCGTCTAGTGTGACATAAAGCTGGATTTTGGGGGATTTTGTGTGAAATGTCCTGACAGCTATTGGATACTTACAGTAGCTGTATACTTTAGTGCAGACACACACTTAAGATGAATCATATTAACTTTGATCTGCCTCTGAATTCAGTGCCTTTATTGGCTCAAAGTGTACTGTACATATTTACAAAACTAAGTCATCCAGACAGGATGGCAAGGACAAGGAGGGAACACACATTAAACAAACCCTCAAGACATGCGGATATCCCAACTGGGCCTTTGTCAAAGGCTCAAAAAGATATCCCAGGAAGGACAGGGAAGAGGAACAAAACAGAAGGAAGAACATCACCATCCCCTACATAGCTGGGGTATCAGAGAAACTAAGGAGAATTTTGGTAAACACCGCATCCCAGTTTATTTCAAACCTGAAAACACCCTAAGACAGAAACTGGTCCACCCCAAGGACAAAACACCTAGACAGAAACAGAGCAATGTAGTGTACGCGGTTCAGTGTAGCGAGGAATGTACAGACCTGTACATTGGGGAAACCAAACAACCCATACACAAGCGCATGGCCCAACACAGGAGAGCCAGCTCATCAGGAAACGACTCAGCAGTCCACCTCCACCTGAAGGACAAAGGACACTCCTTTGAGGATAACAACGTCAAAGTCCTGGCCAGAGAGGACAGATGGTTTGAGAGAGGAGTTAAGGAAGCCATCTATGTCAAAATGGAGAAACCTTCTCTAAACAGAGGAGGTGGACTGAGATTTAATTTACCAACTATTTATAATTCAGTTTTGACTTCTGTCCCCAAGAAGTTTCAACAACATTCACACATTGAGCCTCCAGGTTCCCATGGACAATAGCCTCGTTAGAGCTCTATTCATAGGGTAAGCTAGCCTAGGCACACAGTTCCCCCCATTCAAGGACAGGTAAGTATCAGCCATTATGGTAATTAGTGACTCCAGTTTCTGGTCAAGCAAGTTTCTGGTGGGTGCTACCCACAGAGTTTTTCCTATTTAAACCTCAATTTCCCACTAGTTCATCAGAACTGAAGAAGCTACTCGGATGAGTGGCGAAACGTCTTCAAGAAATTCTACAAGTCCAGCTGACCTTATTCAACGCTTTTTTGGATTACCATGACCTGGATGACTGAGAACCTTCACAGACATAAGTCACTGACGCTGCTGCAGATTTATTTTAATGCCTAACACAGGTTGCTAGAGAAGCTGCATACTGGAATCCAGTTTTCTACTATAGTTGCTTTCTAATGCAGCTATACATATATATATATATATGTATATATATATATATATATATTATTTTTTTTGGCATCGTCATGTTTGTATCGTAAACTGAAAGCAGCCTTCTGAGCTAAACTTCACATATCAAAAGTGAAACTACTAAATGCGGGGCTCATATGTGAACATGCATAACTAATTTTCTAGTGACAAGCATGGCACGTCCTACGTTACTTTCACAGACCGGAGCATGAAATCATTTAAATAATTTTACATTGATTATTACAATCTTTCCCACCGTGGTTCCCCAGGCACATTTTGTATCAGCGCACTGGCCCTCATAGCCTACAGAATCTATCCGCTGCACAACGCTTAATGAGTCTACACAGAGGTCGGCGATGCATTCATGAATAAGAAGATCTCTGGACGGATATGCACATTAACTGCAAGCATTAAAAGAAATGAAGTGTTTCCAGTATGTTAAGATGAGCCCGAGGTGTCAGTCGTCTGTCACTCGACGGATGAATCCGAATGGAACTAATGGTTATGACCGTGAGAGCTTCTGTCTGTGCCCAGTCATTGTTAAAAGCAGTTCATCAGAACAGCATCAGGGCCTCCCAAGGTGAAAGGCAGGTGGTGAATCTGAAAGGTGAAGAGGATTTTTGAGACGATGTAAGTGCAAGAAGAAAGTTTGCAACCAGTCTGAGAATCACCTGACCGTGTGGTGTGTTTATCAGCTCGGTGCGAAATACAAGCAGACAAAAGCGGTATCAGTTATTATTGCCAGAGCGTTCACAGGCATACACAAGCCTCTGTCTGGTCTCTCGATCTCTTCTCTCTAAATCAGGCTATGCAGACCCATCTATTCATTCAGAATCAGGTCATCAACCATCCAGGATGAGATGAACCCCCCCACCCCCCTTGTCTCCCTGTGTGACAAGACTGTGGACAGGTGGGTGTGCAGGTGTGTCCATTGATCCAAAATGACAGGTGGCCTCTGAGTCTGTTGCCTGGAGACAGAGGCTTGGCAGATTTGACAGGGAGGGCCAGCTGCACCTCAGGCAGACAAGGGACAGGCCAAACCTGGTGCCCAGGAGCCGTGACTGAGAAGAGGTCAGCACTTGCAGTGTATCGTGAAATTATTTCTTGATGAGAAAAGGATTCCTAAGGTTGTTTTCATTTGTCATGTGGACGAAAGATAGGGAGTAAGAGGTACATATTGAATGAAAGTCTCAAGTCAAATCTGTAATAGTGCTTGTGTGAGGTACACAATGCAGTTAAAGTGTTAAAGCCCACGTTCAGAACATCTATGGTGAGTCAAAGGCAATGCAAAAACAGGAAAGGACCGCTCGACAAAGTCTACGGGATACACACATCATTTGCGAGCATTCTTTCATCTTTATTAGATCGCCTTTATTTCGTTGCTCTGGATTATATCACTATAGCACTGCTATGAGGTGGCATTGGTTTTATTGCTGTTCCCGGAGATTTAAACAATATCTCACAGAATGAAACCCATTTCAGAGGAGGTAAAGCCCTTTACCTGTAGAGAGAAGCTTGAGTGGACTATGATTTAAATACAGAACACATTCCAGTAGCTTATCACAATATCCTAAATAACTGACACGAATAATGACAAATGCATGACACAGTCATTGGTTTTAACTTCCTGAGACCCAAAGTTTTGTTTATAACATTTTCCTCCAAGATATTTGGGATCAGTGGAACCGAAGTAAAAACTAGGTATCATCTTTGAACAGAAACTAGTTTTTGGTGAGAAAAAAAAGTCCTCATATGTGGACACAGGGATTATTCCATTGTGTAATACATTGAAGTCACCAATGCGCATCAAATGTATAAAACTATTTCAATACCTGAGCATTGCTGTGCAAAAACAAGATTTCAAACAATGAAGTCCTAATGTCCTCAAACCAGTACCTGCTAATTAGCAACGTTGAAGCCCGTTACAACCATAAAACATGATGAGGTTGTGTACTTTTTCCACTTTTGTCCCCTGATTGGCTGTAGAATGAATGCATGTATTGACCCTTTGCTACCACTAGACTTCAGACAAAAGCATCCACTTATGAGGACAACAGGTCTCAATGAAGCCGAATAAGCTGCTACAAACCTAAAAATTAATGTCACCATATGAGGACGCAGGTTCTGGAGAGGAATATTATTTCATAATAAATAAAAATAATTAATAAATTCATATTTGGTAATTTGAATAGCTTTAGAATCCTAACATGCTCAACTTTTACTAACATGAAGACTACAAGCAAATAAAAGTTAGTAGGAGTTGAATGACTTTGGATTTTTTTCAAGTCAACAATGGTAAAAACACAGTAAAAAGTAATGCTTTGTAACAATGAAATCTACATTCTTGACCTGAATTATAGTGTCTCACGCAAAGGAAGCTACAGAGGCTGTTGCAAGGCAACTGAAATTCGAACATGGGCTGCTGTCGGCCATAGACCACGTCAACAACATAAACACCGTCAGCCTATATAAATCGGCACTGTCGCCAGCATTTCACAGTACTTTACAGTGTGTTGTAAGATAGGATAGTGTACCATGTGTCAATTAAAAGAAAAAAGTATGCGCTCTGTAAACCAGCAAAAGGTCTAATAACTTTGGACAATGAAATTCACCAACAAATTGTTGATTTGCAGCGTCCTTCTCTTGTTAACTGACTGTTGGCGTTAGTGGATAACTTTTCTGATGAGTGTGCATTACAGTAGTACATTTGTTGTATGTCAGGACTGACTTACCTATCCTGCATCTCACGGTAGAATGGGCTTCATCTTTAGTGAAGTATTTCCACTAACTTGATGAACCTCTGGACTCCTCAGCTGTTACGTGTTGTTATTGTCATGTGATTGGCGACTAGTCGACTTCCTGCTTAAAGTGCCAGTTATACTGTAAATGTCTTTCTTTCTCATGTGAAAGTTTGAATATTTCCTATTGTTATTAGATGGTTTAGCACTGGAATATTACATGACAAGTTATAGCATGATGCAATTCAATGGAAATGTTTTAGGATCTTACGAGTATGCAGAAATGTCACTTGGACAGTATCTGATCATGTTACTAAGCAAAATTCACTCTTGTCCTGATCTGCAAACGACATGAATGTGTGCATAACGTTGTTAATGGGGATTAATCTAGCAGTTGCCTGAGATGAACTTTGAAATGCAAATATTAAAAGTCGCCAAATCCTCATGGGACAGAGAGTGTCTGAACTAAATAACATCTAATATAATCGTTTTTGACATATGACCCTCCCTAGAGCTACACTGCTAGCTGGCTGAAAACTTACTGGTCAATCATATCAAGTTACAAAACCCAAAAACCACAAGGTGCAAATCCAGCAGCTATTAGCAGCCGTTGCAGTCAACCACACCAGTGACCAGTCCCACTGGCAGTTGGCATTTATTTTAAAAGGCATGTTACAGTGAAATAATACCCAACAATCATATGAAAAAACATAGTTTTGTCAGCAGATGAGAAACAAAATACCTTTGTACAGCCTGGGCACACACCTTCGCTGGCCAACTCGCCCCACCCCATCTGGTCTACTATGTGAATGGCCACAGTCCAGACGCAGTTCACGTTGGCCAGCTGTGAGCACCTTTATGTGGCACAAGGTGCACCATCTGTACCTGCTAATAGGGATGAGATGGGAGGTAATGTAGTGCTAAATAATGGAGCTGGTCTCCCTGGCACCACCTGTACCCCAAATCTCCCATCACGTAAAACTGAAAGCACGATCGCTTCCTCAAAGAGAACAGTGTGGCCCCATCACTTCGGAGGTCTCACTGTTTGCCATCAAGTGACAGAAACCGGCGTAGGCAGGGAATATTGATGTTTAAATCAATCATTCAATCACTGTCTCCGTCTACAAAACTGGATGAGTGAAGGTTCTAATAATGCATTGTGGTTATGTTGCGAATCACTGCGGCTTTGTTGTCATTAACACTTAAAGTACATTTCTTGTTAGATTTCATTTAGGTTCTCCTTTTGAACAGAGACTAGCCGACTGCCTGTGTGGATTCAGATCTTTGAATGAGGTAAATGAGGTAAAGTATGTCTCTGAGGCAATACTCAACTCACAACACATTTTCCCTGAAGGAATTGTCTTAGGGGGAAGGAAAGGTCTGAAATAGACAAATACTATTTCACATAAACCTGGATTGTTTTTATCTTAAGAATATATATATATATATATACATATATTTCTTTTAATACAAATGTACAAGTGTAGTGTTTTTCATGTTATGATGATATATGAGCATTTTCATGTCATATCACCATCTGGTTATAATATCAGTTACAGCAGTTAAGTACTGTTAAAGTATGATATATGGTATTTTTGTGTTTTCGTGTGATTTATATGTAAAATGCCATGCTAACACGCCATTGTAAAACTTCTGGTAGTAGTTTTGAGAGGGTGCCACAAGGGGGGCGGGCGCACAACTTTTGAGCTTTTGAACGTTACGTATCGCCTGGCTCGCTCCTTTCAGTCATTACATACTTGATCTGAAGAAAGTTTCTGTCCGTCCATGCTTTCATTGAAATACTCCCATTTTTAGGGATGAATCCCTCATAATAAGCGCTTACCTTCATATATATAGATGTTCACGAGAGTATTTGTGATGTGATATGTTCAGGTATCGTTGGGAAGTTCTCTACCTCACGATGAGTAAGCTAACCACATTAGCCTCTTGAAATGCTAACCGCGACTGGTAGTAGGTTGTAACTATGGAAACAAGTTTGCAATATTTATATGTTTTGAAATGTACACATACTGAGCGAATATAGTGTTAAGACTGTGTGTTGTGTTTGTGTATCTGAAATATCATGCTTTACTAGTCAATTGTTATCCAGATTTGCAATTATTAATGTGATTTATGTTAGAGATAGCGTGGACATGTTATGCTGCTGATTAATGTACATTTTATATAATAATATTACAACACTGTCTATTGGTGTTTGTTATAGGCTATTTCAGCAGAAGAACTGTACACATTGTGATACTGTGCTGATATTTGTATTCATGTCAACCAGTTTCAGTCATAACATCTGTGTAAGAAAGTTTGCGTGCGTCCATGCTGTCATTGAAGTACTCCCCTTTTCAGGGCTTTTACACTAAACCACAGTGTTTACCACACCATAACATTAACTACAACCTCCTTTATCCTTTTAGAAAGCTGCAGCAACAGTGTTTACTGTCAAAATAAACACACACAAATGTAGCATGCGCTGCTCATTTAAACATTAAATTATGGTTTTCAGAAACCTGGATATGTTTATTTTTTGCAGCAAATGAAAGAATCACAGAAGATGCTATGTTATTTAGTCCCTTTAAGTCTTCCAGCAGCCTATGCTTTCGTAACGGTGCTCGATGAACAGAACAGACAACGAGCACACGGCAAAGGCCCCACGACTCGTGGCCATAAATAGAATACCGAAATAGCATAGTGAGAGATGCTCTGCGCTTGTGGGTCATGATTTCACAGTGAGACCACAGTATCAGCAACAACTGCCTGGAGCAAACACTTCTGCAAAGGTCAGTGCCGTACATGAGAAAGGTTGTCACTGTACAGCAGCAGCCTGCGGTTTGTGTTTATCCCTTTAGACGATGCTTTTAATATGTGAAGTATTACAGCATTTAGGTAAACAAGTCCTGTTCCATCGTATGCAAAGAGTGCCCTGGTGATTTCCAGGCAAGGCTGCGGTGAGAGTCACGTGTTAATGATGGCAGACAATGGTAAGCACAAACCTCAACAACTATTACTTCCAAACTCTGAGTGACGACTTCAGAATAATGAATGGTTGACCATGTTTTCAGATCAGGATGCATTGCGTTTATAAGGACTATGAAGAAAATTTTAGACAGAGAGACAGGGTCACCTGACTTGCTCATCTCAGATTTAAACTCTGACGAGAAGTTCATCTATTACAACACTTTTCTTTGTTGACAAAGAAGTCAAAAAATCAGTTTCCTATCCTCAGAATAGTGACTTTTGTCTGAGTTAAAAATGCTTTATTTTAAGGAACTCTTACATATTTGAAATGTTGCTATGTAAGTATGTGAGAAGAATTATTTGTTGATGCTGTTCAGTGCTCAGTTTTACTTTTACTAACATGAAAAGTCACTAAGATAAATAATGATACTTTACTCTGCACGAACTTCTTCGTGCAACAGTAGTGAGTTGATTAAAATAAAATGCGGCTTGTTAGAGATAAAAAGAATGAATACATGAAGAAAACTGTCAAAGATCTTTACAACAACAAGTGCTCCAGTAACAGATCTGAGTGTGACGATAGACAGAAACCACAGCTTACAGTGTAATTTAGAATCTACTGTACCCCAGGTACTGGTAGATCTGTTCTGATCTCCGGATCTCCAGTAGCTGATGGAGGGCTGACATCCTGGAGAGGCCCGCTCTGATCGGGTCAGTAACTCATTCAAATTCTTCAAAATAACACACAAAGTGACAGGAGAAGTTGACTTCTTGGGCCCTGGAATAAAGGTGACAGGTTTGAAGCCTGCAGGGACAAACACCTGCTTCAGGGAGATATGTCTGTGACGCCAACTGCCAGCCGAGCAGCACAGTGTTTGCTCGTTTGGGGTGATGACAGTCTCTTGTATTTGCCGTTATTTTTACTGTGTGACATTTCATATTATAAAACTGCGAGGACACAGATGATTGTTATTACAGCCTCTGACGGAAGAAGAGACTGTCCTACTCTTCAAACTGTTTATAAACCATGAGTTTCCCTTCTACAAGTCCTGCATTTAGTATATTAAGGTGCAATAAACTGAGCTGAGCTCGGTTTAAGACATGTAAGTGCCTGTAAAGCATTTCAGGGTCGGAAATATTAGACAGCAATAACAAAATGTCTGCCAAAGGCTTGGACTCTGCTCAGTGAACCCACATTATAAAAATGAACACTTCTGATCTGTGCCCAAAGCCTGAGTGTAAAACAATCTTTAGAAAGCTACCTTTGTCGTTGGGAGCACATATACCTCGCACAGCATGTCGTTCATCTACGTGTGACCCGGCAGTCGCAGCCCCTCCACACATTCGCATTCATCTCCATTAAAGCCGGAGAGGGGTTTGCCAAACCCTCCGCACCTCTGTCAGTCCTCATGCTTTGGATGACATTGAGCCCAGCAGTTGTCGAGGAGCTACGGGGAAGGTGAGGGTGAGGGTGACACGGTGGGAATCATGCAGAGTTGGACCGCTGTGAGTACTAATAACCCCAACTAGCACCTCTGCATCTTCTCCCACTGCTAATATTATCACTGGGGTTCTTAAGAACACCACTACTTTACTGTTACCTGCCATTACAGTTTCTACTAAGAAACTACGACTAGTAAATACTACTTTCCTAGAACTAGTACTATTGCTTTGACTGTAGTATTTCACCACTGCTACTTACACCTTGTACTACACCTGTGATCACAGTAGCTACTCTGACACTGCTAGGTATACTGCTGTTGCTGCTCTGATCGAAACACAGCTAATAACGGTTTTCCATTCTGTTCAATAGAAAACTACTTTTTTGTTTGTGTGTTTTTGAATCTTGGACTTTTCTGTTAGTAGGCCATAACAGATTTGAGCTTTTGTTCAGTTTTAGTTTTTATGTCTGCTTTTCCTTTTTCACTTTGAAAGGATTATTGTCCCTGTGTCTTTCTGTCGATTTTACTTCCTTTGTGTTTTTCCAGCTGTGACTGTGTCCTCCACCTTCATTGGTTTCATCTGTGTCTTGTTAACATATCAGACTTTGTCTGTGTATATCTGATGTCAAGTCATTTGTTGAGATTCCTTCATGTTGTCCTTGTGTTCATGCCTCTAGTGCCTGATTTTGTGTTCCTTGGCTCCTTGCATCCCTTTTGGTATTAGCCTGATTTGTTTCTTCAACATCTTTTGTTTGGATTTGTGTTTTGGACTTTACTTGCTTACCTCGACAGCATCTCTCGACTTTGAGTTGTTCATCCAGCCTTTCCCCGATTGTGTGTTTTGCGTTTGAGCCCTTTATTTTTCTCCAAATGCTGTAGCCTGACTCAGCTCTTATCAAACTGAGCTTGGCTGTGGTATTTGGACTTGTCAGACTAGTGACAAAACTGCTGCTTCAGCTGTTGGTGCTTCTGATTTTGTTAACTTTTCCTGCATCATGTCATTACTATACTACTGCTTTTATTCACATGAATGCCAGGCCCAAAAGTTTCCCACCAAAATATTGAATTGCCACAAGATGGTCAATGTTGTTCACTTCTCCTGTCAGTGGTTTTAATACTGTGCCTGATCAGTGTACATACTTTGTACTATGCGGTTCAAGTGTTGACAAGGTAAAGGGGAAAAACCCACCCTCCCCCATTTCACCCACCATTGCCCATCAGACCCAAAGTCATCTGGGCGTGTGGAGGCCACAGTTTTATTGGCACTTGTGACCCACAGCAGACCTGCAGCGATCAACGAGGGGATGGACACTCCTGCGAGTCGCAGCAAAGGGGGCCAGTGGCCCATAGCAGCTTCGTTAACGCCGGTACATTAACTGTAAATCCAGGCAAAGACACCCACGGACCCCCCTGAACATCCGTTGAGAGGCCTCAGCTACAGCTTGTGAGGGTCAATCTGCAATAAAAGGCATCCGTTTTCACAGCCTGCGGCAGAGAGATTGGAGACCTCCCACTCCTCTTCGAGCCATTAACTTCACCCTTTCATGGCAGGCACAGGGCCAGTCACTGAGCTCCCATAATCCCTGAAATTACCTTCACCTGACCTTCATATACCCGAGAAAAGAAGGATGTATGAAAAGACGGGACAGCTGAAGAAGAGGCTGCAGCTGCGGATCGTTCATTAAAGGAACGATACACAGAGTGTGTATGAATTTCTCTCAAGTTGCGCAGATATTTCTCATTCTGAAGGAAACCATCTTTTGAAGGATACCGTTAAATATATAAAATGGCAACCTCATATTTCTAGGAATTTGTGTTCCATGTCCGTAATTTGAGAGACAGAATATAAATGTCTCTACAGTACAGTAGGTTAAACCACACACCCAGCCAGTGTTTCATTTTTTGTGCCAAACTATTTTTATGACATGTTTTTCTAATCGTTTATATGTATATATGTGTGTGTGTGTGTGTGTGTGCGTGTGTGTGTGTGTATACATAATCTGCAAGATGATGCACAGCATAGGAGAGGATGTACAGTATGTGGTAACCATGGTAACATGTACTGTATGTATCCACCATGGTTAACTCGCTGTGCTCTGTGCCAGCAGGTAACAAGCATGTACACATAGAAAGCATCAAAGTGCAAAGGCTCGTGCAAATTGAGGTATTTCTGTTTGTGAGTTGTCTTTCTTCCGTACGTGCTTTGGCTGATCCATTGCTGTGAATGAAATATCACAGGAACACTCTGTGGGTATTTCTTAAAATATTCACTTGAATATGCTGTTTAAAAAGCCAAAACACATTTTTGGTAATAACTTACGAACCTTGACATAGACTCAAGGATTTACTGATTGAGAACTGAGATTTTGGTGGTCAACTGTTACTGTAACCTCATGCATCTCCCTCTATCTGCGGGAGCTAATTTCAAGTCCACACACTTTAAAACAATGGGACTCAATCTCTGACTTATATCTACAACCTTGCCTTCATGGAGATGTTTGGCAGCAGAGCAAAAAAACTCTTCGTCTTGGGGTCAATTTATTCCACGGCATCTTATTTTAAAACAAAGGGGTGCACTTTCCACACCGTGGTGCACATGCACGCTGTCTGCAGGGCAAGCTGCCTCTGACCGATGACGCTGCTGCTCTCTGTGTGAACACAGGAATGTTCTCTGTCCACCAGTTGCACTTGGCTGGCTTTACAAGGAATCCACCCACTCGCCAGTGAGATCAATGTTACCGATTCAAATACCTTACATCTGTACAGGGAAGACATTCTTCAAAAGACTGTGCGCAGATGGTTTAACCTTTAACAAACAAGCACCTAATTCCACAAATAAATGGTAAGGACTTTACAAAAGTGAAGTGAATATCAACACTGAATCATCCCTTTTACACATTTCACAACATGTATGGAAGAGTATCACAGTGTGCTTTCATGTGTGTCTTTACATCACTGCGTGGTTTTCAAACGTTCACAGGTTCCTAACTGTATGCAGAAAGCACAAACTGGATATTCTCTCAGGAGTTTAAGCTAAAAAACCAACAAACAAACAAAGAGCGTGGCTGCAAAACGTGCCTTCCTGAAGCGGATGTGTTTAAAATGAATTTCGCAGAATACGGCCATATGACCACACCAGGGTCTGCGTTGCCGTAGAGTCCACTGCCTTTTTTTTTGTGTGTGTTCCAGCAGTGGAGACACAGCAAGCCACAGACCATTTTGTACGGTTTTGAATTCCCTGGGGGAATAAACAGAACACACTGGAAAAAAGGCATAGAAATAGAATGAAAGACTAATACGGTGGGGACCCTTAAGGGGAAATATGGATGTCCTGCAGGGTAGACGCACCAAGTCCCCCAGCACAACAAAGCACTTAGAGTTCCAGTTGCACTGCTCACCTTGCGTTTACACAGACAAATGGATATGCATTAGTGAAAAGGTGTGTGTGTGTGTGTGTGTGTCTGGGTGGGTTTCTGTGCGTGTCCTGTGCGTGTCCTGGCTTGACACTATCCCTCGTTTGGCCTCTACAGTGCAACCATGTAGCTATATTGCCCCTCCCTTTTCATGTTCTTCATTGTGCTTTTTTTTTCTTCCGTACATAAAAATCTCTAAGGGTGCGTGTTCTCTGTACCACTGCTCTCAGAATAATGCAGAAGGTGATTGTTAAACATGACAATCAGCGTCCTTCAGCGTTATCATCTAGTGCCAAATGCACTTGTTTTTCATCCTCCAGTCCAGGGGCCTCCCAACCCTCAGCCTGTTCAGTTCTTGATAGAGTATTTCTGACACAGAGATAAGAGCAACCGCTCTCTGATGACCTTGACTTTTTGTCCTTATTGGAACTATATGAAACTATGAAACGTACACAATCACATATTCTGCTGTTGTTATTCTCACAGTGTCACTATTAACCTTTGAATACGAGTCGAGTGTCGTTTGTGAGGCGCACACAGGGAGAGATATCTGAATAGGTAACACAACGCTGGATTTCTTTCTCTTCGTGAATAGGGCATCCATCACAAAAGGCGTGATAAATCTGCCTGCCTGCATCCATCCTCATCTATCCTTCATTTGTGCCGCGAGGGCAACAGCAGCTATTGATTTCCTTAATGCAGCAAAATAATACAGAAAAAAAATGTTCACGTTTCTGCTGTGACTGGTCATGATATCTTTCGGTTTGTCTGCAGAGATAACATAATGGTAATTAACCCAAACACTGCTGCAGTTAAATGAGGGGCTTCAAGCCCAGATACGCTCGAATCACCTTAACTCTTATCCATTCCTCTGGCATATTTTTTTTCAACTTTTTTTTCTGCAGGAACGCTTCGCTTTAGCCATTTTTTACTCTCACATGTCATTTATACTCTGGTGATTCGTTTTGCCCCCTCTGTACACCTTTGTGACAAAAATGTACACATGCAAAAAAAAAAATATATATATATTTTTTCTACTTTTTTTCTTGAATCACTTTAACAACTTCCCATTATATCAGTGAATAATTTACAAGAAATTCATGTGTCGGCCTACATTGGGAAAATAGTTGAATCCGATCAAATACAGTAAAAATGTAAAATATCACTAGTTTTCTTATGCTAGCATTTAAGATTGCATGGTTTTGTACTGGAATGGCAGTCGGATTAAAAATTTTAGTTATAATGGAAATCTATGGGGCATTTTTGGCCACAAAAGTGTCCAGAGGGATTATAGGACACTACATAACAAACACTAATGCAATCAAAGCAGTTTTATTACAAACCCTTGACATATCTAAGACTCTAATTACTACCAAGTCCCATCCACCTACTGTTTACGTCATGGAAAATAATTCAGTTTTTGTCTTTTTTTTGTACAAAACGTTTAACACTTTGTATTTTCAGACTGGCAATTAAAGGGTTAAAATCCTGAACGTTATTGAGAGTTTAGTTTTGAGCAGGTCTGAAGTTGTTTAAGTGATTTATGGAAAAAAAAGCAGAAAAAATATTGATGTATGAGGATTCTTTATGCGTGTGCATTATTGCCACAAAGGTGTTCAGAGGGTAGTAATTTTACGGCATAAGGGTTAAACATGTTTAAGGTTTTTCAATTAAAATTAAATTTGTATTTTGTCACTGTCTCAGAGTGGTGCTCTACTGTCCTCTCATTCACTATCCATGCATCCATGTACTGTACAACATAACTCTGTGACTCTCTCCCTGAATGTCTCACCTCAGCCTCACCTCTCTGTGAGAGCCTCTGGCTTGGAGCTGCATGTTTCTCATCTGTGATCCCTGCTCCATCAACCTCACTGGTGTTTGGTTGCTTACAGTTTTCAGTTCCTGCCTAAATGTTACGCATAATATGCTCGTGATAAATACATTCCAACTTACTTAGAACTATTATTGTCACTGGCATACAGTAGCCTCGTGCATCTGTGCTCTTGTTTAACTGGAATGCATTGTATACTCACTAAGCATTTCTACAATTACTTCTTTAAAAGCTGGGTATATGCATTAGTTTTATCACATATCAATCTCCTATGTATCTTATGCATGCATTCTGTTTGCCTGCTGCACGTGCATGTTTTGTCCTGATGCATGTATGACTGCTTGCTTACTGATTCTCTCTGATTCTCCCTTCGCGTCCTCTCCTTCACCCCACCTTATTCTTGTTTCTTTCTTTCTACCCGACCAACCTCAAGCAGATACGTCGCCTCATATGAGCTGGGCTCTGCTCAAGGTCTCTTAACATTCCTTGCCTCTGTCTCCTTAGTGTTTGCTTTGGGGGTTTCGGGCTCTACGTTCTGTAAAACGCCTTGAGATGATTTGAATTGTTATTGACACGCTATGAAAAAAAAGCAAATTAAACACAATTCATACTGTAGCCGAAGTGATAGGGGCACGTAATTGAATAACAAAATGAATTGTGAGTGTAAAACGTATTTTTCAGCAACTGCTGGAGAGATCTGGGACAGGGCTGTAGCATCAGCGTAATCAAATAGGTTGATTATGTGAATATTTCGGTGCGGTGTTTATACTCTAGTTAAGTTGGATTTCCCTGCTGGACATGCTGAAAATGGGGCTTTATCTAAAAAAAAAAAAAAAAAACCCAAACCCAATTATCACAAGTGTGGGAATTCTTGAAACAGAAACCTAATAAAATGGGCGCTTTGAGAAATTAAATGACTGCCACAGCATCACAACTGCTAAGCAGGAAAATCTCAAGAGGAACTGTCTGAAATGGACTTCCTGGCCTCAAAAATAAAATGCACAAACCCATAAAACTAAACGACGTCGATATTTCTTTATGTTGTGCTTCAAGCTGGTGTGTTAAATAATACAGGTACAGCAGAACATAGCGAAGAACAGCTTTTAAGTTAGGTCCACCCTGAATAAATCATAACTAATTAACCTGAAAGACTGCCCAGATCCAGTGGATGAACCCGATAATATTATGGAATAAACCTTAAAGCAGAACATTTTTTTTCAGCATTTTTTTAACACATACTTAAACTAATTTCAGATATAAACACATGCCTTTTTGGATTTCATAATTCCATGCAAACATTGCCATTCTGAAGCAGGAAATTACTTTTATGTAGCAATAATGCATTGCATCATTTGAGTCACAGCAGTGCACAAGTATTTCACGGAGCCACGGCACAATGTTAGTGCAACAGACAGAGGTAATGACAGCAAAATGAACAGAACCACGGCACCCTCTGCAGGAGAGGAGAGGAGAGGAGAGGAGAGGAGAGGAGAGGAGAGACCCACTCATGTGCTACATTATAATGGGAGCAGAAACACAGAATTTAAAATAATCTGTAAAATCATATGAATAAGAAACACAATTTTGACAATATGAGACGGCAGGAGTAAGTTGAGCCACTGTGGTTGATTCATTGATCACCTCCATGGTTGTTATGTATCTTTGAGTCCTATAGGTTTAGGGGAGGGGTCTCAGTGCATCATCCTGCTGCTGCCATCAAGTGTCATTGTTGTGGGGTGGGGAGTGTTTGGTCTGGTCTAGGTGGGTGCTGCATGTCTAAGTAACATCCACATGAATGAATACCAGGTCCAGAAGTTTCCTAGAAAAACATTGTATTGTCACAAGACGTTAATGTCAGTGGTCATAACGTCATGCATGCTCAGTGTACATACTACATGTTTTAGTATATTCTGCAACTGCATGCTCACACCATTCTTTGCTAAAACGCTGTTGTGCTGTCTGAAAAGTTAAGAGCTCAGGTGAAAGACTGAACTCAGATCCGTGCGTCCGTAAGACACAATAACACACTGATGACACTGATGAAAATCCGACATCGACTGAAACTCGGAGCACTTCAACGGCGCACATACACATTCTCACTGCGTGCCTTTGTCTGTGTTATTCACACTCTCAGCCGGTCTCTCTCATCGCTCCGTCACTCTCTCATTGGCGCAACAAAAGGCGAATATGCCCGTTAACTCCAGGAGGCACGCAAGATTCACTTCCAACTTGGAGCACATCAAAACCGCAGAGGGTGGCATTGCACATACACTCTGTAATACTTCAATCAATCATATTTATGTATCACTTTCTCTTATCATCTGTTTTTCTTTCCCGCTCTCTTTCTCTCTCTCTCTCACACACAGACACACACATGCTCGCCCATCATTTGTCACCCAGCTATGGATTCATCATCCTCTCCTCCCATGAAAAGGTATTGTATGAGCTAACCACAATGAAAGGGAGAATGCAAGCACAGTAGGGGAATTAGTTACAGTACATGTTCGAGAATTGTGTCCGCAGCTCGGGAAGGCAGTGCAAACCCGTATACTGTGCCGCACAAAGAGAGGGGTGGGTGATTCAAAGTGAGAGGTAATGATTTTTCCTCCTCGCAGGGTGCTGCCCCATACAGGGCTGGCTAATGGCGAAGGAAGGCAGAAGGGGAAAAAAAAATCATTTTCTTTTTTTCTTCTAAACTGTCCAACTTTCAGCTAGTTTCCACATGCCTTTGATTGATACGAACTATTGTATTACTTTACTTAATTGGTTGAGTGACTTCATACTGTGCTGCGTTTGGTCTCAAGACTCTTCAAATAGCTTGAACAGTAGTAAACACACAAACAAACCCTGGCTTACCTGAGGAAAAGAGAGGAAGGAAGCAGAATGCAACAGCATAAACCAAAACAGCAGTGATACTGCCAATGGCTCAAGGACAAGATTCCGGTTCTCGAGATTCCAGCAGATAAAATGGGATCCGTAAAAGCAGGCAGACCCTCAAACAGTCATTGTCAAACCAACTGCAAGCTGCAACAGTATAGATCAGATGTTCAAATTAATTTAAGTTAAAACAAAAGGTGCACACATGTACTATTTCAGCTGGTACTAAAACATTGAAAAACTCACTGCGATTCCTGATTTTACGCCCTCAAATCTGGAGAAAGCTAATCACTCCACATATTGAATAGCTGACACGCAGACTGGCACTGTGAAATACAAAATATGATTTGAAAAGAGGTTTGATCCAGCTTTCTGAGGAGTTTGGATGTTATTTGCATGTATTTGCTTAAATTCTCCACATGCTGTTCCCACTCTCTTTCAGGTCAAGTGAGATGGGAACTGAGCCCGTTTAGTCCCAAGTGTTACACTGCAAAATAAGAGCGTTTCACTCCTTAGGCCCGCTAACACATATGTGTGATTTTGTTTGTTCCATTTCCTGCTGGTTAAAGTCTAGGTTTTATACTCACCAACAGTTGTTGCTGGTGGAAAACCGCATAGTCTAAATCTAAACAAATTCTTCGATTCGGTCTATTTTATGCATATAAAACATAGTAATGCCACATGTGTAACATATTATAGCCAAGTGTGTTCAGACAGGTAATAACTGTTAAAAAAGAAAGGATTGCAAACGGCAATAAAAAGCTGCAGCCCATGTGTTTTTAGTTTCTTGCCATGCTTAAATAAAGGCTTTTGATCTTTTCTCAACCCCAGACTGCCTTTTGCAATCTTTTCTGTTTTGATCCCTCACTTCAACCATCGCAGATAGAGCACCTGTGTAAAGAAGTATATCCTTCGATTACCTGTGTAAGAACAAAGTCTCCTGAGTGCCCTAAGCCCTTTGTGTCTTCTCAGGTAATAATTGTTATTGGTGGAATTAAATGGGCTGAAAAAGTATGAGGGTGAGTGGTATGTGAATATGAGTAGATGGATTATTAACACCAATCCATTCCTGCATTTAACTTTCTTCATTATTATACAATTTGCCCTAAACTGAAATAACTCCATCATACAGCTACTGTTAAAATAAAATGCTCTGGTCTTTTAGGGAGCTCTCAAACTATTCAGACACCAATCCTCACGGGACAACTAAGCCCCCTTTGTTAAACACACATTGTACAAGAACATTAGCGCGTAATTAAGGAGGAGGTTGGTGAAGATGAAGAAGGAAGCTGGTGCAGCAAACAGCCCTAGCTTCTGTTTCAGCAAATAACGTTCAAAGTTCAAAGGTGTACTCTGTCAAAGAGGTGCTGAATTAGCCAGTAGCTGTGAAGCCTGATAACATTGATGCTGGTTATCCAGTTTGGCAACACAAACTCTATTTTCCATTTTTGAATTGTTCAAGTCATTCATGTAACAGTATGTTACTTTCAGGCACTACCAAAAAATCTAATTTACCAATAGTTGTGTGTATGGGTAAGATAAAATGATGTTCTAGGGATTTTCTGCCTCTCATCCCAGGCCAGGTGATGGTGCCAACAGGCTAGGTCTGGTAAACACTTCCTTCTACCCAGCAATATATTACACCTCCTTCTGAGGGACCCTGAGGCATACCAGAGCCAGATAGGATTTTCAATAAAATCTCTCTGGTGTGTTCTTGGTCTAAGCAGGGATGTCCTTCGGGCTGAATGAGGCAGGAAAACATCCAAAGTAAGTTGCCCATGAGACATTTGGTTCAGATGCCAAACCATCTCAACTGGTTCCTTTCAGATTGAAGGAAGAGAAACTCTACTTCAAACTTCCTCAGTGTCCACGGTCTCGTTTTGATTACTTTCAATTACTTCCATAATCTTTAGATCACCAGAGAGCGAGTATCAACTGTTAAATTTAAACTTTGGTCTTCCACTTCTGCCTCCTCTCCACCAAAACAGTCTGACAACCAAAATTTCATTCAATCTTTCTCACAGTGTTCCATTTTTTTCTCACCTGTGGAAAAAAACCCATGATGTCTAGAATTGGTTTTGGACCACACCTTACCCTGGGAGAAATCCACAATTTGGTCAGAGAACCTTGGTCTCAGCCATGGCGGTGCTAACTCTCGCTCTCTCAATGGCTTCATTTTCAATTGCAAATCATGCAAGAAAGAGTGGAGCGTCTATCCTAATGTCTAATCCTCCTACCTGCTCTTACACAACTCCCTACTTACTGAATAACCTGCACTCGCTACTAGCGAGGTGAGCTATCTGGCCACGTGGTGCACACACAATAATCTCTCTCTGAATGTGGACAAGAATGCTCCTCTGTCCATCAACGGTGCTGCTGTGGCGAGGGTGAGCAGCACCAAGTTCCTGGGTGTGCACCTCACAGAGGACCTCTCCTGGGATACCAACACGGCATCACTGGCCAAGAAGGCTCAACAGTGCCTATACTTCCTCCGCAAACTAGTATATACATATATTCATTGATTCCACCCACACTTGCACTTTCTGCACTATTCAACTCAGGGTAGTATCAGTGACTTTATGTATATTGTATGTTGTCATGCACTATGTCATGTTCTCTTTTGTCTATTTTGTATATACAGGACATATATATGTGTGTGTGTGTGTGTGTATATATATATATATATTCTCAACATTGTCACATTTCTCGTGCTGCATCATAGGCCTTTGAGGAAGGTAATTTCAATCCTGTATTGTGTTGCACATGTCAGAATTGACAATAAAGTTGACTTGACTTGACTAGCCCTGAGCAACCCAAGGTGCTGCTGTTTGTCTTGTTTTCAGCCTCCTAAAGGCTCACAATGTAGATAAAGACTGAAGCTGATCTACATAGCAGTAAAAATGAACTTTTTACGACCTAAACCCATGGCAACAGCCTCACACAAACTGTTTCACTCCCCTCACTTGTCCTGAGCGTAGTCTGTACAAACATGGACTGAAGAACTGCTCCCCTAAAGTGAAGCCAAAGCCACTAGAGCTCCCCCTGGTGGCTGGCTGCAGTACAGATCATAAGCTCCACCCCCTCCATGTTAGTGGATGGGACTTGTGCCAAACTAAAACAGAAAAATATATTTATATTTTTTTCATTTTAGTTAATATAATGTTGATGTGGATATTCAAGAGTCCAATATTCTGATAAGTATCATTTTATTTATTTGATGCTATAATACACACTAATGGCTCAATTCCTTCAAATTATTCCAAGATGCAGTTGCAGTTTATGATGCCATGGTGGAGTATTTCTCTATATTTTTATGCTCAAATTAATTTCTATATCAAGTACAGGACACTGGTCTGGCTCTAGAATCCAGTACTTGCAGCTTTATTCTCAACAACAAAGACAAATGCACACGGAACTGAAGCACATTTGTATGCTGTGACTTTCTATTGTTGGTATTTTTACACGGCATACCAGTGGGGCTACACTGAGATTGAAAAGGTAGCAACCTCGGGAAGCCACAAGTGGCAGCAACAAAAACTCAAAGAAGAACAAAAAAGAATGGCTCCAGTGAAGAATGACTGAGGCAGCGGGGGAATAGGAGGATTTAGAAGCTGTTTGATCGATCGCAAAGGTGCCGGTATCTGAATACCTCAGCTAGCTGAGATTTAAAATGAGTCACTTTGACAGACATTTTGAAAAAGGGTGGGGGAGAAGGCAGTATCCCATTTTCATTCTGCGAATAATATTCTGAAGAACACTAAAGTACACACCAAATGCATTATTATTATTTTTTTATTGTTGCAGCCACTCTCACAAATACTATTATTAAAATACTTTGTGTGTTTCTTTATGTTTGCAATATTAGGCATGAACACATGGCTTATTAAGGTGCTTTAACATAGAAATATACTCTTCCTTAAGTCTTAGTGTATTTTCCCCACTGTGACAAGTAAAAAAGGACTATACAGCAAAGTATTTGTCATCACTCATACACTAGTGTAAACATTGTATTTATAATTATATATATTGATTTAAAAAGTCCCAATTTCGCCAGAATCCTCAAAATACTTTCCAATGTTGGTTATTCTGGAATAAATCGGGTGAATATTTAACCAGCGCCGTGTGCTCAGAATCAGAATCAATTGAAAATCTGTAGTGGTACTTTTGAAACAGCCAGACAAACCAAACCGCCAAAAAATCAGCAACACACTACCTTCCTCACCACTCGTTCTGTATGTTGCCGGCTTTTCACACCAAATACGTGTCATAGCTCCACAGTGTTAACGCATGGTATGGCCTTTTCTCACAAGATAAAGCCGCATTGTTAAACAAGGTAGTAAACATGGCAGCAGGCTGTGCCGGTTATTGACCCGTCGTTTACTACACAGCTGTGGCAATCAATGGACTCCCACTAATAAATCTCTTTTGCAACCAAATCAATTTCATAATAAATCTTTGAAAATGAATAACGGAGATCTTTTGTTTCACCATTTCCAAGCAACGCTTTCCTTTTACTTTCAAATTCACATCTGGATGCTTATGAGGAAAACGATCATCTAAAGTCGGATATTCTGACAGCTGAGCAACTCCTCCACAGCAGGTTGATGTTGTGAGCTCACCTCATTAACCAGTATTAGGGAGAGACAAGCGCAATGGGCAGTATAAGAGAAAATATAGAAAAAATAATCTTTCACAGTTCCATATGGAGGGCAGGTCTTGTTCTGTTACATTTCACTGTTTAGCCTATCTGATGTGGCAAAACTTGGACTTGCATAAAGGAAATGTAAGTACATATTGTGAGGCTTCCGTAGCAACAGAAAACAAGACCAGCTGTGAATTCAGCAGCAGGAGTGCTCCATCCGTTTATTCCATGCTAACTGCAGACTCCGTAATGACATGGCAGTCCTGAGAGGCAGCGCAGAGGTACGGCCGAGACTGCTGAAGACTCACAACATACACACAGCGGCGAAATGGGTTGTGTGAACAGAAGCCACTCGGGATGATACTGCATGAGAAGGGATGTGGACTGGGAGCATAAAACATTAGACAGGGTCATGTAATGACATGCGCCATGTGCGCATCTCTCAGATTTGCGGATTGTTATATGATGCAATGAAACAGCGCACCTGGTCCATGAAATAAGTAAGTGATCTCAAAACTGCTTCTCAAAACACTACCACACCTTGTATGCAGGTCGTGCAATGCCCTGCAACTCCCTCATATTGAGCAACTATGGATTAAACATTTATAAATCCCCATTTATCCAATCAAAGTGTCGGCAACACACTTATTTTGGCCACTCTAACTCAAACTGCTCACACTGGATTGTTAATTTAACTACCAACAGTTTAAAGGCAGCATCATAACTGAGTGGGGGTTCTGACCCCGGTCCCTAAGGTCCCTCTTCGTCTGCTCTTTGGTGCTGAAGAGATAATGCAGAGCTTTTTTTTTTTTTTTTTTCTTGTGCGCTTGTGTGTTGGCAACATTCTGCCCACTGTGTTGAGCTTCTTCAATCAATTGCAATTGGACATTAGCAGATCGGCTGGCAGCGCAGAAAAAGAGAGAGTATGCTAGAGGGCATAATGTGTACTGGTGGACACGCGTTTCAGCCAATCAGGGTCGATGGGTTTAGTCCGAGCAGCTGAGAAACATTTTCATTTCCATACGATGATTTAAACGACTAAAAACTGCCCGCATTGCTGTTTTGGGAGAAAATCAGAGCTGCTCTCTTATGCATGCACCTCCTCATATCATATGCATACTGTGCACTGACCCGCAGAGCTAGCACGACCACCTTCGTGCTATCTGCACTTGGAGTGTTCACAGCACTCTTGTTAACCACCCGCTGAAACCATAAATAAGAACCTCGTCTGACATGGAGGCACATCCGTGGGTCCTTTTGTTAGTTCTCAGCAAACCAAGGAGACCTGGGCATCAAAGCCGGTCTCTCTGTAAAGTTCACATTTGCATTTTGCACAGCAGCAGCAGCAGCAGCGGCCGCCGCTTCCCTTCCCCATTCCCCTCTGCTGCTCGTCTGACAGCGGAGGGAATGCATAGAAATGTGAGGACCGGTTTGGCAACTAATTTAAGTTGAAAATACGACTTAAAAACTTTCACACAAACGCAGCGCTTCAATTATGTGGAGCCACCTACAACAAGAACGCAAACATGTCGTTTAGCTCCCAACTTACATGAGCGCATGAACAGCGACCGTTACAAAGAAACGAACTATCTCCTTGAATGGAGTCATCAACCTAAGAGATGAATCGCTGTGTTTCTCCACCATGCAGTTGAATATAATAATGGCGCGTCATTGAAAAGCATTACAGGCTTCAGCTCCCGTGCTCGCGGGGAAAAGTCTGGAGATTAGAAAAATAGGACGCGGACGATTTGCAAAAAAAAAATAAAAAGAGGTTAAACAACTGTGCCAAAAAACTGCCACTCCTTTTTTGTTCTTTCATACCACACTGAGCATTGTATTCCCCGTGCTCCGGCAGATGAAAAGCAGAGTGAAATATTGCAGGACTCCAGCAAGACAGGTGGCTCATTATCCACATCATCAACAAAGAG
Source organism: Mugil cephalus (assembly GCF_022458985.1). Taxonomy (NCBI): domain Eukaryota; kingdom Metazoa; phylum Chordata; class Actinopteri; order Mugiliformes; family Mugilidae; genus Mugil; species Mugil cephalus. The sequence goes on from NC_061781.1 coordinate 6,108,214, forward strand.
GGTGAGAGAAAAACGACCACCAAGTTTTTTTTTGACGTGATGCAACACCTTTTCGCCCGTAGAGGTTTCTTCCTGTATGCAATTAGCAGCAAGGACATCTTAGAGAAGTACATTTGATGCATCTCTCTCTTATTTTATTTGCCTTCTTGTAGCATAAAGGTCAAGTCTGGAAAGGCTCGGAAATCGCCCTCGAAGTTTCACAGATGCTATAAGCTATTTTAAAAAGTCAATATGGAAAACACATCCTGCAGCTGAACAGCTAGTTTCTTTATTAAAGGTGGAAAATGAATGAGGATGGAGTTCCTAGGAGATGTGTGAAACTGTTGGGAATATACGCATTTCATTATGATGAATGACCGATGATGATCCCTGTGTAAATTGGGAGGTACATTAGCAAGAGGGAGACTGGGGTTTTGCTAAAGGAAACGTGCTTTCATCTCTGTGATTTAACCCAGATTCAGCCTGGTGCTCGACAAACACTGCAAAGAGCGTTTTCATGATGAGGAAATCAAAGGACGGAGGCCCACGTTGAGAAAGAGACATACAGTAGATCCTCGGCCGCTCGAGTTAATCAACTAGAGCTGCTCTCACATCATGACATCAAAATCACTCAGTAGCCTGGGTTTGGAAAAATGCATAATGGTGTATGATAATCTTTTGTCGTACAGGAATGTGTATCACTTCCTGTGGAGAATAACCTCACTGAGCCCGTATGCCATCTAGTTGTAGATGAATCATCTAAGTTGTTGCTGATTCAGTTCAAATAAAACAGGACTGTACTCTACTTAAGAACCTACAGCGCACACAGACGCATTTACCAAAACATAAAACATACACTCTAAAAAGTGTATTCATGTAGTAGTTGAAGTAATGTAATGTTTTTCCATGAGTCTCACTCAGTTTTCTGCTTTACTCTTGGCAGTGTACTGTACTTTGTGGATTACATCGACATGAAATTACACTTACTATTCTTATACAAGTCAAAGTCTGTGAGTTAAGTTTCTTTAGGTTCTTGGGCAAAACAGTATTTTACAAAAAACTATAAATAAAACAGTATTTTACAAATAACTGAGTTGAAAAATGAAAAACTTCTAAGTGGATGTGCCTTAACTTTAAGTTGTATTAATATGAACTGTTGATTTCGAAGCACTCAAATTATGAACTGTATCTGACTGAAATCAATTGTGTTAATCTAACCTGCAAACTTAAGTTGTAAAAACTTAAATTAAATTGAAGTCATTTTTTAAAGTTGGTCCAACGATTTTCTTTTTTCAGTGTAAAGAGCAGGGTTGTGCTCAATATTAGTCTGCTACTTTAATATCAGGACTGTTGACATCCACACGGCAAATTTTGGGATCTGTGGTTTGAGAAGCCAAAGGGTCAACGGTTCACATCCCCCATGTCCATGGTTAAAGTATCTTGAGTGAAACCCCAAATTGCTCCTCGGGTGCTACACAAGTGGTCGCCCACTGCTCCAAGTGTACTCGCTACTCTGTGAACAAATGGATGGACGGGTCAGAGTCAAAATCTGTGATCATTACTAGACACAAAGTGTTACCACTAGACTTTATGTTTATGTTTTGACCACAAAGCTGGAAAGTTGGCCCCTATGATGCCACTAAAGAGAAAATGTCTGGCTTTTGACACGTTCTTTACCTCTTTCCATGCAGCAATGCTTTAGTTTCAACGCATCTGGTGGTTTTCTTACATGCAGCATTTCGATAGGATTCAAATGACTTAGGGTCATTCCAAAAACTCTCTCCTCTTCTTTACAGCAGGTTATCTTCAAGCACTCTTTGATATGATTGATAATTCATAGTTGAATCGATGACTGTACGCTGCCTCGTCCCTGAAGCAGTGAACTCAGTCTATAACATTTCTGCCACCATTCTTCACCGCTGGTATGAGGCACTTTTGCTGGAAAGTGTTTGGTCTCCTTCCCGTTACTGTGGCCAAACAACTTTAGAAAGGCATTTGACAAATGGTTTTGCTCTAATACTCTTTTTGAGTGAGACATACTTCATTTTTTTGCATTAAACAGCCTCCTCTTTGACTGAATGTCTTGGAAGAAATTTCAAAGTGTTCCTGTCACTTGTAGACGATTTTCCTTACAGTAGAATTATTTATTCCAAATAACTTGGTGATCTTTTTACCGCCCCGTTAGACTCAAAGATATCCACAGACTTTTTTTTCGTCTTTCATCTTGGCATGAAGGCACCAGACACTTCAATGGCAAAGAGAACAGAAGAATTTAGATCAGAGGTTTAAATAAGACCGGTTCTGTCTGTCACTCTCAGGACGTTCTAATCATCGTCACCTAATCTGCCCTGATTCTAATTTTTACGGATATGAATATGTGATAAATATCTGTGGTGAACTTACTCACTTTTGACTGCAAGTTGTATCACCTTTATTAATAAACACAGTTAAGAAGAAAGTGCCACAAGCGATTCAAACTTGTCAAGACAGCGAATGGTAACACTTTTCAAGAAATGTACTGTTTAATATAACTACTGTAAATTTCAACAGCTAGACATTGACATTTTTAGCTAATATCCTTCTGTGCGCTCGCATCATCGGTCAATTACTGTCACCGCTCTCTGCAGATTCAGGTATTGATTACTAAATTGATGCTATGTGTGTTAATCTGTGGAATTTTTTGTCTTTCTATTTACTGATACTGACCTTTGAACGTGTGGCATCATAAATTACACACTAACTGAATTAGTTTGGTAGGCATACAGTTTATGTGCTGCTTCCAGCCCACAATGGCAGCAAAACGTTTTATTTTTTTTTATTTTTTTATATCATATTGTCATCGTTGTTGCTGTTCTTCCAGTAATTTAAAATCAGACATGTTAAGACAGGCACCAAGTTTTCATCAGCTTTGTTTTTAGTTTGTCCATGAGTGAGATAGACCCGCAGCTGCTAGCCACCTGGAAGCTAAAATTGGTCTGGAACCGCACCGCTGGGAACTGATTGTAGTCCAGCAAAGATGTGCCGGGCCAATCAAATTTGTTTGGTTGACTTAACGCAATGTTGGAAAGAAGTGTAACAGGGATGTAATCACAGACATCATCTTCAGAGCGCCATAGAGTTGAATCTGTTTTCAATAAAATAGCTCTGATTTGTTGTAGAACTATCCAATTGCATGCCAAGATTGAAACACACCTCATAATGAAAACCAAATGATGTGTTAGTGGACTCAAATCTGATAAGAATTTAATGTGGTTACAGCAGGCTAGCCAGCTGCACCAATAGCTGTAAACAACAGTGTGTCTGTTCGAATCAGCGCTATCTTCTTACCTCGATCAAAGCTTGTACATCTGGATTGCACACGTAGAAGAAAACCATGTTCCTCCACCTGTGTCAACACTGATCTCGATATCATTTACAGGGCGGAGGAGGGCAGGCTGAGACATTAGCCAAGGTTTACCGTTAAATTTGTCATTACTCATTCAGCCAGACATCCCCAGCAGCACTAATGGAAGACGAGCTGAGCTTGATGGCACTGCCCGTCAATTTCCCTCATTACCCAAAATCCTCCAGTGCTCTCAGAGTGATTATGTTCATTTTAATAACATGTTGTGGGACAATTTTGTAAAGGCGGTAAAGGCAGCACACGTAAGAAACGACAATGCTGGGAAACTGTAGCCTGACCTTCTGAAGGCTTCTGAGTACAGCCAGACAGGAATAAAAGCATGAGTTAGTTTCATAATCGAGCAAAAACAACCAGGAAAATAGGGTTACAGATAAATACTTGAACTCGTGATTAGCAGTTATTAGGATTGCAACATGGGAAGCTGTGTAAACAGAATGCTCGCCGCTCAAATGGAAACATCAGCCATGGAAGCAGCACTTGAAGACGATTGCTGTCATCTAGAAGCAACTGAGACAAGATTCTTAGCTAGCTGGTGACGGATATTGGAAATGCAAAAGCATAATGAAACTAAGGCTGTTGGGAATATATAAAATTATAATATCTTTTATATCTTACAACTACATATGTTATGTATGTCACTTTTTACTTTATATGACATCTATATTACCACAAATCTTCCATATTATTGCATATATACACTGTTGGCCAAAGTTGGAATAATTATGTTTTCCTGTTTATACACATCAGTTATCACTTTTGATGAAGTGCAAAGATTATATACCACATATGTATCTCATATATATATACACTGCAAATAATGAGTCCCAGTTACCCAGGTGAAATTAATTCATGTTTAACAGTTGTTCAGAGCTATAAAAGCCGAGACATTCACTGTGTTTTCCTTCTCCTGCTTAAAGTCTGTATACAGTGGGTCCACATTTCCAGAATGGGCTGTATAATCTTCTGCTACTGCTTATCCTCACTACAGTCATCTGAGTTGCAGGAGCCTATCCCAGCTGTCATTGGGCGAGACACGGGGTACACCCTGGACAGGTCGTCTATCGCAGGGCCAACACCGAGACAAACAACCATTGGCTGCATAATTTTAAACCAAATTTGTCGCAGAAGATCCTTAGGCTATGCTTCACGCAACTGGCAATACACTAAAGAGAGTCTGGACTCCGACAGGATGGACACAAACAAGCTAATATTGCAGATTTCCTTGAAATATCACAAAATGCTGTATGTAAAATCTGTGGTGGTGATGATTATATGGTGAGAACCTGCACGATGACTGCACCCAGGAAACTACTCAAGGAGGCGGCTCAGTGATGGTTAAGGGCGGTTTTCATTATGGAGGAAAAATGCCAATGGTTATGGTGGAAGGAAACGTCTATGCCATTGTGTACCGGTACATCCTGCAGATCTGTTGCCTCCCACATGCAACAAGGGTCTATGAGAACAACTATAGGCTGCTAGATGACAACACCAGAGCAGTGAGAGACTATTTTGATGCAGAGGAGGTTCAGTAGATGCCATGTCTGCTTGCTCTCTGGGTATTAGCCCTATCAAACTTTCCTGGGATGGGTTGGGCCGAGCCCTTAATGAGAAGGACAGTATTCCTCAGAGTCTACAGGAATTAGCCCAGGATCCTGCCCATTGTCGACATCAACAAGCTTGTGGACAGTATGCCACGATGTCTCAACGCATTAATCCATGTCAGGGATGGCCATACTTGATATTAATGACTGAGTGCCATTTGAGAGAGTAATATTGGGCATTCATATGCATGAAATGTCCTCAAATATGCGTTTCCTCTTAAACTGACGAAGTTTGAAAAACTGGAACAAAACCCTTGATCCTGCTGTTCAAAACCCCAATGTTGTCCAAGGCTACATACACAGTTTGTAAAGGGTAATTGTGGTTTAATGTTCACTGCGATATGCTTGAAAGAGATTGATCAATAAAGTTTTGAGAAATTATAGTCTTTATCTGTCAAGAATAAATCAAATTGGCACAATCATTTCATGAGAAGAGATATAAACTATTTTATGCCAACTTTATGGACAACTGTGTATATACATACATACTTTTTATACAGTGTTGTTCTCGAAGTGTTTCACAGCCTGGTCTAATCATTCACACAAGAATAAATCAGCTGAGCTAAGCTGACCCTCTATAGGCCTCCAAAGGGGTCTCCCTCAGAAGGGTCTGGCAGCCAGAGTAGGTCCTCTCAGCATATTCAGTAGATACTCGATCAAACTGAAAATATATGACACGACAGCGATGATTGCCAGCGTCCACACTCGTTTTCTGTGCAGTTTTCTTTTTTCCTGGTGTGCCGAAATCAAATTTTCCTGCAAAAAAAGTATGACCCATCACAAAATAATTTGCAAGAATGTAGCGTTCAGGGAGTGTCCAAATTTTATCTCGACTACCCCGTGAGCATGAACCAAATTGAGTTTAAATGAAACATTATAACAGTAGTACATCAATTCCTCCCTGAATCAGTGACAAACACTGATGTGAAATGGCCCCGTTCAACAAAGCATATGGATACTTCTGCTTCCAATGGTGCATTTGAGGTAAAGTTTAACCTGAATACTGTCGGTTTACAGCTAAATAATGCATACCGCGCGAGAGAACTGTGCACTAATAACAATACACCTGAGTTATTTCTTTTGCATGATGAAACGGTGGTAAGACACAGGCCCCAGCAGTCTACTGAATTCACTCGACGATCCCGAGCTGTCTCATTATTTTCTTTGGTTGCAGCTCCCCTGTTTTTTTCTTCTCTGTTCTCATTAGGTGTTGGCCTCGTCTGCTGCGGCATTACATGCGCGCCACCGTTCACCGTGGAACCGTCAATAAATATCAATACGAATGTCCCTATGCTCCTTCAGCTGATTTTGTACTGTACGGTACAGGGTTGGCGTGAAACCACACAGTCACTCCCTCCCATCATTTATGTCTAATTCGCTGATGAAAAACTGCACACATATCCATTATGTGTTATAGTTGCATCGGATATTGTGATAATGAAACCTTCTTATTAGCGTTATTATCGTAGATGCGGAAACAAATTTTTTTTTTTTAAAAAAAAAATAAAAAAATTAGCATCCTACCAACACAGAGAGTAATTTTCAGTTCAAGCATCATTAGAAGACATTACACCGTAATGGCTAATGAACAAATTCTGCCTGATTCTCTTCTGCTGCAGTAATTAAAACTGCTCCAGTCATTCTTGTTTTTCAGCCTCAGAGTTGTGCGTTCAGTACAACCTCCCTCAGTTGCTCCCAACAGAAGCACTACCCCCACAGTTGCAGATATTATTGACTTTTTTTTTCTAAGTGGATTTGAATGCCACGCAATATCGAAGTGCAACGTATATTTTCAATCTTCGAACAAGAATCAAGTTTCTTCTTTTTGTGTGTGTGTGTTTGTGTGTGACAACTAAAAATGAGGCTTCAATAAAATCCCAGAGACCAGTAAATAACGTGAAACGTTTCTCCTGCACTGATGAGGAAACGGAAAGCGGTGCACTTTCGTCCCACTCAAAGACACACATTAGAAGATCAGCCGACTGCTCGCTCCTGCCTCTCTGTCACAGAAATAACGGCTATATTTAATACCGCTGCGTAATAACATTTGTTTTCCTGACAGCCCGGTCATTACAGCGAGCTGGGGACCACTCTTTGCCAGGCCAGTAACGATCAGGATGCATCATGAAATAACATTACAGTCATATTGATGCCAGCCATTACCCGCTAATCCGGGCTTTGCTTGTGTGCACTTGTTGTGGCCTCTGAAGAGCATAGGGAAGGCAATAAAGACCACTCGCAAAGATGTATGCTCACAATTTCAATAATTTTATATTCGTCCATTTTAAGTGCTCCGGGCTAAAACTTAATTTTTTTTTTCTGAGAAGATACTTTAAACAAATTTCCCTCGTGCCCAAAAATTAGTCTGGGAGTTCGCTCTGACAATAAGTGCTACCATTATTGATTGTCTGAAGTGAAGCATAAAGGTGGGATTTATTTTACTTTTTTAAATCTCTGCCTCTTATCTGAATAAAAATGACCCAGAGGTCTTGGAGAACATACTCCCAGAGCTTGGGGTGTATTATCTACAACTTGTACTGTAGATAGTTTGCATGCTTGTTGTCACAAAAACTAATGCAATGTTAACTGGATGTACAGCTACAGGCATATTTCCATTTAAAGGCATATTCATATAAACTTGAATCTTTTCTATTTCCATTCTGGTTGAATTAAGAAAGCTTTTGTTTACTCGCGTAAAAAGTCTTCAAGGAGGTTTCTGCAGCAAACACTTGCAGAGCAGCTACTTTGTCAGAATGCACCACGTTCTACTGTATCCAGTGCAGCCCAACAATCTCACGTTGTTTTAATCAAGAAGTCAGTCAATAATATTTTCAAGTGATCTACCTTCACGCTGCTCACAGTGTGAGTAGTTCTCCAAACATCAGCATGACACCGCCAAGACAGTTACCTCGCTGAGAAGTTCGCGGAGTGCATCCGCTCGCCTGAAACTGTTGAGCAGTTTATTGAGGCTGCCGCTTCAGGTTCATTACCAAAACTGTCAAAAAACAGAAAGCAGGAGATACTTGTTGTTGTCTGATTTTGTGGATATATTTTTTTAAGAGTGACTGGTTGTTACCTGCTTCACAATAAAGCAGTTTTTAAGTGAACCAACAGCAGGAAATGTTGCGTTTGTCTCAAATGAATCATTTTTAGATGGTTTTAACTATAAACAATGAGGCTGTTAAGAATTGAAATTTCATGCCTTGACCTTATTTCGGAGGACATTTAGGCTTGTCACAGCATGTAAGGTGAATTGTGATTCATTTTCATGGAATACTGGGTTACTTAATGTACCGTGAAACCATTATTAGTTTTATTTAACATGGTTAAAAAGAATAATAATAATCTTAGGGGCAGCCATGGCTTAGCTGAGCAGGCTGTCCATGAACCACACGGTAGCAGTGCACGGACCACATGCTGAAGTGTCCTTGAGCAAGACACTGAACCCCCAAGTACTGTGTGATCAAATGGATAGATGAGACTTTGTGACTGAATAGTTTTGAGCACTATATATTCATGATTTGCCATGATTTGAATACAGCTTGACTCCAGAACTGGAAAGACAAACCTCGCCACTTTCAGCAAAAAACATTGGTTACATTATAGAATATAAATGTACTGAATGGCTGCTCCTGAAAGATTAAGTTGTGGTTTCAGATCTTCAGATCTTGAGCCTGGATTGACTTAAATATATGAAGACACTGAATTACAACCATCCACTAAAGAAATGTGTTTAAAAGATGTGACCCTCTCACTCTCTGACCTGCTCTATTTATCTTTAGTGAACTTCACTTTGACAAGCCATAAAAAATGCCATTGTGTCTGCTGCTACACCGATCAGCCACAACATTAAAACCAGAAGAAGTAAATAACAGTGACCATCTGACCATGGCCTCCAAATTCACTTCCAAAAAGTACCTGTGGAACAAGCCTGACCCACAGAGGCTCCTCCCCTCAACCCATAGGACCCAAAGACCCCCACTAACAACATCCTGTTGCCACACACCACAGGACACACATTCTCTGATGAGTCCCAACTGTTTTAGAGGTGCCACGGAGACCTACACAATATTAAGTTATGCCTGATTCGTGTTAATACTAATAGAAAATCGGAATCAGAACTAATATATTTTTATTCTTCTCAGCCTTTCCCCATATCATATCTGTTATCTCCCATCAGACCCCAGTTAGTCAGTTGTATACATTTCATTCATTGTTTCATTACTTGCCCTGTTTATTTACATTCAGTTTTGCATGTCCATTATCTTTGTCCTTTTCCCTCCGAAATCCTATTACTGCCGCTGCACAGATGCCAGTCCCCACAGGGCTCAAATTAAGTTCCATCTTATCTGTCGTTTCACACTTCGTCTCATTTGTTAAAGCTGTGTGTCACAGGAACTACGCTGTGATGTGCAGCACGTGAGCAGAACACACCTGCACCATTAGGCTGCTCTAAACATGCATTTGTTCATTTGATATGATCTGAAATGAAGTGGGTTTACTGAATGTCATGCTTGCCTTTAATGTGGCTTTGCACCAACGATGTAAGTCAAACCAAGGGCAACAAGAAGTGCCTTTCAAATATCTATTGTTTAAGACAACACGACAAGCCTCGACTCTGTCAGGGTTTGTGATTAATCACTATGGCAACACTATTAATGGTCGCTTTACCGCCATGGTCAGCTGGGAGGCATCATCATGCAACGTTATGTGAGGATGGAGAGGGTTTGGGGGATTGAGGCTGAACAAAATTATGTCTCCAGACACTGGTCTGCAATGCATTATGGGAGCCCCGGTCACCATGACTGGTGAGACGAGGCATTAATCAAAGAGATGCCAGAGACCAGGAGACCTCTCTTCGTTGCCACATGTGCCCACCTTCCTCGCCAGTGATTGATTGGTCTACATTATCCATTGATTTGAGCCGTTTCTCTGTAATCTCTCATCTCCAGCCCTAACGTGGCCTCAGAGGACACTCATTGTTGTGAGCCAGGGACAGGACTCATGGTGTAACAATCCTTAGGAGACAGCTGGATGTGACAAAAAGGAGGCTCCAGCCAATCCTTTACCAGTAGACCACCTCTATGTAAATGTACCTTATGGAATAAAACAGCTGATGAAATTGATGTTTCTGTTGCTTCTTTGTCAAAAGACCAACACGTGGTCACAGGAGAAAGAAAAGAATAACCATTGGCAGAGTATTGATCCACCGCAGCTCCAACTCATATCTTACAGGACTTAAAGGATGTGCAGTAAAATCAGTCCCTCTGAAGACATCACAGATTACTTTCAGAGGCATTGGAAAGTGTTATTAGATTATACAGTATAATGTAATAGTAGATTATTTTTAAAAATCTTCCTAATGGCTACCTTGGCGTGACTTCCCTGGTCATAAATTGTACATACGTCTATAAGAAAATGATCCTTCTTTGTAGTTAATGTTTCACCTCAATTATGTTCTCATTTGCAGTTCATTCATGCTTCCCTCTACTCTGAGAGTACACTGACCACAACAAGCTCAGCAACATCTTTGCTCGGTTTGACAAGGCAGACAGAGGGACGGGGAGGAACAGCTTCCGACACTGAGCACACGTGATGTACAGTGCACATTGAGCAGAGTCAACCCATGCTGAGCTCCCGGGTCGGGTTCACGGGGACTGTGAAGGACAGCTACCAGCAGACATCGTTAGTCTGTGTCTGTTTCTCGAAACTGTCCCAAAGTACCTAAAATCTGCCATCATTGTGCCAGTGTCAAAGAAGTCAAGCCTCACCTCCCTGAATGACGATCGATGCGAAAGTGATGAAGTGTTGAGAGACTGGTCCTCTAACACATTAAGGACTTCATCATAGCCACACTAGGCCCACACCAGTTTGATTACAGGGTGAACAGATCTACAGAGGATGCCATGTCCCTTTCTCTACTTACTGCCCTGACTCACCTGGAAAGACAGAGCACATATGTCAGGATGTTATTTGGATTACAGCTCTTCCTTCAACACAGTCGTCCCTGGCAATTTAATCCCCAAAGTCCACCAGATCATCCCAAACCCACCTGGATCCACGACTTCCTCAGAAAGCAATGAGCCTGGGCCCCCCTACACATCCTCCATGTGTTCAATCCCATGGTATACTCCCTGTTTATCCACAACTGCGTCCCTGCATTTGACACCAACACCATTGAGATAGTTGCAGATGACCCAACCATGGTCGGGCTGTTCGCCAGAAGCGACGAGTCATACAACATGGTAGGGACTGAGAACCTGGTGGACTGGTGCTCCAAAGGAGCTCGTCATCAACTTCAGGAGATCCCAAGTTAAGGACGTCACTCCACATGAGGTGAGAAAGTGGAGAGGGTGACCAGCATCAGGTTTTGAGGAGCACACATCTCTGAGGACCTCACATGGACAACACACGCAGGAGGGCCCGAAGAAGGCCAGACTACCACAAGAGATGCTGCTAACCTTCTGCTGCTGCTCCATGGAGAGAATCTTAACATACTGCATCTCAACGTGGTATCGCAGCTGTGGCCGCTTCCCCAGGGCTGTGGCTGCTCTAAATCAGTCCAAGAAACTCTCTGTCTGACACACAAACACATTAACACTGCAACCATGCCGCTGCTATGTAAATAGCCTACCTCCCTTCTAATTTAGATTAGAGTTTCTCCTACTGTTTTTACTGGGCAACTTACAGAACTGAAACTAAATCCTGTTGTGCAATGACAATAACGACCTACTTATTCTATTCTATTCTATTCTATTCTATTCTATTCTATTCTATTCTATTCTATTCGTTTTGTAAGTTATGGTCACATTCAGGCTGAAATAGATAATAAACCATGTTGTACCTAAGGGCACACAGCCACCTTCTCATTTTCTGCCATGTGAGAATGCATAATGTATTATGGTCAGGATTCAGATTCCCATCTCCCTCTTCCCCAGCTGCAAGTTCTTGTCCACATATGGGGGTGTATCAGTTCCAGGTACACAAACTCTGGTTTCTGGTCTTATTCGGACTTGACTTTGGCAACCCAAAGTCTTCGCAAGTTACTCCCCAATTCTTCCTCGATAGAATGTAGAGGAATCTAGACTGTACTCGGTCAAATTGTACTTCGAACTGGAACGGTACTTTTTAGCGATGGATGACGTCTCACAAATCCACAAGAACACAAGTACAGTATAGTACGCGAGTAAGAATGGTTTGTTCAAACGCCACATCAAGGTCACATCTGGATCCAGAAACCATACGGTGGCAGCCAAAATGCTAACCTTGAGGCGTCAAAACAAAGTCCCTAAGTCCCTGGGGGACATCACAGTGGCTACGACTACTTTCAGAGCCTGCAGTCTATACTTGGAATGCTCTACGCACTCAGTTGAGTACACAGCCAACTTAGAGGGATGCTCAAATTAGCTACCCATGCAAAACGGGCCATTACTTTGTCATAAAGATTTTGACCTAATTCTGTTTTACTGCCTCTGTTTCAGGCTGCTTCTGTGAGTGAACGTACACCCATGCAGATCTGTTATATTGCATTCCCTTGCACATTAGTTAAAGCAGTCTTTGTCTAGGTTTTGTTGTCGTGCTTTTGCTTGCGAGTAGCAAAAAGGAGCCAAGTGGATGTTTCTCATTAGATTCTGTTAAAGAAAAAAAAAGATGCTAATTATTGTTTTTAATATCTCACATCGGCTACATATTCTGTACTTACGTTTATGCCAAGAGCATGATTGTGTTCTTCCCCTCTCAAAAGTCTGTTCATCATTTACTGTTCACTTCGTTATACTGTTTGAATAAATCATGCATATTGTCCGTTGGGTTTTTTTTTCCATTTATAAATGATATTCATTCAGCTTTTGTTCCGAATCATGTTTTTTTTTTTTTTTAATTTCATTTTCATGTGTGCCACTTCTGCAATATGACAATGATGCCCCCCAGTTATATAAGCACTGCATGAGAGCATAAAATGATCACACTTTATTATACACTGTTATGTCCCCAGAGATTGACTGAGGCTGAGGGTAGTGAAAAAAAAGAATCACAGGAAGAAAGACACAGAGAAACCAGACTGAAAGAAAACTGTTGTGTGCATTTATTTGCGTTGATTAAAAAGAATTAACCGTGCAGTGACCAAAAGCCCAACAAAGGAGTGTCATGGTCACTGCCCACAACGGCCCACTGGCCCACTCTCTTCCATTAACAAAGAAATGGTATCAGGTGCACTTAGCCAGGGGAAGCAGCATCTGAAACCAGAGAAATGTGCAGAAACGAAAAGCATGTAACAAACACAAAACGTTCTTACATTGTTGTTTGTTCACCTATGTGTTTGAACTAGGTAATTTATGTTGATTTGGATGACATCTGGGCCTGGGTGTTTCAAATCTCTAATCATATGTGAGGAAATGATCCACCAAATACACAAAGGATTGGTTTAATTTTAGTCTGTGCATCACCCAAAAGGTAAAGAGATTGTCTGATTAATTCCTGTTAATGTATTCAGGAGAGTTTCCTAATTATCTTCTGTGTACTCGGGATGTTCAGGGGTTTATCACCTCAACATCTGCCACAGTTTTGGTTCTACTTGCAGAATAACCTTAAAAAAAATCCATTAATTGAACACGTTCAGGTAATAAGTAAAAAGAAAAAAGCCCTGTGTTTTGTATGTGATTGTGGTGAATGAGGACATTAAGGGGATGGGGACAGGGATGCCCGTTTTTAATTACACATTTTTAAGCAGGGAAAATTGTGGCATCACCTTGTGAAAGTGTTAAGAGGAAACAAATAGCACAGGGCAGAAGAGAGATGGAGTCGTTTAGAATATGTTCTCGTCTATAATTTAAATGTGGGAAAAAAAATAGCTTTATTTTGTCTTTCCAGTATCCGTTTAAAATCAGTCTTTAATGGAACAAAGGACTCTGTTGCTAATGCTCTAAAAGAAAAAAACAAGGACTTGTGGGTAGATTTAATAGTTAACCAGTATTAATAGTACCGTATGCCCGTGTCTGGGCCATACTCTGTGTGTGAAATGATGTCACTACAAAGTGGACCCTTGACTATTCAGATACAATATGTCATCGCTTCATCATTTAGTAAATAACATTGACCATCTTGTGACAGTACAATGTTTTGCTGGGAGACTTTCAATACCACCCACCTAGTCCAGACCAGGCACCCCCACCCCATAGGAAAGCCTCCAAATTCACTAAATTACAAACTGATCAAGTATCTGTAGGATGACCCACAGAGTCTCCTCCCCTCAACCCATAGGACCCAAATGTCCCCACTAACAACATCCAGGCACCAGACACCCTCAGAAGACCCATGTCCATTCTCTCATGAGTCACAACTGTTTTGGAGGAACAATGGAGACCTACACACTATTATGAGGTTGTTAGATCATAATGTTATGTCTAATCTGTGCTATTTTACTTCATATTACTTTCCATGAACCTTTGTCACAATGGCATGCCAACAAACATGAGGTGACTGTGCCCTTGGACCTATGTAAACAATTCGACTCTTCCTTGAATCCGAGTGAATGTCTGTGCCAAATTTGAATATATCCCATCAAGCAGTTACTGAGACACAGTGTTCACCAAAATGGTCCATGCTTACAGATGTGCTCACTTGAGAACAGCCAAAAGCAAAATCCCATCTGCCGCGGCCGGCGCATACACAATACGAGCATGATTTGTACTTTAGCAGGGACAAAACAAGAATGCTTTTAGAATGGTAAAAAACAATAATAATGACCGACTTTTTCAGAGCCTGCACACAATAAAATCTTGGAGAGTTTGTGGAAAAACAGAGACATTTTTGACATAGTTACATTTCGTTCTGACTCAGTATTCAATTGCAGAAGTGCCATTGTTGCATGGCAACAGATGTGACAAACGGATGTAATATATTTTGGGGACAATGAAATGCCGCTAAATCTGCTTTAATCAGTAGAAAGCAAGGCTTGGGGCAGGATTTCTTTCCCCTATTTTATAGCTTCCTTTCATTAAAGATAAGATCACAACTTCCAAAAAGCTCCACTCTTGAGACAGCTGTCTGGCACTTGACTCACCCCACCAGCCTTATACTTATTTACTCAGTGTGGCCTCTGTCTGTCTGTCAGCTGATTATCATTTTTATTGCCACAGAACCCCCTCCAACTCCATTATAGTGACAGCGACTGTCACAGTCTTACCTGGAATAGAATGAGTCAAACGCACACAGGCATGAATTAAACATTGCAGCTGTGCATGGAGTTAGCTATGAGACGGCGCCTGCTAACCGCGTGTTTTGAGGGCGGGACAAAATGCATTTCAAAGAGTGAATCCTCATAATTGTTTTTTTGGTTGTTTTTTTTTGAATGATTGCACGCTTCATGGGAAATGTTCACAGCCTTGGAGTGACATGTGTATAGGTAGCGCCTGTGAGCTAGTAGCATTTTAATACATTTAGACCTGGGTACTGCAAGTTCCACATAGGCAATTTAAATTTGATTTGATATGTAATTTTTGGCTGCATTTCCTGGAGGATTTAAAGACTGATTACTAATTCATAATTTAACATTTCTTCACATTGATATGTGTAGTACCTTTCCTGATACTTTGCATTACTGATGAGAACAGAACGATGAGAACACTGTATGTAATGCATGAGAATGGAAATGTTCCACCTCTTATATGTTAAGCTGTTATTTTTATATCAGTAGAATTTAAAGAGTGGTGTTGAGGTACACTGATGAGCCAATGACTGTATGTACAATAATCAAATTAGTGTACAACTCTTGGGGGACTGGTATGATGTTGCCAGTGCTAAGAATCTCTGTATGCATGAGGTCTCAGTACACACCCATCAGGCATAACGTCATAATATTGTGTAGGTCTCCCTTGTGCCTCCAAAACAGTTGTGTGACTCATCAGAGAATGGACATGGGTCTTCTAAGGGTGTCCTGTGGTGTCTGGAAACAGAATGTTGTCAGTGGGGGGCTTTGGGTTGAGGAGATCATCCCAAACATACTTCATCAATCTTTGATCTAGTGAATCTGGAGGCCAGGTCAACATCTTGTGCTGTCCTTCGTGTTTTTTTGAGTTGCTCCTAAACTGCGTGTGTCTGTGTGCTGCATCCACCTCCTGTCCCGGGGGTTGCTGGAGTCTATCCCAGCTGTCATCAGGTGAGAGGCGGGGTGCACCCTGGACAGGTCACCAGACCATCGCAGGGCTAACACGGAGACAAACAACTTTTCGCACTTACACTCACACCTGGGGTCAGTTTAGAATCACCAGTTAAGACGTGTGACCAACACAGAATGTGGTGACACCATTTTTTTTTTTTTTTTTTTGTATTTTTATTTTTATGCAGTACTGGTTATTTGTCCACTCAATGATTTCATACAGTAGCACAGTTGGACCAATAGGTGGAGTAATACAGCGTTGGTTTGACTGGAGGCACCTCTTTTCTTTCTTTGGAATATGTGTTTAAAATGCTGATAGGCCTGGCGTATACATATTAATATATATTGTGTTTTGTGCTAGTGCTAGCATAGCAGGTGCGCAAAATTGTTTGTGAACTTGTTACATTGTTACATTGTTACTCTTTCTGTGTGTGTTACCATATTCTGAAATGTATTGGTTCTGTGTGTTCAGCTGAACTTCTGCTTATCAGCTCTAAAATGCTGATACTCTTCATGAAACTCTTGTTTTATGCTGTGCTGTACTGCACAAAGGAAAGACAAAGGAAGAGAGAGAGAAGGTGATGTCTTGCTCTTCATTTCTCCTGGAAAAACAGGAAACAGTAATATGCCACTTGTTCCTGCCTAGAGATAACCCACGCAGACACAGGGAGCATGCAAACGTCACACAGAAAGGCCCGAGCCGGGTTCGAACCCAAAACTCGCCGGGAGGCGTCAGTGTAACCACAGAGCCACTGTCACTGTGACTTACACATACTTTAATGATCCACAAGGGAAATTGCTCAGTCATAGTATCTCAGTTTTTACAAAAAGATGAGCTGTTTTACAGCTGGATAGAGTGAGGCATAAAAGCAGTTCTGTATCGTTCACTATGGCAGCAGAGCTGAATCATTCAGCTGGAGAACGAGCTCCTCTGACCGTCTTGTTTGGTGTAGTGGATGGGATGGATTGAATGGAGAGCAGTTTATCCAGTGTCCCCCTGTTCCTCACTGAGACAAACGACTCCAACTCCCTACAAATCACGTGTCCAGCCTTTTGGATCAATTTATTGATCCTACCGATGTCTCTTTCGCTGGTACTGCTCCCCCAGCAAACCACAGCAAAGACATTTCGAAAAACTTCGCAAAAATCACTAAAACACTTTTATGCTCTCCTGAGGTGGTTTTTCAGACGTATTGATATAACTGTGTATCACAAATATGCAGTGGAAACACTTCCCCGTCACCACCGTCACTGGAGATGACGCAGGGGTCATGTGACCAGTTCATTTGAAGTCCATTTCCTCAAAGTGAAGTCTCGTACGATGATAATTTGAGAGAGATATCACGAGACGAGACTTTATGAGAGTCACAGCTCATTCGCATAACACTTTTCAATGGAAACACGTAGAAAGCACAATTGTGCTTCTTAGAAATTTCACAATTTGCCTTTTTTTTTTTTGTGATTTTTGGCTCTTCATTTTGCAGCACATGCCTTGTTTTTCTTTAGTCGCACTACCTTACTAATTAAGCCTTAAACAAGAAGCTTTGTACATGAGTGTTTCTTATGTTTCTCTCATGTTATGACCAGTGTAATATTCAGCGAAGGACATTCTTTCCCCTTATTTTTTTTGTACGAGAAAAGTATTTATGAAATACTATATTAAAAATAGAACATACCGGAGCCCTTCCTGTGCAGTGCTAAATCACCAGCACCGCTACTAAAGAACGCTGCTCGGAATCACATTCTGCAATAAAAGCTTAGCATGTTGTTAGCCCGGCGTAATCCGTTTCCCTCGTAATTTAATACTCTCGTAGATGGCAAACGATGAAATATAGCCAAGACAGGAAGGCAAAGTGCGTTACACTGGCCCTGTGTGGCGATTTGTTGCCTAATGAAGCCATTAAGCTCACACTACCAAATTTGATACAGGCAAAATAATGGCTTCATTACAGGAAAAAATTGCTCCCCCTGTAAGGAAGAATTTCCATGTGAATGTGTCGGTGGTGCAAATTATCTCACCAGCTGAGAGAACCGAGCTCCCGCCACAAACAACAAACACAAATCTTACTTTCTGGAATAACAAAGCATGAATGAACATGTAGCTGAAAACCATGTTAAAGAGCAGCTGTTGTCGAATAATGATTCATATCCTGCTCAGTGATTCATTTACGAGTGATTCATCCCTTTGTTGTTCATAGGAGTCCTAATCATTATTATTGGTTATTATTTAGGTTGCCTGCAGAGAAAATTGCGTCAGGGTATTTTGCTCGTGATGCTCATTACAGATAAAGCTGTAAAACTTGGTGTGTGTTGCGGTTCAAAGAGCAACAACCGGTAACATCAACTGTTATCCATCTTCTCCTCTCTCCCTTCTAAAATGCATGACCCATCAGTCACTTCATTATAATTAAGAGGTGTTAATTAGCATGAGGCAGAGCTAGCCTTTGCATTCCGACGACAGCACACCCACCCAAAAAAAAAATGCATGTTAATACCCGAGTCCCCGCTCTGCTCAGCCGGAGGTGGTGAGGTGACAGTGTGCCGCCTCCTTCCCTTGCGTAGGTCAAGAGTTTCTCGAGTAAATTACAAGCCCTGGCTTTTGTTTGCATCTCCCAGCTCGTTCCCCCGGTTCTCCAAGGTTCCCCACTCAGTTTAATACATCATTCATTAAATTATGGAAAACCATTAGTGTCAAGATTGGAAACTTGCAAATTCTTTGTGGCGTCTTGCTTAGCATACAAAGCAGAGCGTGCCGGCTTTTATGCCCAACTAAATATCGATGACGGCCCTTGTTACAGTTGATGGATGAGCCTCATAATTAGATGGTGCCACTGCTTTCGACTATTAATGAGGGTGGGCCCATATCTGAGGCGCCTCACATTTGCCAGTCAGAGACAACCTGTAGGAGGCATGAATAAACATCGTGCCTGTCACTGTTGCTGAAGAGAATAAAAACTAGCGCATCACTTATTGCACATTATCTCTGGTGCGTCTTTCTGGAATTAACGTAATTAAAGCCCATTAAGAGAGTTTACATTTAATAAATAACCTCTCAATTAGGCGGAAATTGATGAAAAAATGACCTTTGAAATAAATTTGATTACACTTTCTATTAACTGAAGTAAACACTAACGGAATCTAAGGAGGGTCACGGGGTTGACAGAATTTAAAAGATTGATGAAGTCTGTTAAAAAACAATAAACTTCCAGGTCCTGGAAGTAAAACTAATAATCGTTCATAGTTTACCTTTATAATTATGCATGATTAAGCAATACAAACTGGGACATAAAACCGCCCTGAGAAAATGGCATTGACGTTAAAAAAAAAAAAAAAAAAAAAACGGATAAAGTGATGTAAGAAGTCCACTCTGAATAAGAGGTGTGATATTCCCAGACGCTGCTCGGCGATCTGTAATAAAGAAGAAAGCTGTTGCAGTGCTGCGGAGTTATCACGCCACAACAACAGAACTGATCAGTCAAGGCCATGCTCTCTGTCAGATGGTTTTACATAACAACGCTGCAGACGTCGAGACGTTTCTTCATTCTTCATTTTAATTTCAGTGTCTCGTTCGTGTCTTCTGAATGCAGCCACCTCAGGCTTTGCTCAGACTTTTCATTAACATCAAACACGGGCGATCCCAGTGGATGGGTCTGTTGGAGAATGAGCTCGGTTGGCCCTCTATAGTCCGGTGAAGTGGGTGTGAAGGACAGCTTGCGCAGTGTCCAGCAAAAAAAACGTCTCCAGCAACTTGCTGTAGACACGAGCTGCACTGTTAGCTTCTCTTCTGCAGCGTGCAGCCCTGCTCGAGGTTTCCACTTGTTAAAAAAAAGTGGCAGGAGAGAAGACTCTTTCCATTGTCTTGTTTCGTGCATTAAAATGCACCTCCACGTGCTTCCCCAGCCAACACTTTAGATTTAGATCAGTTTCGCTTTGTATGCAAATAAACACCCACACCACTGGTGGCCACCACAATAACAGCTGTCTCTAATGAAAGTGAAGTCGCCATTTATTTATCTCCGCCCTGATGTTGGTTATTTCAGAGACGGAGCTCAGATTATAACTCAAACCCGGGAAGAATTTTATACGCAGCACCACACAGGTTGAGGCGGTGACAGAGAAAACTCCAGTAAAGTAAAGGCAAACAAAAGACACTGATTATTGAGGGAAAAAGAAGGAATGACTCCTTATACACCAACATGATCACATCAATAATTAATTTTTCATGACAGAATCCCACACAGAGTGATAATATTAAATAATTTCATTACATTATGAGCTAGATTAATCAGACTGGTATAGAATGGGTTACAGCTAACAAACATTTGCCTGTGGAGTGGGGGATATTCCGTTGAGGGAATCGTTAATGACGTTAACTGTACAGACAAAAGTCTTAAAGTGCTTTCCGGGCTTTGGCTCTCAGTGTGTCAACTGATTTTTCAAGCAACCTAACTCAACCAAGCTCTGTCTTTATCAGATTTTATTTTCAGATGTGACATTCATCCTTCCCCTGCCTGCTTGGCTCAACGCACAGAAGAGGAAAATACCTCATAGAATAACATAGACCTGAGTAAACTGAGATTATTGACGTATCTTTATCTCAGACCTCTTTATTTCTTTCCACCTCTTTCTTCTCTTTTATGTTCAGTCTGATTGCAAAATTATAATAGTCCAAATTTTCTCTCTCATTTCATCATTTAATGGTGTTAAAATCACATATTTTATCCTGGTCTATAGCAGTGTCTGCTGACGATCACCAATAACAAGGCTGCAATCATCCCCTCATGATGATTTGACTTATAAGAAAATAATATATATATATACATATACATACATATATAGTGAAAAACCCTCCTTCCTTTGAGTATGTCATCATTTCCTTTTTTGAAGACGGAGCTGTCAGCGTGTTGACTTAAACATCCGGAGCTTTGTCCTCTGATTCACACATGAAGTACGTTTCAGCTCCTGCACCTAGATGTAACAACCACACTATAGGCACTCATCTTTTCTTGTTTTTAATCCTCTTTGAAGCCAGCATTGTCTTTTTGACAGATGAGTGGTAGTTGCATAGCAACACAATTTATTATTCCTACAGCACAGATTCAGTTTTACAATTTTACTCTGCCCAGCAGTGTCTCTCATATTAGTTATTTCCCATTGTTGCTTCGTCTGCCATGTTTCCCATTTCTTTTTCCTCACGTATCTCCCTTTTGTTGTTGTATTTTAAGAGCAGTTTGTCTAGTGTCCTCTTGTCCCTCACTGAGACAAATGTCTCTATCTCTCTCTCTGCCAATAACGTCTCCAAAAGACTTACGGTACTGCTCCCCAACAAACTGCAGTAAAGTACAGGGTCCTCGCAACAAGAGACCGGTAGGAAATCTCCAGCAGCTGGCTGCACACACTGACAGACACGAGCTTCCTCTCAAAGTACAGTCTACTCAGGCCCTTTTCATACACAGCATCAGTGCTGTCCTTCAAGTCCAGTCTGGTGTTCGTGAGGAGTCCCTGGTACCACAAGTACCTGGAGTCCACATGAATGTATAATTTATACTGTGATTCTGTGGACTCAACACGATAAAAGGAGATGGTTACCTCTGAGAAGCTAGAAGTATCTTTTGTAGAAGCGTTTTAATTAAATATATACTTAAATGCAGAACTCTTCAAGCTGTCTAGGACATTTCATATATTCATACTTGGTACCAGCCACCTCAGCTGTAGCACAGTGACCATTTCACTGTTTAGTGCTTCTGTGCTCCTGCTTTCTCTGTGCTCCAGCTGGGCTCTGCTCAAGGTTTCCACTTGTTAAAAAATGGCAACGAAAGGAGGCTTTCCATTGTCCTGTTTCTTGTGCCGAGGTTCTGGGTTCTGTGCAGCACCTTCAGCCACTTTGGATTGTGGTTGGTGGTGTATAAATAAACCTGAACTGAACTGAGTGAAGGGTGGCGGTGTGCTTAGCTCACCCCACATTGCATTTCCTGTCACTGCTCAAATGATGCAGCAGTCGGAAACGCTCAGCGTGCATTAGCAGCAATCTCTGAGCTACATCGGCTATCGTCCGATAATAAATTAGCATTCTTCATTCATACACAGATATCTGTTTCTAGAGATTACTTTAGCCGTAACCCAATACACCATTCTTCCTGGGAATGTCGTCACAGGCACTCGTTTATAATGTTGAAATTACATAAATGTTGCCATACTTTCATTACTGGGCTTTACGATCGCCATTGAGTTACTTAACCCGCCGATAGATATCAATTGAGGGGACGTCCATTTAAATTCAAATCTTTGAGACTGACGCATTAAATTTCAGTATTATGGCAAATTTTACAAATGAAATTATGTATTCATTACACTTGACTGGAAATTATGGTCTGAATTGTTTCAGGAATATGCATTTAGACCAAAAATACAATAATACACCAATCAGCCACAACATTAAAGGTGTCACTGAGGAAAGTAAATAGCATTGACCATATTGTGACAATTCAACGTTCTGCTGGGAAACTTTTGGAGCTGGTATTTGTGTGGGTGTTACTTAGACATGTACATTCTCTGATTTTATCGGTGTATCTTAGAGCTGATGGTAAAATGAAGAAGACATCAGTGCCTTTATTAAAGTCCACAGGATGCGAGCAGACTAAAATATGCCATTACATTCACTGGTAATTCTTTTCCTTTTATAAAGGCATCCTGTTAATGAGGACTTCAGCACCTGCTACTGATGACCACAGGTGACTCAATTCCCCAAGAAGCTTTTATACAAATGATTTGCCTTATTTTATGAAGTCAGGCCAGAAAACTATTAATGTGTACTGCAATAAAAATCCTAAATTTATTAACATGGGAACTATTTCATTGTTTGGATGATATTTTAGAACTGCCACAAGTCTGTTTTGGTAGTCCAGATTTTGGGTCACAGCACAGAGCTGGAGGGATGAAATATTTAGCTAGCTTGCTCTTGCTCTTACTCTGTGTCCCATTACTTATTAATTCTGACCCAAAATGCTTTCAAGGCTTACAATATGCACAGAGAAGAGTTACCTCCCGAAGGGCCAAAACATATTGTGGGTTAGAGGAGGCTTCTCGTTCTGTCTTGCTCTATCCACCAGAGACTCGCTGCAGCTATTTTTTGGCAAACTTTGTTTATACATAATAAATAGACAATATCTGTATCAGAAATTAACATTTATCAGACTAGTGCTACTTCTTTCATGTTGTGCCACATAAATAAGGAGCCAGGTAGGTTAGGGAACATACGTCTGGAGCCGGTTAACCAACAAATTTAGGAATTGCTTGTAATACAGTCAACAGGAGAAGTGAGTGAGCCTTACTTTTCAAGCCTTCTGCACCTACACGTTTCATTTCTTTTATGGTCGGCCATGTAGCTCTTGGTCAGAACTTTGGTCCACTAAGATGTCACTTTATTAGGTACACCCATTCCATTGCTCTTTAACACTAATAGCTAATCAGCCAATCACATGCATGCAGTTCAATGCATTTAGGCATGTAGAGGTGATCAAGACAACTTGCTGAAGTTCAAACCAAGCATCAGAATGGAGACGAAAGAGGATTTAAGTGACTTTGAATGTGGTATGGTTGCTGGTCTGAGTATTTCGGAAACTGCTGATCAACTGGGATTTTCACCATGACCATCTCTAGGTTTTACAAAGAATGGTCCGAAAAGAGAAAATATCCAGTGAGTGGCAGTGTGTGGATGAAAATGCCTTTTTGATGTGAGAGGTCAGAGGAGAATGGGCAGACTGGTTGGAGATGATAGGAAGATGATAGAAACTCAAATAACCACTCGTTACAACCAAGGAATGCAGAATACCATCTCTGAACGCACAACACGTCCAACCTTGAAAAAGATGGCCTACAGCAGCAGAAGACCACACCGATTGCCATAAAAAATAAACAACAATGTCCACTTGGGCTTCACAGCTCAGAACCGGTGGTTTGCCACTTAGTAACTACTGAGCATTCTCACAACAACCACTTTTACCATCCATACTGGTCTTCTGTAGACCCGTCAGTGGTGGTCCTGTGAGGAACTACTGGCAGCTGTATGCCTACTGTATTTCTGACCGTCGTGAAACAGCAGTACAAAAAAGAACCAGCTTCTTCTTCTGAAACTACAGCATAGAAAAAGCTTGATGTGATCCACCTTCAGGCCTCACTACAATCTTTATAGGTTACATCTTGCAACGCAGATGAGTCACACAGGCCTCCTGCCACTGTCCTGCTGTTGCAATATGTGCTGTAACTTTCTGTTATCATACGCTACAGGTTTCAATATTAAATTCATATCAGTAAAATGGTTTGTTTTGCACCCCTATAAACTGAGCTAGGTTTACAGGATGAAGTAACACAAAGGGCCTTCTAACAGCTTGGTAAATGAGCAGCACAGCAGCCAGCACACCTTAGTGGAGAGAAGACGTTATCATCAGTGTGCTGTGCCTCTATAATTTCACTCTAACTGCATCTAAGGACAAAAGCTTAGCATATTTGGACAGCAACCTTTCAGCAAAGCAGTATTAATCTAGACAAATTTATTTGAAGTGTTTACACTGCTGTCATCTAAGCAGTACACGGTTTTCAGTTTTCTTCAAAAAATTTCCTCTGGATGACACGTTGGCAGTTTGTTTTTGGTGTGACAACACTCTCTCCAGAGTGTTTTGTTACATGTAAATTTTCCGTGCAAAGGTGCAAAAAACTACAAAGAATTGTCTGCTGACATTCAAATTACGTATCTCTGACTGCTTGCTAGTTTTTAAAACCCCTCTGACTGCACATTGTTGTGGTTAGCATATGATAGATGGTGATAGACGGATAATTTATCCGTCCTGCTGGCACCTGCAGGGACTTTCAAAAAAAGTCTTTCTTTTTGAAAGAGCGTGCCCCTAAACAGTTTCCAAGGACAACTTCCCAGATGGTTACACGCAACAAACCATCTGGCGTGTCATGTTAGGAGAGGACTGTCTACCCTACTCACTTTTAGTGCTATTGTAATGTCTGACAATCGACCCAAAATAAAATCATGCTTCAATTACAACCCTGTTATTTATAGTACAATACAGATCCAGCTAATATGTTTTAAGAGGTGCTGTGACCAAGTTTTTTCCCTTGTGGATTAATAAGGTCTTTCTACGTCTAAAATTGGGAGACAAGAAAAAGGACTTAAGCTTGTAGAGTTCCCTGGTGTCAACAAATCTTTTTTTTTACTCCTTTGACTATGGATGAGTCTGTATTCAGTGAAGAGAATTAGATCATATAAAGTTGGGTATTTATTTATTATGGGTACAGTTGCATAATTTTCCCAACTTTAGTAGAACTTTGGAGAAAAGCGGTCTGTCTGAGAGAGATTTTTTTTTTAGATACCTGCAGACGCTTACATAAAGACACAGTTTTGGACCTGCTGCCTCAGACAAGCTGAGCCAGTGTGAGGCAGTACAGCAACATACACAATATATTACAACACCATGGACTACTAAATCAACTGTGACAATGTGGATTGGGGGAAAATGAGGGGAGAAGAAATGGCAGATCTGGGACAAGGGTCTAAAGAAATATAATATTCCATCCCATTGTTCATTGTTCAGTTACAATATAAAATAATATATACAAAGACTGCACTACTCAAAATCTCAAAAATATCATTGTATAGCCGAGCAGAAGCAGAATCACTATATAATATGTTTTTTGGGCTCGGTTAAAAGAATTTGCTTTTTTGCTATTTCTAAAGTCCCAATGAAACTGGAGCCACTCTGGGCTGCACTGGGTATTTCCAAATTTCCTAAAAACCCACAGGGTGCCCCGCATCATTTCCTGTTATCCCTGTTCTTCAGTTCTGAATAATAGAAAAAGGGAATAATACCTTCCATTTGGAGGAAATCGCACATGTTCACGACAGAACTGACAATCATTTTCCTTTTGTTCTGTTATTTTTCTCTTTCTGTTTGTCTACGATTCATACATTTGAAAAGAAGTGCTGTATTCACTCTATGAACTTATGCAGCACTGTCTGAAACCTTATAGCTGTACGTGAATGCTGGATGTCCTGTTAGCCCATTTCAAGGAGGCTTTGAGTAAGAGACAAACATTTCAATTCTTATTTAATAGCTATGTTTATAACTCTCTTAAATTTTCTCCACGTTTTTTTTTGTTTGTCTGAGTGCCACATAGCCAGTGCTTTTCAACTTTAACGTTGTCCAAAAACTGCCTAAATGCACACAAAAACATTAAATTTAGTTTAGTAGTTCCACAACCCATATTGTTTACGTTAGCAAAGCCAATCTTATAATCTTAAATACGGTAACAAACAAAGCCTTTTGATGACGTTGTGTATGGCACTGGCTTCTCTACACTTAGAAAGAAGCAGCTGTAATAAATTAAATAAGATTAGATTCAACTTTATTGTCACTGCATATAGTACAGGCACAAACGGTATAGATGGTATGGATTGACGTCACTTCCACCTGGGGCCACGCTCCCCTGAGTGGCAAACACATGATGAAATGCAGCAGCAAATGCAGCTAGACTGGGAAAAATGTGGATTGTCAGATCAAATTAAGGGCAATTGGACACAATGATCCATATGAACTAGTATGGATTTAGAAAAGTGGATTAGCCTCAGTTTCATTTAGTTTAAGTTCATCAAAAAATACAGCATGAATTAATATTCCGTGACACTACATGTGAACCACAGCAGCAGGTTTCTGTGCATTTACTTCTCTGTTCTTTGGTAGTCGGAGATATCTGTAAAATATATCTCTGACCGCTTTTCTGTGGTGGATCTGTTGCTACAGTCGATCGTAGAACAGCTCTTCACCTTTTTTTTTTAATTTAGTTGTACAGTTTAGACGCTATTGAAAGCCTATCACTGAAACTAATGTTACTAATCTCCATGCTCATCTGTTACTTTTTGCCACTCAGTGGCTATAACCACGGACTCTTTGCTAGCTGTGATGTCACATACATAGCCTCAACAAGTACTAAATTAATCCAGTAACAGGGAACAAGCTACAACAAATATTGGTTGTTACATGAAGACAGACTAATGACACACAAACTTTTTCACACACACACACAAAACACACCCAAACATATCAGGATTTGTGAGATGCTACCTTTGCAGAACAGGCTAAGTGATAGCAGCAGTCGGAGTGATGTAGTCACTCAAAAAGGTGTAAATGGTTTAGTTTTGTTTCGAATTAACCATAAAAAGTGGTTGGAGAAAAAGCCAAATTGATCCCAACCAGCAGAAAAATAAAATTCAAAACAGTCCACATGGACGTGAAACCACCCAGTCTGGTAACACTGCCTAAGCACTAAGTGAACGTAATATGGTCAAGTTGCAAGAACTTTGGAAAAGTTTCCAGGCATGGGTTCAGAGAATACAGCTGGTGACAGCAAGTCTTTGGCGTTCGATAGGAACATTTTGCATTTATGAAGTTTCACAATTATGTTAACTGCATTTGCACAACATTTTCTTAAAACGCCTCCTAATGCAAATGAATCACGCATAACACGAATGTTATATTTAAAAGACATGGGCTGATGTCAGAATTAGTTTGGCAGTCACTGAAGGGAATAAAAGCAATGCTGCGTTCTCTTGCTGCACTAAACCATAACGTGTCCAACGTTAGATCAGTGAATGCCATCTGGGAAAGCCTGGAAGAACACTTGTGCTAGCTCCTTCTACAAGGAGCATTAGTTGGTGCCAGTGACAGTTGTGGCAACGTTACTTCATTACCACCCCACTGATGGAAACTGCACCCCCTTGTATTCTTGCATGTGCTCATTTACAACCATGACATAATATACGGCTAGTTTCATCACATGTTCAAAAGAAAATATGGGTGTTTCATGCAGACAGCAAAGACTATCACAGGAGAGCATTTCAGAAAGACGTCATTTTACAATGGAAGCATGAGCTGATTGTTATTACTTGAATAAATCTGTGCTTTTATACTTCGTGAGCTGTATTTGATGAAGACAGAGACTATGTGAACTGCTTGGGCATAGGTAATTGTTCCCTATCAAACAAAAGCACATGTATTTCAGCAACAGCTATGCTTTATAGGCAGGGCCACTGGCTCTCATTGTCACATCGGTGCCGGAGGTGTCAAAATCTGCCTTGTGGCGTAAAGTCTCGCGGTGCAGGACGACCGGCAGAAACAGTTCTGATGTGTTTCTGATGGATGGCAGATAATGAGAGGGAGGAAGAAAGAGAGGCAGCCAGAGACTGAGACAGATTTATGTGTGATCCCGACAAACACTTAATACGTTCACCAAGATAAAAGTGAGAGATTACAAAACGGTTCCTCATAAATAGACACAGATCCTAAATTATGGGTTTGCTTTTTGTTAAGGTTGTGTACCAGACTCTGGGACAGCTTAATAATAAACTTTCTCTTTTCCTTTACAGAGTTTCCTCTGTTCTCCTGCAAACAGCACAACAGAACAAGCAAACAGATCACCTAACATACTCAGCCATGTCCGCAACATAGGAAGCAGTGGGACAAGCAATGGGACACTTAGAACAAATAAACACTGTCTGCTACTTCAGTCCGTATCGAATGCTTGAATGTCAAGTTATATTGATGTGGTATAAATGGCCCAGTAAAGAAATTTAATAACAGAGGTGGCGATGGGATGAATGGACTGCTTTTACTGTATGTAACACTTCTATATAAAAAGCTTCAAAAATTCCTTTTTGTTCACCCACTCACACTTTGTGAGGCTGTAGTAAGGCACAGTGGTGTCTGAGCTGCAGCAAAGATAATTGAAACTGAGCATGGGATGAATTATGTCTGAAGCTGATTTGAACAGATTATTTATAAATCCAAATATTGGGAAGATTCCTGTCTAATTTGGATTTGAATTAGACGAACAGATCTTAAGACATTTCACACGGCTGCTGGTGGTACAGGAAGATAAGTCAGAGCATGACCGGAGTAAAGACAGGTTCATCCTCAGAGGACCATGGTTGTTTTTTATGACAATCCATCCAGCAGTTGTTGAGTTACTTGGCCTGAATGTGTGTACTTCCCTACCTGTATATACAAAAACTCCACATGCAGCAGGGTTATATTGTAAAGTAAACAGGATATAAGCACCTCTGTTCTCTCCGATCCTTTCATCATTTGCCTGTCACTCAGTAATTGCACGAGATTCACTTGACCTTTAGAGGGAATAACTGCAAGTTATCTGCCTCCACTTTGCATTTAAGACTTTTATTAATGAACTCAAACAGAGAGCTCTTTGCTTCCTATCTAAATGTCATCAGACATCATGAATCTGGGAAACTCCATTCCATGCTTGAGGACTTTTAAGACAAGTTTTTAGTTTTTTGCCTTCATCAGCCGTAATAAAGCACGCTTTTTTTTGGAGAATACTGGACACAGTCTGCCGGAGGTAAAAGCCAACCAAGATTCTGCTGAATGCCAGCATGTAAACTGCGAATGTGAACTCTCTTTGGTTTGTTCTGTTCATTTTTGTGACAGTCTTCAAGGCAAAGATTAGGCCTTCCACTTCATACCAAAAGCAACTTGAGAAAAATAAGCTTCCAAAGAGCTTTTAACACCATCATCCAGGACAAGCTGACACTGAAGCTTCATGATATGGGACTGTCTGTGTCTATGTGCTTCTGGATCAGGGACTTTCTTAGCAACAGACATCAGGTTGTGAGAACTGGGGACAGTAAATTGTCCACACTGGTCCTGAACGCAGGAACGTCACAGGGATGTGTGCTCAGGCCAGCTCTCTTCACAGTGTTCAAACGTAAGTGTTGTGCTATCTGTCCCACAAACACGATTGTGAAGTTTGAAGTTGATGACACCACCGCGGTGGGTCTACAGGACGACCAGGAGAACAGAGCACGCTCCTCCCCTCATTTGAGGGGAGGCGGTCAAGGTTGTCAATGACGTAGAATTCCTGGACATCCTCATCACATCTGACCATCTGTGAACACTGCACACCTGGTGAAAAAGGCCCAACAGAGACTCTTTTGAAGAGGGCTGGACTTTCCTCTCAATTACTCACAAACTTCTACAGGACCACAATAACTCTGAACTGAATCAAATGATTGCCTTAATCCGACTCTAACTGCACAACTTGTATGTAAGTGCATGTAAACGCGTCACCCTGACTAATATCGGACTTCTTCTTATCTGACTAAGACACCCAGATAATGGAAATCATTTTCCCCGGGATTTATATGCCTTAATCAGAGTTAAACTAGATAATGCTTATGTGCGTGCACCACACCTGATACTGATAGACCCCTTCATGGCCTACGTCACTGTGACGTCACAATGATAACTGAGACAAAACAGAGGGAAGCTTGAGGCAAACACTGTCACTGTCAACCACGAAAATGGGATCTCCAGCTCAAAAATAGAGTTTTGGTCTACTCCCATACAGAACGATCTTTGAAGGGCAGAGATTTTTGTTCATTTTTTTCAATCAAACAAATCAAATGTGTTGTTACATGATCGTTATGTAGAAGTTTATGGAAGCGCAGAGGTTAATCAGTCCCATGTCATGTTTGGGAAATTGCACCGATTGGGGAATGCATGTGCCACTGCGTTTATATACAGTTTGTATAGCGATTTATTCAAATATCAGCAGCCTTTATAAAGAGGTCAAAACCGAAAACGGTTTAAGTTTTATCACTTGCAGCCACTGCCAATCGTTGACAACTTTGGTTGAATGCAATTAAAAGAAAGGATTTGATTGGAGGATTGGACAAACAACAACACACACACTTCCTATCAGGACAGTTTAACATGTAGTGCATCATCAGGATAACATCATGAGTTAGACTAAACTGTGACTGAAATTAAATTAACTTTATCATTTGGGGGATTCTTGTTTCCTGTTAATGCTAATGCTAAGTGCTAGCTAACTCAGCTTTAGTTGTATGCTTCACGGGTATCCAAGCCGAAGTTACATTGACTACGTTATCCTCCACAGTGGTGCCCCTTACTTCTTGTAATATCTTTGTAGGAGAGGCTTCACATGATAAAAACCGCCCAGACTTTATACCTACGTGTAATATGCATTTTCCTCATCCATTCTTGCCAAAACACTGTGTTGAAATATAATAACTGGTGTTCACAAGCTAACGTGTTTGGGATGTTTTTCCTCCAGCTAAGCCCCTCCCCTCAAAATACATCACACTATTTACAAGCTGTAAAGGAGTCTATTATCCATCATTTTGTTGTTTGAAATGCTGTATGGATGTATGCAGTATTCTTTATTATATGAGGTAATAGGTCACCTGGGAAAGGGGGTCGCATTGACCTGTTGATACAAGATACATGTTGCCACCTAGTGTGGAGGAGGAGGAAATGCTGTAGGAAGGCTGTAGTACATATCACAGTCATTAGTGACAGTGGCTTCAATTTAATGGGATACAGGAGCTCGGGGTTCAAATCCTGTTCAGGACAGAACATGATTTTGGTTGTCATACATTCAGTAAGTTGAATTCTCATTATTGTATTTTTGTTTTATTTTATAGTGCTCATTTCAGTTTTTTTATATTTGCATTATTTTAGCCAGGAGCTACCACCCAAAATTTTGCTATGTATACACACATAATGTGTACATAGCAAAATCTTTAAAGTAGTCTTCAGTTTAGTCAAATAATACATTAACTGCATGGATTTCCTTAAGAAAGTCTGGGAAAAGTCCAGAATAAAATTAGGCCTTGGATTAACCTTCAATTAAAATGTTGTAAGGTTTATATTAATGCAGCCTTTTGATGGAGACAAATGGATTATTTGCTTTACAAGTAGACTAGTGAGCACATTAATCTCCAGACAAGTGCTTACTCAAAGCAACCTGCTCAATATTTTGAATTAAATCCATTTTAAAGATATGCAAAACTCACTGCCTCTACCCAGATAGAAAATAGAAACACTTAAGACTCAGCTGACACAATATTTTTGCAGAATTAGGCATATACAGTATATATATGTATTTGTTGGTTGGCAACTTGTGGTGCTTTACTAGGGCACACTTTATAATAGGGTATTTTTGCATCATCTCTTTCCACCCATCCTTATTCACATTCCCTTTTCATCCCGCATGCCATTATTTAACATATTCCCTTATGTGTTAAAAGAAGAATGTCTTCCGCAGAGTTCACCTTTGACGCTTAGAAAATCATCGTCACTCCCTTGACCTCGTCTCCACAGATCTGAGTGACAGATCCTGTGAGTTAGTCGGCTATGTTCGGGGACGAAAGCGTAGACGCATTCCTCTTGCACTTTTCTCGGTGTTTCCATGACAGATGAAGAATGAAACATGGCCGTCTTATTGAATAACAGCATCGACGCTCGTGGCTAAGTACGCTTGTGATCTTTCAAATTAAACTGATGGATCGTGACAGCACGTGGAAAAACGGATTTGGGATGTCAGGGCAGAGCCACGGCACGGCCATCAGACGAACAGTTTCCGTAACAAATGTGACAGAAAACTCGTAAAATTATGATAATCATTGGGTAGTGTAATAAAATCTGTATATATCAAATCACCTTTTGGATTGCTGCACTGAGCTGTGGGCTATTGGTAACTATAGACGACTGTGAAATAGGAGAGATTGTGCATTAGCGGCACTGTATTTTAGTGTGGAAGGGGAGAAGGGGAGGGGAGGGGGGTGTCTAGAAGAAAAGAAATTATAAAAATTAAGAATTTTCTTGCAAGTGAAATGGATGTGTCAGCTATGATTTCTGTCATGGTGTGTAAGCTGCAATCAGTCCTCTCTTGAATGACTAGCCTACCTGGTATACAGGGAAGGCATGAGGGAAGTGCTCCGTCTTACATTACATGTTTTTATTTAGACAGTGTGGGTCTGATCACATTCGGGGAACCATGTGTGCACATTACAGACACCGCCTGTGAGGGCTTACGTGCCTTTTGTCTTTGGGAAGACAAGAAAGGATGAGAAAGAGCAGATTAAAAAAAAAGAGAAGGAATGAAAGAGAGATAGCAAATGAATGTGGGATAAAGAATGACACCCTCAGCTAATGCTTTATCTGAGTGACGGGTCTCATAAATTTTTCTTTGTGATCTCACAACGAGCCAGGCCTAGACAGGTATCAAAAAAAAAGAAAGAAAAAAGAAAAATGACAGCAACGGAAAGTGAAAGTATTTTAATAGATTTATAGTTGGAATGTACCAGCCTAACTAGTGTCGCTTGATAAGGCTTCTGGTGATTGTTAAACCTGATCTTTACAATTCTTCTGGAGGTGATTGATTGGTTCACACTAATCGATCTGAGTTTAACAGATTGGAGATATATTCAGTATATATGTTGTTATTGCTTAGACATAGAACACATTAGTGCATAATCGCCTGTAACCGCAAATTTTGTTTTTGTTAGCTTTTCTTTCATATCTACAGAGAGAATGGAGGCCATTATGTTGCACCGCTGTGTTTCTATAGTAGATCACAACAGACAAACCAAGCGAGCCTCCATGTTTTTCATGTCCACTGTAGCTTCCCCTACATTCTTAGAAAGGGAGAAGTGAGGGGCTTGTATTCAGGTGGTTGCACCTGGTCTCCCCAGCGTTATATGCCGCCACCATTTCCTTCACACTGGTCCTTTAAGTGAGATTATTAATCCTTGATGTTAACCTTGTTGAAGTGGTTGCAGTATGGCAGTGTGTGGAGAGGCCCCAAGTACCTTTTGAAAGTGATTAACCTTGGAACTCTAAAGTAATGTAGCTGGACAATACTATGAGTTTGGCAACACTTCAATGGAATTTCATTATGGGGTGTGTTTCAACCAACAGAAACCTCTGCATGCAAGTCCTGCAACAAATCAACAACAAAGTATGTAATTGTCGTTGAGCACGTTGATCCAGTTGAGCACGCACACGCATGCATTAGAGATTGAAAGCTTTTTATTTGAAAACAACAAAGCAAACATATAGTTTAGTAAGTTTTTGTCTTTTTCAAAATCACAATTTATTTAATTTAGTGACAAAACAACTTGGTTTGCACCGATGAAATATCATTCTTTGGGTAAAATTGTCTACCTTGTTAAGTAAAGTGTACATATAGCCCTTTGTCCAAAGAAAGTCTGTAGACTTTGTGTCAGAAAAGTTTTTCCACTGAAGAAGGATTTATACTCACTGGGTTGATGGCATTGCCTCTGTATCGATGATTTATTGTTCAGTAGAGTTCCCTTATTGGAAACACAGATAACATTCTGGTTGTGTCATCATTGTTATTTATATTCCACATATAGAAATTTATCAGAAAATGTATCAGTGTCATTAAGAATAACAACTAAGATGAGCATCACCTTCAGTCAGAATGTCTTATTATGTTCACTAACTGGAATCTTCAAGCCAACCTACCTTCGCAGTTTATGGTACTTAGGGGTTGCACGTCTTACACAGTGTAACCTTTATCAACCACAACCACTGTATTAACACAAAACCATGGTGACTCAGCCTATTGAATCATAGTGAGGAAGAAAATTAAAATCGTTACAGTTCATATCATTATTGAATATTGTCAAACGTAACATTTGAAAACACTTCATTTAACTACTGAAGCTGGTCATCTAGAAAATCACTTGGATTTACTACAGCTCTTCAAGTGCTCAGAGGGTTGGTGACTTCACCGGCCCTGAATCAGATTTAGCTCTTGGCTTCAAACTGAGGCTTCAATGGAGTGAGGAAGAAGACGACTGTGGAAAAAAAACATTAGGAGAAATGCAATTAAGGATTGTACTGTAGCAGACCCTCACAATGTTCCACAGGCTTACTATGTCAGTTTAACAACTGTATAATATGCGCACTATACAACATGAACGAATGGCTCTGGGTAAGGCGCTTATCTTTTTAAAGACCAAAAAATACAGTACGATGTTGTCAAATGAATCCCTTCATCACTGCGATGTCATTAATAGGCACGTGAAATGTATCGTGTTTTGATTGGCCTTGATATGTACAACGTAGATTCTGAGCTTTGAATCACATTTCTCTGCAGGGAGCCACTGAACAGGCACGACTCCGTTCCTGTAAGACGGGGGTGGCAAACATACAGCCCGCGGCCCAAAAGTGGCCCGTCAGAGGGGTCATTATGAGATTTGTTTCAATTTTTTTTTTTTTTAATTTTTCCACTAGGGGTGGTGCTAGTCACTGACGCAGACATAACACAACGCTGAGACCCACAACTAAACAGCAGATGGCACCAATGCACCACAATTGCACTTATCTTAAGAAATACAGTTTGTTGATAAAATGTTTTTTTAAATAAAAAAAAAGAAAGTAAACATTTTCATTATGTACCTCTTTGTACTAAAATCAAGTTGTCGTTATTTATAGCTTAGCGTGCTATTATGCTAAGCTAACAATTATGCTATTATTATTACCTGAGTGGTCTGGCCCGCTTGAGATCGAATTGGGCTGCATGTGGCCCCCTGAACTAAAATGAGTTTGACACCCCTGCTGTAAGATGTCAGAGATGGAGAGGAACCCGCAGCAACACAGCTGCTATTGACAGGAGGAGCTGCAGCTGGATTTAAGAAAATGCCAAGGCTGTCAGAAATCAAACACACTTCTATGTGCATGGAAAGCGATGCGATTTGTCTGGACGGGATGAGGTTCCTTCACTGTAAACACTTGATCTTGGACAGAAACCCAACTTTACCTCTTGTGAGGGAGCAGTGAATAACACTTCAGGTGTGCAAAGTACCTGTTCGCATAGTTTATGGTAATCAAAGAACTCATTTAAGCAAAGTCATGGGTCCATTAAAGAATTGCTGTGAAAGAATATGACGTAAAGCATACATTTCTATTGGTAAATCTTATCATATAGAGACACAGTGGCTGTCTAAACATTTCATTGATATAACATGAGAATATATTGAGGATTTGATGATTAGGATGAACATGGTGTACAGAAACATCTGTACAGAGTATGTTAGGTAAAAATGGGAGATACCTCTAAAGGTAGTGGAGAATGGCGGAGACAAGATCCTATGGGACTACAGACTGACAAACTGGTGATAGTTAACCACCCAGACATAGGGCCACATCAGCAACATCAGGAATAAGGAACACGAGAAACCCCAAGAAATACCATGGGCTGAAAAATTAACTAGAAAAAAATGGTGAAGATGAATAGTGGTCCATGAGGTGATCAGAAAGCTTTGGAGAGTGACCCCCAGACTGGGAGAGTGGCTATAGCAGATTCCAGAAACAACAAATTAGAGCTGTCCAGAAGACTGCAGCCCACTGCACATTTTTAGTAGTATATTTTCTCATGACTGGCCGAGGGGAAACCTATACACTACATAAAAAGGCGAGACTCTCATTTTCTCTGCTCCTGAGAGGAACCAAAATTTGCAGTCCAAACTAACGTTCCATTTCACATATGGTAAAATCATTTGGGTTGAGCATTTGCCAACCAAACAAAAATAAAATAAAATGCAGGACACCTCACCTAGACTCCCTGACCCCAAAGAGAGAGAACTGAGAGAACTTATTGGAAAACAAAAACTGCTTTCCCATCCCTACTGTACCAGGACTGCTTCAGTTGGTATCTATTAAATATTTACATGCAGGCTATGACAAAAAAGTGAGGCCTGGATCCAACCCCACGGCGAACATCAGTGCCGTCTGGTTGGGACGCTTTAAAAAGACAGAGCAACAGACGTCTCCACAGAGTCCTTTCAAACTGAACAATCAATCACAGTCCAGCACACAGGAAGCTGAAAGACTTTGAAAATCCTTTGGCCATCAGTGTTAAAACTTATATAATCTTTTTAATATGACAGACGTTCTTAAAAACGATCATAACCACGTTTATTGTTCCATGTTCTCTTTAATTGATTTCTTGACTGAGAACAGGTGTGGCAGTAATCAGGCCTGGGTGTGGCTAAAGAAACTGAGCTCAGGTCTCATACACCACAGTTAAGTTGTGTTTTAAGAGAGGAGGCAAACACTTTTTCATGTAGAGTTAGATTTGGATCACTTCTCTGACCACCTCACAGCCTCCTATAGGACAACTGCTTTGAGCGCGCCCTATTTAAATACGCCCCAACTTGGCATCTTTCTCTGCTTCCTCTACTACCCTTTGAGCGACCGACCTCCTCTCCAGCTCCTCTGTTGTGCTACGTCTATCCAGTATCATGCCAATGTATTCTCATTACCTTCTGATGCTACGTGTTTGCTTTAGTCAGATGTACGCTACAGGCCAAAAGTTTAGAAGCAACTTCAAGTTTCTCTACACATTACCTTATGTATATGTATATGTTGGGATGTATTTACTGCACGATCACACTTTGTGTTTATTGATATGCACCATTTTCTTCAATTTACCGTTACCAGATGTTACCAGACCATTGCTGAATAAATTTCAGCAAAAAAAAAGAAGGGCTTAGTTTTAGGGTTGAATAGATTTGCGTCACAACTTTAGTAAATAAAAATTCTTCGGCTTTTGAGAGTCTGTACAAATTTGATCTTGATCCTTGATTTGATCTTGTTTCTACCCGGCTGGGTCCCTCTGTACGAGCCAGGTTCTGCTCAAGGTTTCTTCCTGTCATGTGGAAGTTTCTCCTTGCCAGTGTTGCCTTCAGGCTTGCTCTGGAGATTTCAAGACAGTTTTTGTAAAGCATCCTGTAACAATGTGTATTACTAGAACTATGTAAATATAATTAAGTTGGTTCTGTCAGGTTGTTCTTTGCTGCTGCAGACCCTGCTGTAGCCTCTCATGATGGCTCGTGAAGGGCAGGAAGTTGTGCTCTTCCTGCCTTAGGCCTCTAACGCAAGTGCGTGGAGAGCAGGTTCCCTGAGCAGAATCTTGCGCTCGCCCCCCCGCTGTCGCCCTTCACGACAGTGAATGGCTCAAGAAGGCCATGGAGGTGTGCTCTTCCTGACTTTCCATGCAAGCGTGTGGAGGAACAAGGGTAGCAGAAGAGGACCATACCGACAAAGATAACGTGTGCAAATAAAGTTTAATTTTGACAAAATGATTATGACTGAACTGCATTTTGTGTTTACTTGTGTTATCTTTGTCTTATATTTGTATTTGTTTGATGATCTGAATCATTTAGGTGTGACAAGCATGCAATCAAATAAGAAATAATGAATCTAATTATTAGATACCTATAGGTGAATAAGACTTTCTGAAGAAACAGTATTGTTAGTAGAACACCAGTGCCCACTTGCCTTCACCGAAGGAAAAAAGAAACTCCACCATCAACCTAGGTTCACAACAGTTCTTCTTTAGGTATTATTTGTGACTCTCAGCAGTGGGAAGAAAAATAAAAATCATTAGAACATGGTGATATTCAGCGAGATAACTTCAAAGAACTCCTTAAAGTGGTATGTGAACACTCCCCAGCTTGAAGTGGGATAAAATCTGATCTGGCCGCTCCAAAGAATCTTGACTCTCCTTGATCTTCTGTTTTGATCCAAGCTGGATTGAAATATTGGATAAATACTGTAATTTTTTGCACCGTTAAGAATTATACGTCCCAGATGCGCATGTGCAGGCCACTGTTCACTGGTGTCTTAATTGTAAAATTTGAGGTGTGAAATATCTTGCTCTTTCTCCTATTAAACATTCATATGACACTGCTTTTACTTTCAGATTTACACTCATAACTTGCACCTTGTAATTACGATGCATAAATTAGACACAAAACATCTGAAGAACACGCCTTTGCACATGTACACACTAAATGTAACCGGTCTTAGAAAGCATGCTAACGTAAGTATTCTCAAGAAGAAGCAAACATCCCTAAAATCAGAGGGCAAGTCTGTGAACCTTGAAAATTCATTCTGTCGAGTAGTCAGTCTACTTAATCAGTGGATATTTATATGGGCTAACTGCAGCCTAATGGAGCTTGTTACACACTCTTCCCCTGCTTGCATCGATCAAGGACGTGTGAGTTGGTAGGTGTTGGCTGGCTGTTGGAGTGGTATGTGTGTGCATTAGAGCTTTGGCAAGTACAACAAACCTGAGGGGAAAACAAGCAAGCACACTTGCCTTGCTTCAACCTCTACGCGATTAAAGGGAATGAGAAATCCATGAGCGCTCATTAGATAGGTTTACAGGTGGCTAATGAGCTGATATTTAAAACTTGTCACTTGTCGTATCTCTCTATCCCCTTTCCCTCCCCCCTCTCTCTTTTTCTGTCTCTTTCTTTCCGCCCTGGCCTCCCTCCAGGACACAGATCCAGTGGGCCGGCAGGGGTGCCAGTATAGCTCTGTATCAGCAAAATGTCAGCCAAGAACATGCACACGTACACATACAGGATACAGACTGTATATCCCCAATGCCTATTTCCATCAAGCCTAAGGACACATTTTAGATGAATGACCTTAATTTGACTCTGGTAAAATAGGTTTGTAATAGGGCATGTAACTCGAATTAACTATTCCATGTGTGTCTGTAACTTTGAACAGTGGCTCTGGAGTCTCTCATGGCCTCACATTGGTGTGAAAAGTTATACTAGTTGTCCTCATTAAAAATCACCTCACCTTTTTAACCGCTGTGTAATAAAAAGGGTAATTCCACCACGAGTCAATGGCTCGTCTTTCATGCCAGTCGTACCTCCATGGGCAAAAGCTGCGTCAGGCAGATTGCCTGCGGACCATAACCACTCTAGTTGCAGTGCAGGAAATATTACCTCAGTAATCTGCAGCAAGAGGCATTTCAGCAGGAAATGGCTCCCTGTGCTGCGTTGTATATATGGCAGGGGCTGAGCCGAGCTCATAATTCAATACAGCGGTTGGCACATTTCATCCTCCGTTCTGCTGGGGCTGGGTACTGGCTAAATGACAGTGAAAGCCACAATGGCACTTCCACCATTGCATTTACGACTGGCAGAGACCCTGGGGCAACATGACCGGAGTGCTAAGTGAGAACACGGCTGCCAATCACTTGATATTAATCTCCCTGAGATCGGGAGAGACAGCCGACATGAGAGGGGAAACCTGGGGCGGGGAGGAACCGGGAAGCGGACCCAGCTGGTGTAAGGCCGACAGAAATTAGCCTTGTGTTTCCTCAGTGTCCAAATGCCTCAGACTCACCTTCACACACAGGCACACACACACTGCCACCAACGTACAGATGGTGAAGGTCAGTTGTATTCAGTGCCTTTTGTACTGTAGGACATAGTATTTGTCAGCCATGAAATTGCTGATTGCTTTGAAATACTGTGTAAAAAGGCTTGTGTAAATAATTGCGAGGCCAAGCAGAAAGATTAAAGGTAAACCCTGAGGCTGTTAATGTTCATTACGAAAATGTACCTTATAAAACTGTACCTCATCCTGGGGTAATGTAATATGTTTGTACACTTACGTTAATGACTATTTTCCCTCACCCAGGCTTTCCATAAGTACTTCTGCCTTGCTATATAATGTGCTATGTTTATCTTCAGACACTGCACTATTTAGTGCATGACTTTATAAGGTAGTGTCTACGTCATGAATAGATGTGAAAATTACACAACATGACAAACACTGTTTCTGTAGGCCAACAGCTCTGACTGGGAAATTCCAGAAAGTTGTAGTGTGTGTATTTCTGTTCCCATGGTCATTGAATCACTGCATCACCCAGCTGGCAGGAAGCCATACTGACATAATCATGTATGGTACCTTGATCAGCTTGGGAAATCATTTTCCAGGTTCAGACCAAGAGCCAGAAAAGCACATTTAAATCACACTGTGTTGTTTTCCTGTTTGTATGTCAATCTCTTGTCAATTGAGCTGCATGTACCTCTCAAAGATCTTCCTTGTCAGACTGAGGATTTTTAAACGCCTCTTATTGTAGAGCAGTACCTTCCTCCTTGTAGTTCTCCCATGGACACCACGCAATGTGATTTTTAACAGCTTAATTTTTAACCAAATCCTGTTAGTCCATTAAGCTTTTGGAACCATTAAGCTTTTTGCATCAACTAACACCATAAGGAGTTCATCCAAAGGCATGTGGGAGTCTCCAAGATCAACCGGAAGATGGTTCTTTGGTCTTATGGGAGCAACATGGAGGTTCCATGTTGCTCCCATAAGACCACAACCACAACAT
Source organism: Mugil cephalus (assembly GCF_022458985.1). Lineage (NCBI taxonomy): Eukaryota > Metazoa > Chordata > Actinopteri > Mugiliformes > Mugilidae > Mugil > Mugil cephalus. The sequence goes on from NC_061781.1 coordinate 6,149,408, forward strand.
CCCCACAGTTCAGCATGGTGGTACCAGCATCATAATGTAGGAATGCTGTTTGTGAAGGTTCTCAGTCATCCAGGTCCATGGTATATCCAAGAAAGGCAGCTGGACTTGTAGTTTCAGCACAAAATTAATGTCCTGGAGCCTAGACCTCAATCCAAAAGAAGATCCAATAGAAGATTGTGGCTGGACTTGAAATGTGTAATGTGCAGCCTGACAGAGGTTGAGAGGTTGAGGTGAACACTTTTTAGAGGCGCTGCGTGCTCATTCAATTCTAAATCTGTTTAATGTGGGGTCCAAACAGCACACTTTAGCCAGATTTCCATACACAGCCTACCTCTACACTGCTCCGCACCACCTACTTTAAATTGCTATTTCCATTGCTAGAAGGTGAGCTGAACAAGGCCAATGGGATACTTTACTGGGTACTTTTTAGTACCCACTCTATAGTCGGGGGCCGAAAATGTGATGTAGAATGCTGCTTACTACTGATTGGTCAGAAAAAAATTGTCATGATGCAGCGCCATGTACAAAGCAGGATGTTTTGACTAAACAGACAGTACTGACTAGTAGTAAGCTGCTCACTTTCAACTTTCTGCACTCATGTCGGTACATTTTTTAAAATGATGACTGGAAAAGTAATGTCGTTTTGGACCAACTCGGAGGTGAGGGCTTTTCTGTCCTTGTTGGGAAAAGACAGTATACAGTGGGAGTTGGACTCGGAGCGACGAGATTTTCCAGCAGATCGCGGCTGAGATGGCCAAACTAAACTTTATTAGGACAGTGAAACAATTGAAGGAGAAGCTTAAAAAATTGAAGGCCGATTATCGGGCAGCCAAGGGGCACAACAATACGAGCGGTGCTGATCGAAAGGTCCCGAAGTGGTATGAGGAAATGGACGCGATATACGGCCACAGACCAGGGAGCGACGGTAGGGAAGCTTGCCTCGAATCCATTACACCGTGGGAGGGGTTACTCCTAAGCAATGGAAAAGGTAGTTAGGTGGTTTGGTGTGGAGTGGTTTAGAGGTAGGCCGTGTATGGAAATTCAGCTTTTGAGAATCAAAAAAAGTAACATGATCAGCCTTAAAATGCATATTTCACCTCTCGTGTGATTAAAACCCCACATTCTCAGTCACAGTGTGGAGGAGGTGACCTTTATGCCTACAGCTATGTGCAGACAGTCAGACTCACCACTAGTCATGTGCCTCTCTGCTCCACTGGTAATCCAGACAGAGACAGGCTTAATCACGAAAACCTTTCTCGTGCTCTTTAATATGAAGCAAACAATCAAAAAGAAGTCAAACGTTTATATTTTTTGAATTGGGTTTTCAGTATTCTGAGCACGTACTGTAAAGCTACTATTTTTTGGTAGCTATTAATTATGCATGTGTTCAAACTTTTGGTAGGTCTAAGAAAATGAGGAAACTGCACAAAAGAAAAACAAAAAAACAAAAAAAAAAACAAGTTTCAGCAGGTTTCAGTTGTTCAGCCTCTATACATTTCCTGTCATGTTTGGTTAGAACTTACGAGTAGTTTTTAAAGTATACAAGTATTGTAATTTAGTTACAGTTTCACCTTATCTATCCAGTGATTGGAGATTAGACTAGATTAAATAGATTTTTTACGTTAATAAAATTAAAAAGTAAATAACAAAAGGGATTTTGCCACTAAAGGAAATTTATATCCACCGCGTAATCAACAGAGGCATATAGTCGGAGCAAAGGTCAGGGCCTCATGCTGAATATGCAAACGACATGTAATGACGGTGTTTGTTCAGTTGATGAGGGCTTTGTTCCCTGCGGGGTCAGTTAGTTACTCATTGCTTTGCTGTGTTAACATCCTTTCCTTAGATAGTCATATGACAGCCCAGGCGCAGTTTGGCGGAAAGAAACGTCAGTGCTTTCTCGGGTGCAGTGCGCACATTGCGCAGACTGTCCGCGTGCCCCCACCGGGACTCTACGGAAACTGCGCGAGGCGCGTTTGTGAATGTGCTCAACTTTGGTAGCCTACGTAAGAGACCGGATTTTTTTTTTTTTTGGTACCGAGCGGAGAGGAGATGCACACGGCACTCGAGTGAGGTAACTATATAAAAAAAACACCATTTGTTATCATTCACTCCCACAACATGGACCCGAGCGGTGTTCACTACGACGTGTAGATCTTGTTAACCACTGTTGTGAACATTTATGTGTAAATATTTCACCGCATATGAACCGCTCCTCTCTCTAGACTCTGGGCTAATTTCCTGCGTGTCGTGAGCTAGCTAACGTTAGCTGCCTGAGCTGTCGCCTAGGATTGTAGCATTAGCGTTAGCCTCTCCGAAAAGGGGGCGACTGTCAACACAATAGCACTGGATGCTGGCTCCGATTGTGTACCAAGTTGTCGCTTATTTGCGGGCGGGTGGTTTGTACGCTGGCAGCTCGTTGTGTGCTGGTGAACTAATTTATTTTTCGTCTGTTGTAAACGCTGCCGTTTTTGAGTCACGTTTCAATGACGCGGAAGAAGAAGCTCGGTGTGGGGTTTAGTGCGCACCACGTGTAGTCGTCCGGCTTCCGTCCGTTGGGTCCATTGATAAGCGATGGCTGGTATCTCTTCTATCTGTACAATCCTAACTACTGAACTTTCAGTCTAAAATGTGGCCCAATTAAGGGCTTTAAAAAGTCTTAAATACGAGCATTAAATTAAATTTAGTCAAGTTTTAAATCCTTAAGTCCATTAACAGCTTTATTCGCCTTTTGTTCAATGCATTGGTGGTGTTCGGTTAGTTCCGTTTACTTATTTGTGAAATATAAATGTTAGCGGTATGAAGAAACAAAACTAAGAATGCCTGTTATGTTTCCGTTCCTCATTAGTGGAGCCCACCGCAGGGATGTCCTGAGTTTACATTAAATTTTGAAAGTAATTCTGGGTCTCTGATTTTCCTTATTTTTCATACTTCGTGTAGGTCTTAAATATGACCCATGATGTTCTAAAAAAGGTCTCAAATTTCACTTGAGAGTGAAACCTGCCGAGACCCTGTTTGTGTGTGTTCATTCTGCTTGTGTGTGTGTGTGACATCCTGCTATCCTCCTATTCATTTATGAACTATAGAAAAGAATGTCATTATTGTCATTGTGCAGTGCAATGAAATTAAGGTGGCCTATGGTCCCCTAAGATGCCATAGAAATACAGGAATAAAAAATGAATTAATAAAAAGATAAAGGACTGTAAAAAAAAAAAAAAAAAAAAACTAGAATTAAAAAATTTACAAATAAAACACTAACATGTCACAGCGATCCCATTCACACATAGTTATTGCACGTCACATGTCATAACTGCACTTGTTTGTGTTGCGCATTGTGAGAATTATTGCACATGATATGGAATTATTATCCAGATGCATTGGAATGATTCACATTGTTATTTCCTTATTGTTGAGTTATTAAGTGCGACTATGGCTCTAGTATAATACAGAAGCCATTCGTCCTTTTCCACCTTCATTCTCAGTCCACATGACTAAATTATTGCTTAGTGCTGATGCACACTATATACATTGGCCATGCAGACTGACAGCTGTTCGTCTACCAACACATCTCTGTTTGTGCAAGTGTAATAATGATTATCAACGTGCGCATGCAGAAAAGTGTAAAGTTCCACACAGGCAGGCTTTTGGACTTTACACTGCAATGTTAAAATGTCTCAAGTTGTATTTGAAAGACATGTGAAGGTTGTGTTCAGATGTCATGGCACTTTTACCTTGTTGAACACTTTGAAAGGGGCTGTAGAATTCAAGTTCTTCTTAAAATGTCCTCATATCGTCCTTGATTGATTTATGAGCTTCAAGTGTCAATTTAAGTGTAGCAAGCCTTTCGCAGTCTGCTGTCTTCTCTCTTGTAAACATTGTCTGAAGTAAAGGTTAATCCCACATCCGATAACATTTTTGTGTCATTATAACATTTAAAAAAAAACTGGTGCATTGATTAAAATAAATATGCTATCGACAATTATTTTTCTTAGTTCTTCTGTGAACGTTGCCTATTGTCAAGGTTCTTGGTATATACTGTATATTTAAAAAAACAAACAAAAAACAAAGCTGACACAAGGCCACATGGGCTGGAAATGTTAAGCCATTTCTTTAGTTTTTCTGTAGAAAGATATTAATCTCCATATCACCAGACAGAAACGCTAATGAAAAAATCAGTATGAATGCCACTACATACTGTACAACTTTGACCACAGTCCATAAAGGTGGTACCTTGATCACTTAGCAGTCATACACGAATTTCATTCCGTGCACAGTGTGAAATTTGCTGCCTGTGTGCAGGAGCTGACTTATTGTGCGCAGTAATTTATGCCTCTATTTTGATCTGGTCCCCCCCTCTTAGTTAGCAGCAAAGAAGTGTATTTAAATTTATGGCCTGCTGTTAATTTTTGTCTTTCAATCACTGTGATATAATAGGCTTTTATAGGTATAGAGAGAAAATGATTCGTGGTGTGTCTATAATCCGTTTCTGAATTTTTTATAGTAGTAGTAGTAGAGTTGTTGCCGCTCAATATGTATTGTGTGGGTTTGATTGCATATTAAAGAAAAAAATAAATGTGCTGGAGACTGTGGCTCTCTGCCATTCCACACAGAGTCCCTCTCCTTATACACGCTGGCTCGGTTTCATGTCTGCCACACTATGTACCATTCCAGACCAACTGGTGTGAAGTGGGAGTGGGTCACAAAGCCCTCCAACCAAGAGCCTGCGTTGATTCAGATTTACCGACTACACTTCGCCTGAGTGAAGGGCCTGTGCATATTACAAGGCAAAATCTGTGGAGTAATGTTGTTTCTCAACGGGTTTAGATTACTTAAAATGCATGATGGTTGTCCAGAGGCAGGAAACTGAGTATTGATTTTCTGTAGCCACGATACTGTTCAAGATTTATTCCCTGGTGGCTTTTTCACACACAACAAGTTGCAAAAAATCTTATAGGGAGTTTGCCCGGTCCTCTCTACTTTATTGTTGTGAGTCTGGTTTTTATCAAGTTTATGTGTTGAATAGTCATCTTGCAAAACATTTTGTACCTTAGTTGCAATCTTTATCAAAAATATTTGATAGTCAGGGTTGTTAAATCTGTGTTTTTGAAAGACTCACAATGTCCACACAGTCATACAATAGCAGTATAATTCACCATGGATGCCTAATGGAAGTTCCTGCTTGGATAAATGTGAGGGCTTCCCAAAGTCTGTTTATACCCTACACTGTAATTAAGAGATCCTCCACAGACATTAATGAGTCTGTTCCACTCTGACGAAACAAGAGCACAAAGGGACCTGAATGAGAACAGGCTGTCGAACTATCCTGAATTTCACTCTAACCTAAAATGGGTCAAAGTACATGCTGAGTTCTACAGTTCACATAATGCAGTCAGTAACATCTTTTGTTGTAACTCCCCTGTACATTGAATCCCGATGTTTCTCACTCATCATGCCCTCAGCTCACATGTCACAAATGAGCAGTCTCGAAACTGAACTAATATAACCCTGTGTCTATCTTTAGAGTCATTTTCACAGAACTGACAAAGCTCCTCCAGGGAAATAGAAAACATTTACTGTATACATAGACTGACTCATGCTCAACATGAAAGGCCCCTTTGTGTGTCAGTTCCCGTTAAAGTGATAATCTGTATCACCAAAACTTATTTACAGCTTCCAGCTTCCAAGGGCCACTTCATGATTGCAAGATATAGCTTAAGTATTTGATCTAGAGACTTTGTGTGTCATGCGGTTGGGATGTTTACACAGCCAAATGGATGCAAATGTTGCTTTTATAAACTGTAACAAACAAACAGAAGTTTATATGATTTAATTCCGGGTTGTACAGTGGCATGATTGGTAAATATGACACCCAGTGCGTTTACATGCGCAGCTTAATTGAGCTATGCTCAAAATTTGACTTTTTGAATGTGGCCCTTGTCCCAGTTTACATGCAGCGGAAAAAATCTAATAACTGACAGGGAACATGTCCTCCTCCTCCACAGTAGGTGGCGATATGCGTCTTTTCAGCGGGATAATACCACGGTAATACGGTCCCCGTTACCCGTTGACCTATAATGTTATATAATATACAAGACAAGATGAATACATAATGTTTTTGTTCTGGGGTCACACGCCAGCGCAGCAGCTGTGGAGCAAGCGCACACACGTTATCCTGTTGTAGTCTGATTAAACGTATACATGCCGGAGAAAACCGAATTTCAATCGTATTATTTTGTTGTCTTAGTCGAATAAGGAGAGCTTGGATTTTAGTTTGAGTGACGTATTTACATGCACTTAAGTTCCTGGCCTGTATCACGAAGCCAGCTCAACTTACTCAGGATTAAACCTATCCAGCTGAACCTATCCACAACAATGACAATCTGGATAAGCGGTATCACGATGCTGGTTATCAACTCAGCAAATCCCCATAGACCCTCATGTAAAAAAGCCCAACATTTAAATATTAACATTTAAAATGCTGCATAATTAAGGGCGTTCCTGCGTTGAGTGACAGGTGACGCATGGGCGCTGCCAGAGGCCACTAGCTGCTAGCCTTGGTCTCTTTGCTAGTCCTCACCTGAGCTAATGACAACCTTTCAGCTGAGTTTGAGGCTTTGGTCCATTTGGATCATTTTAAATAAAAAATAATAGTTGTCTACTTTGCTGCATCTCCTTCAAGACCATCCGGTAAGTGAATTTGGAGAATTATTCTTATGGTCTGTGTCAGTGCCCAATATAGCCAGGTAGCTGAAGTTAACTATCTAATTAGCCAGGTAATGAATTAGCCTTAGGCTAGCCTTCCAGTGGCTCTGGATTGTTATCCAGCCTAACGAGAGGCTATCAATCAAACCGCCACCGAGGTCAGAACGTAAATAATAATTAATAATACTTTTAAGTAAAGTTTGTCAGTGTGAGACATATTAATCCACCACATAAAATACGAAACATTAATGTCTTGTTCACGTTACTTTTCCCATAGGACCAATGCTACGGTAAAATACGGAAAAAAATATTAATATTATATTACAGTATGGGTCCATACATAACGTTAGTCTAGATATTGAAACAAGGTTTATATGTTAGTAGTGTAAGTTGGACGGTAACATAAATTAAGATCGAGGAAACAAAATGTGAATATGTGTTAATAATATTCCGTACACATACACATTATGTACATATAATACATACTTTATTTTACATGTCTGTTTGTCTGTATAAAATTCAGGTGATCCTCATGTTCTACATGACATGAAGAACTGGACTTGCAGGACTTGAAATCTGGGCAGAGAACACTTTGAAAGTCATCACTACATCACCGATTTTTATTTTAGCCGAGATGTGAAATGTGACTCATAACTTGTAACGGAACGCTAGTATTTATTTTAAGTAAAGACATTAATCTCTAAATCATAACTGTATTTAATGTATTGTATATTATATTTTAGTCGGGACAAATGGCATCAAACTGGGAGAGAGGCGACCGTGTTAGCCTGCTGCTAGCACCTAGGATAGCGAATAGCCTAGCTCGGTAGCCTGAGCTAACCCGGTAGCACTAAGTTGGGTGGGTGGGTTTCAACATTCAGGCTGCTTTTAGCTCCGCCCCAACACGACCCTGATGTCCATATTTGGAGTATCCGAGTGTGGACGGAGTAAAGCTCATCCAACATGGTGACCACAGGCTCCGCCCACTTCAGGCTTCATTTTCGAGATTCAGAATCCAAAGGGTGACATCACGATGGGTTTGTCCATAGTATATACAGTCAGTGGTATCAAGAGCGGTTCCAAGGCAGCAGATCATGAGCGCTGATCTGCCAGCAAAAAGGAGCAAACACTGATTCTCCTCAAATATGAAGAAGAAAAAGTAAATCTCACCGTTAAATGAAACACCGTGGCTGCATCGAAGAGATGCCAAATGGCATGGTAAAGGATTGCAGATAATACGTGCATAAATGCATGAATTACACATCAATGGTTCAATTAGTTTACATTTAACACAGCCATGAATACCAATCACTACGCTGCATAGATGAATCGCGTGTATGACAATTCGTCTCATTCCCCCAGATGTAAACCTTCTGGAGGACAAACCAACCACAGAAATATCATTGCATCTGGGGAGTTGGATTTCTTAATTTCTTAATGTTATATGGGCTACAATAAAGCTGGAAGCTGATGCCACAATTACATCATATCAATACAAGTTGTTGGCCTGAAAGAAAATATCCTGATTCTGAGCTGTGTTTGAGCTTAGCAGGGACAAATGGCTAAAATATATTCTTCTTTATGTGATTATATCCAGGAAGATGCGTTCACACCATAACGCTCTTCTCACGATTTGGGCTCCAATCTCAATCCGGTCTTCAGTGAAAGGGAATGCCAATCTTTCCCAAACAACTGTTCGGCTGTGGGTGGAGCCTTTTATCGGATTCAGATAAATCCTGAAAGTTACCCAGACCTGAAGCAGGTTTGTCGTTCAGAGTAAGTTACCATGGTAACTTACCTCAATAAGAATGAATCCAGCTTTGTGATACCAGAAACCCGGTGTTAACCCTGAAGTTACCTCGATAAGTCCGTAATCCTGCTTCATGATACAGGCCTCAGTTAGAGTCCGATTAAGACAATAATTTGTTGTTTTGTTTTTTTTCATGTGCATGTAAACACACTGAATTTTTGAAAAGAGCATCTAGATTCAGCGAACACAGATGCGGCTGCATGAATTAGTCAGCTGTGTATTGCAAAAGAATCATATTTTTCATATCGGTTCTCACTCTGGTTTCAATGTGCAGAAAATGCATCTCTTCTTTGTTTGCTAAAGTAGGACATTTAGTAAACCATTGACATGCCTGTGGGGGGATAACATCCTACAGGCGATTTAGTTAGTTATTTATGTGCAGGATGACACATTAGGACACAGAAACCAAACACCAGCCTTTTCACTGCGTGTTAGACACTTGTTTAGATCCCATTTAGGGCAAAACTCGTAGAATATGGGAAATTTGTATGTTGCTAGACATTCAGTACGTTTATATGCACGTGAAAAAACATAAAACATTTTGAGTAGTTGTCTATAACATATTATTCATTTCTGTTGTGATCCCAACTTTAGAGAAGCACTTGTTAACCCATTTTCTTAGTAACTGGAACCGCATCATGCTACATTACAGTTAAAATAATATATATTCTTACAGACACTGTAGCTGCCATTTGTTAGTTTCTAATAAGACTTTTGTAAACAAGCGTCTGACCAGGTGTATTGGTTTAAGGCACCGTTCTATAGGTGACACCCAACCTACACCAATGCTGGTTACAGTCTACAATCCTGATGCAGTATTTCCCATACAATATCAATACTATGGCTGCCACTAGGGGCTAATTTACTCTGCTATGGTCTCGTAACGAAATTGGAAATATTTTTGCACGTCTCGAACAACATTTAAAAAAAAAATATATATATATTACTGCCACTTTTTAAATCCCAATGTTTGTGCTCTTGAGTTTTTAAACCATGGAGATTTACATTTATTTAAAGGGATTTTGGGAAAGGAGGGAGACTCCCAAGCTAGCAAAATTAGATTAGAAATTCAACTTTTTGATTATAAATTTGATGCATTCGCTGATACTGTATTTAATCTTACATAGATTTGTCCGTAGTAAGCCACGTCTCAAAAGCTTACATTAAGTATTCTTGTACTCGTGAACTACAGAAACTGCTGCTATTTGTTGCTAAATCCAATATCTGCATTATTACGGTAATTCACACACACTTATGGATTTTTGTGAGGAGCACTGTCATGCTGTTTGCATTGGCGTCCTGGGGTTGTTTGAAGAATCACATTCAAATGAGTTAAGTTAAACGGTTAAACAGCTGGAACAGGCTCCAGGCCCCCTGTGAACCTCAAGAGTACAAGCAGCCTCAGAGCAAAGTTCAGACATTTTATTGTGGTTGAGATCAGTACTTCAGGATCTCCTCCATACTGCAGCCATGTGAAAAGCCTCCACACATACAGCTGCTGACATTTCCCCCGTTTCACCACCACTCCAATGACGTGGTCTAACATTTACTGAGGTATTACAAGATGTTTACCTGAAATGCTCCAAATCTGTGTTCACTTTACACAACATGTTCACTAAATTGACAGTTTGGTGTCTTTCATTTTGATTTGATAATACAATAATAATTGGTCTAATTTCAGAAAGGCGTTGTTAAGTAGCCAGGACAGAAAGTCTGATTTTAAGCCTGTAGAACTGGGCACAGGTCAGTGTTATATCAAACACTGACATAGAGCATTTTAGATATATGTTTAAACTTGTTTAAACTTTACATCCAGGATACGTTGTAAAATGTGCAGTACACATGTAGCCCGCACACACACACCCTCACAGACACACATATACCATTAGTAGTTGGTCAGGTGGTTGATCCTGGACACAGCTCCCTGACTGCTCAAACACGCAGACACACAAATTCCCTCCCTGCGCCTCACCGCCTCCCTGTACAAATTAGTTAAGTCACTGGACTCATTCTACTCGTTACTTATGTTAGTGCTGGTGTGAACATTTTTATTTTATTGCTGTGGAGTGAACTCTTGTCCATTTTTTGGGCTTTCAGACTGGAGGTAAGCATCAGCCGGTGTTTTGTCAAGGTGTTGTTACTATCATACCTGCACAGTGTATTGCTTGGCAGATTGTTCTGTTTACTTGCCTGTGTCAAGCCTAGTCTTGCTGTCTTAAAATCTTTTACACGATGATGAACTCGTTTCCAGGCCACAGAGTATCAGCAGTGCACCTGTGTCTTTTTGTACTGTCGGTCCCTAACTCTGCCTGGACATTTCATGGCTCTGAAGAGCAAAAACAGCAGCTTTGTGTGCGTGGCTCAGCGGCTTCAACCTGATAAACTTGACCTTGACGTTTTGTTTGTTGCCATGCAAAGGGCCGTTTGAGTTAAAGATGTTTACGAAAGTTGTGGCCTGTTTAAATTGAATTTATTTGAAACTGCGTGTGTCATGACAGCCCACAGTAATTCTGGGTATTGACTTAAACACATGTTGTGTCAGCCTTGTTTTCTCAGACTTGTGCTTGTTTTTCTTGTGAGGTGTTTCGCAGCAGTGATGGGTGGCTGTCACTGTCCACGTCTATAACCGCAAAGAGGACTGTTCTTTGCATTGTAATAATGTGTTGCAATAACAGAGACATTACAAGATTAAGCTACTGTTGTAATGTCGGATTGTGTAACCTCAGGTCTGTCTTAGAGGCAGTGATGTGTGAGCTGAAAACTGTTAACCAGCAATCATGTTTGTAGCTGTCTTTGGTGGTTGTCAGCAGGGACTTGGAACTCAGGTGTGTCACATGTTTCTCACTTTGTTTCCTTACTTTCTGAATCACACAACAACAGACCGTGGTCCTTCAAGCTTTCCACAGACCATCTGCTGAGAGCTGGGTCCATGTGACAGCTGACATCTGGCCTCTCTGCCGTGCCCCAGGCCTTACTAAGAAAACCTCCATGATGCCATGTTTTTTTATATTATTTTTCCATCTTAAGAACAAATTCAGCTCTCACTCCCCACTTGGTGCAAGCTTTAGGATTGCATAGCTTGCTGGTTTAGCGGCGTGCATCACAAAGGTGAGGTTTAATCCTCTGATGGAGCCATCACAGGTCTGGGAAACCGCCGCACGTATTGTAAGGATCCATCACTTTTCAAGAGCTCAAACTATTAAATATTTGGGAAATCATATGTACATTTAAAGATTTCAATTCTTTTGAGTTCACTAACCATTTGTTTAATTGCTGTTTTGTATTAGCAACAAAACGTGTACTTGTTTTTTAACAGTAAACATGGGCCCTTTTTGTGGCATGTCTTGAATATGAGCATAGATTTTATTTTTGTTTCAGCTTCCCTGCAGACATCTTCTTAATACTGAAATGAGAAGGATGTGTATGTGGTCGTGTGAGAATCATATGAAGCACCTTAGGGGTTAGTCATTTTTTCCCCTCAAAGAAATAACAGTGCGTCTTTTGTCATGAACAAGTTGGAAAACATATGAAAGAATATTATTTTGCTAATGTGAGCAGAAATGTTTGAGAGATGAGTGAAATAAGATTTATAAGTTGTATACAGACCAATCAAGTCTGCCTTGTGCGAAACAGTTGTGACTCATCAAAGACGTGAACATGGGTCTTGTGAGGGTGTCCTGTGGTGTCTGGTCCTGTGGGTTGAGGGGAGGGTCCTCTGTGGATCATCCCACAGATACTTGATCAGTTTGGATCAAGTGAATCTGGAGGCCAGGTCAACACCTTGTACTATTTTTTTGTGATGTTTATTTTTTTAGTTGTTCCTATACTGTTTCTGTGTGTCTGTGTCAGGCTGCATCCTGCTGGGGAGGGCTGGTGGGGGGTGGAGGGTCTGGTCTGGTCTAGGTGGGTGCTACATGTCTAAGTAACATCCACAGGAAGGAATCCAGGTCCAGAGTTTCCCAGAAGAACATTGTGTTGTCACAAGATGTTATTTACTTCTCCTGCCAGTGGTGGTCATAATGTTGTGGCTGATCTGTGTTTCTGCTATGATCTCTTCATGAAGACAAACTAATATTTAGTTGTGACTACAGACATTACTCACCTCATATAACGACCTGACTAGTTACTTCACTAAACTTGTTGTTAAAGCCAGCGTCTGAATTTTACTCGTGTCTTTGCTTTCATATTTTTCCACAGTGCCAGTTTCAGAAGAGTTGTCAAAGCCCCTGATATTGTTAGACCAGGACTGGGGGCCAAGCAGGAGGAAAAGCATCTGGTGAGTTACCACTTACCTATTCTGTTTCGCAGTGTAATGATGGGATTATTTGTTTGTCTCGTGGTGTGATTACATCTCCGACCACCCTGTGAAATCTCTTTCTGGAATATTGTCATAAAAACATACAAAGTAGTTTCGTACTTAGTTTCAAGTCTGAAAAAAAAAAAAAACCTTGGGAAATGAATTTCTGACGCTTATGTTTTGCATTAGTTTGTGTAACATGCAATTAAAATAAAGATTCCCTTGTTTTTATTAAAGGCCAGACACAACAAAGACTCTAATCAGGAAACAATGCAGGCTCTGTTGGTGCTGTGCTGGTCCTGGTTTTGGCTCAACCTATCTGCTGTGAGGTTCATAGGTCACTGCTGTCTCATGTTTATAAACACTGTCTTATCTACAGCGGCAAAGTAGGATTGTAACCGCATTTAATGTCAGCAGCCTTGAGTCAGAACACCGCCATTCACTTGTTGGTCAAACTTTAATTTCACACACCACTCCTCCAAGGACACACAGCGGTAAGTCGTCTCAGTTTTAGTTTCTGAAACTAATTTTAAATGAGAGTGAGGGCAGTGTTACGAAGCCGCTTTAATTTTTCATGCTTTTAGAATATCCGTGCTGTTTTCAATGTCTTTGGAAGGTGTTGGATTGTGAACAGTTTGAATGCGAAAGTTGGATCAGCGGTAGCTTTTTCATTTTTTTAAATTTGTGTACTGTAATTTGAATTATTTTCTCGCATAAATTAGCATTTTAATCAGAAATGTCCATTTTTTGGCATTACATTGTCAAGGAATATAACATACTAATGAGAAACGCTACTTTTAAACAAGTTCTGATCTTGTTATACGGGGAAAAGGAACTCCTGACGTTATGAGCTGATAAGATACTGATGTCGTCGCCCCAGTGATTAAGGCTTTGATGAATTAACAGTGGCTTTGTCTCAACTTCGGTGGAAATGTTTCCTGTCTAAAAATGTTTTACTTTCCACTGGGAAGGATTCATTAGGTGGGAGGATTTTTCATTGCATGTTGTGTATGTGACTTTCGTCTCTCGTATGTGTAGAGATTATGTTCCTTATATTGTTGGTATCCTGTGTACAGCACTTTTACCTGGAACAACAAACCTTCCTCTGGAATAACAAGGTGAGGTAGTTTGTTGGATAAATGGCTCTAGATGGTGTAAATGGTGGATTGTTCTTAACTTCAGCACAGAAACTGACTTTGTCCTGCTGATAAAGGCTCACGTGGATAATCTCGAACTGGTCTGATAGTTTTGTCTGTTCTTCTCAACTTTTGCTTACGCCGTTTATTGCTCTTTGTGTTCCCAGAGACATGTATGTAGTTATAACTGTGATATTTTTATTGTTGTTGCTCCCACTAGCCTACAGTTTGCATTCGGTTTTTACGAGCCTTGACAGCTGCGAGGAGGATCTGTCACCCTCTTTGTTTTTTAGATTATCTGCGGTCCACGCAACACGTATCCTTTCCCTCTATTCCCCCATGATGTGCGTGCTGTATATTCAGTATAAACTTCACTAACACGCCAACCGCCTGTGCGTTTGTGTATTTGTCTGGTCTCCGTTGTGTGCCATTTTACCATTATCCAGCAGTACTCCTCATCTGACCTCTCTTTACTCCACTCCTCCCCCACCCCTCACCCATCAACTGCCCACGGGCTTCACAAGAGACCTTATGAGGATCATTTGACTGGAATGATATTGCTGCTTCAGGCTTTTTAAAGTGGGAGGGTACAAACAATATGTTACACAATTCTCGGTAGAGAGTTTATTGTGCTCCAGAAGGGTCCCCGATTCAGTTATTAGATCCGTTATTCTAAGCTAAAGCTAGCAGCTCTGAAAGTTGAATTTATCTATGATGTGCAGGCTTATTATCCTAATTCGTTTCATGTTTCCTTCAAATTACGTGTGAACTGCTGCTAACCCTGCTACGCTGGAAGATGTCGCTGTGTGTCAGTTCATTGTATCTAATGTTCACAGCTGTAATACAAGTTCTGCAGTGAAAGCTACACAAAAACATGACTTTTTACTCTAATGCAAAACATATTATTCTTCTTTGCTTTAAGGTAATTGTCTACCACGTACACTGTATACTGTTACACAGAGCCAGATCTATTTACGCTGATACACTTAACTTGAAATAAATTAACTCTCACAACATCAAATTGTGCCAGTGTTTTTAAAACTGAGAACTGAATCAGGATTAATTTTTCACTGACTGGGATGGGACATCCAATCCCATGAAGCCTGTATTTTTTGTTTTGAAATAATTTGAGCGGTTGATATAGTGTTTCTCTGTTTGCCGACTGTCTACAGGACAACCATTATCCAAAAGCCTGCCTCTGTTTTAAAATTTATTTTTTATCGGTATTGCATTAAATCCCAGATGGAATAAGTAACTCCATGGAGTCAGAAACATAAAGTCAGCAGGAAAGAGACAGACTGAATGATGCTTACTTGGTTGTGTAAGATGTTTATATATACACCCCATAATAATTTATCTGTAATACAGCAGACTGTCGGCTCCAACAGTGCGCACTTAAATAGAACATCCCTATTTATTCTCACCAAGACAAATTTCTCTCATGACTATGAGAAAACACTGATACAAATTCTGATGCTGTTCTGTTTTAGCAGGGGACCAGAAGTGAGGGGACAATGCGAGTCCACGTGCACACCAAGTTCTGCTTCCTGTGTGTGCTCACCTTTCTCTTCCATCAGTGCAACCACTGCCACGGAGAAGAACACGGCCATCAGCATGCCGACCACGACCACGCCCACAACGACCTGCAAATTTCTGAGGCTCCGTACGTGAGAGGAGCCACTGTGTCCCCGGTGTCCAACGGTCTCCCCGAGGACAGTCTCGAGGAGGAGCAACGCTTCTACATCCAACAGCTGTTCAGGCGTTACGGTCAGAAGGGCCGGTTAGATTTCCAGGGATTTCAGAGTCTGCTTGATAGCTTGGGCCTAGGAGAGGTGAAGATGGTAGGTGTGGATCACGAGGACCTGGGTCATGACCATGTAGCCCACCTAGACCTGTTGGATGTGCAGGAGGGGCTACACTCACATTCATCCACCACTGAAGGCAATGGCCACCAGCATGAGCATGGTCACTCACACCACAAGCCGGGTTTCCACCGTCCACACACAGACGGAGCTCCCACAGGCTGCAGCCAGACTACTGCTGCCAGCCCAGCTGTTGGTGCGCCTGCAAAACATGATCATAAACATGAACACGATCATGAACACAACCACGATCACAACCATGACCACGATCACGACCATGACCACGATCACGACCATGACCATGATCACAACCACGACCATGATCACAACCACGATCACGATCACAACCACGATCACGATCACAACCACGATCACGATCACAACCACGATCACGATCACAACCATGACCATAATCACAACCACGATCCCAACCAACGTCATGATCACAACCCTGACCACGATCACAACCACGATCACAACCACGATCACGATCACAACCACGATCATGACCATGACCATGGTCATGACCAGGTACAGATCCCTGCTACCAACAAGGAGCTGTCTTCTGAAACTCATAATGGCCACAGCGGTCACAACAGTGGTGATCATGAACATGACCACGATCACGGTGGTCCTCACGTGCAGCCAACCACAGAGATCACTCCCGCCAAACAGGAACAGCTGCCCTCTACCCTCTTGGAGCCCTCCCAAGTCCCTGAGGGGCCACACTCATCTCTTGCCCCAACAGAAACCCGGCCCAAGAAGCCCAGAAAGCCGGCGAGAGTTAGAGGAAATCAAGGGCGAAATAAAACTCCTTCCCCATCTGATAATCACGACCACGACCATGATCACAAACATGGACACAGCCATTCTCATAAAGATAAGAGAGAAGCACCAGGACCACTAGCAGTACCCACTCTCCCAGTCCCTGATCCTGGTCACCCAGGTGGATTGTCACATCAGCACGAGGAGGTAACGCAGTTTAGGAACATGTTTATCTTTTAGAAGTAGAAATGGTGTTTTATATGACATTTCTTATAGTAATATTGCATTCATACAATGACTTATTGTCAGTATATTTGCCTCTCCTGTTACTTCCTAAAATAAAAATCATTGATTGTTTTCGAAAAAGTCAATTATTCTTTTGGCTAATGACTAAAATATAAGAAAACTATCATAGAAATAATGAATGTTATCATTCTTATTCATTTTATCAGTTAAACTCGATGTCACATACTAGACATTGCAGCTCTAGTTCCTACATTAATTTGGGTGACTTTAAATAAAGGATAACACAAAATATGAAGGAGGTTCTCCAATCAAAGCCACTTTGTTGTAAACAAATTCACCTCCACAGCATTCAGACAACATGTACCACATACGACGTGTTACTCTTCTGTCCATCCCTGCACAAGGCCCACACAAACAGTTTGGCCTGACAGATCTTTGCTGGGGCATAGTCAGTTCCCAGTGGAGCAACTCTGGGACCAACTTTCCACCGTAAAAAGTGGAGAAGTTTGTATGGAAGTTGACAGGAAGAAGGCCTGAGAGTAGCTGATACTTACTAGTTTTATTTGGTTTAACATAATAATTTTGCAGTTGTCGTGTGGTCAATGCTTTATTCTCTTCAAATTTACATTCCTACGTTTCTTTTTTTCTCTCCAGTGTTTGAACGTTACTCAGCTCCTCGCCCACTACGGCCTGAGTCCTGACTCGCTCATCTCGCCCAGCCAGTTCACCTATCTGTGTCCCGCGTTGCTCTACCAGATAGATAGTCGTGTCTGCATCCTTCATTACCACCACGTGGATGTTGAGCAGGAAGCCATGGAACCTGTCAGTACTGGTAAGAGCCAAGTATCTTATAGATCTAGTGCATTTTGATATGAGATTAAGACATAGAAACCAACAAACGATAATATCATAGTGTCTTAAGTGCAAAAGATCTCATGTGTTTTACACCACATTTTGTGTTTTTTTTTTTTTGTTTGACAAAACATAGAGCAAAGAAAGTAGTTGTTAGTCTGATTATGTAGGAGGAGTTAAGGTTTGTCAGGGAGACCAATGATCAGTGACCAATGACCACTGCCAGATCCTTCACCTCCAGTAACTAAATGACATACATTACTGAAGCATCACTTAAACCCTGAATGCCATTACATTAAATTAAAATAATGGAGTAACTGTCGGTAAAGCGACCAGGTTTGATGAAAAAGCCATCTGTAAGTTTTTATCTGGAAACCACTGGGACTCCAGCGTAAACCACCACCTTGATACTATCAGGATGTGTAACCTGGAGCTCCTCTCCTGGGGATGAGTGGCAGACCTGCACAATAGAATGTTTATTTGAAATAATCTAATGATGATAATTGTCAAGTCAACCTGGTATTAGAGCCGTTATCCCCCAGGACATGGCCACTATCGGTTTCTCCATCTTTCCTTATTTACAGTGCTCTGGTGGGGCCGACCCTCTGTGGGTGAGGATTGCCTTTCTTCTCATTTCTGCTTTTCTTCTCATTTCTGCTTCCCAGAGCAAACACTCACAAGAGAATAGTTCAAACGCTGACTGTAGTTTAAAAACAGGATCCTGAAAGTGAGTGCAAAACGTCTTTAAGTAACATGAGACCACACTTCGTGCTGTTCCTGTGAGAAGTTTTTGTACACGTTTCTGAAAACATGCAACGTTTTCTGAAACCCTGAATCCTGTTCACAGCTGTACATTTCAGGGAGCAGCTTAATGTAGCCAGTCTTCTGCTGTGTGCATTTAGTAACCACACAAGAACAATCGGTGGAAAAAAGTTTTTTTTATTGCATGTCCTGACGTGTGAACTGGACTTAAATGGATTCATCTTCAATCTCAGTTGCCGTCGTAGGTGTGGAAGGCTGAAATAAGCAGGAATGGCTTTAGCGCAACTGTTATTTATTTTCATTTTTTTAGTTAGTCTCAATTCCAGTGAGCGTAGGTGCAGCTAATGGCCATCAGCTGATAGGCAGCAAATATATTAAGAGAGTTGATTACTGAGGAAAAGTCAGTCTGGGTCTGGCCCACTAATGTACACATGCATAGCCAGGAAGTAAGAGAGTGTTTATTTTGTTTATTACAAAATTGGTGTTGAATGAGAAAGTGGTGAGTTTACCTCATCCAGCTCCTCTTCTACATGTGATAGATGTTTATGTACATCTGATAGAATCACTATCAGACACTCATGTAACCGCAGCTCAAACTGAGCTTTTTGTCCGTGACAACATGCTCTTGTTATCAAATGATTTTAGTTGCCATGGCAGTGAACAAATGCGCCCGTCATGTGCTGAACATTTAGTTTGTTTTTCTGTCCATTTCTGTTTTTATTCTAATCACATGCCTGAAGTTCTAACAATCCAGAAATGAAAGCGGCTGAATGATGAGCTATTTAAAAAAAAAAAAAAAAAAGAAGAAGAAGAAGAAGTAGGTTAATGTTAAGCCCTGCTCTGGTATCTCATTAGGTTTAGGTACTAGGTTTATGACAACGCAACGTTTTACAGTTAATGACTTACAGGTCGTATAAAACTCATAAAGCCATAAAAACCTCACACCACTAGTAATAAGTTTCTCCATGCAAAAAACCAAACCACACACAGCGCTGCAGCGTTTTGGGGCTTTATGCTACACTGATGTGTGGGTATAATCAGTGGGAAGAGTTTGTAAATCTCATAAAATACTTAAAACAGAGAAATCTAGAAAGAAAAATGTATCATGAACCTGGATAATAAGCCTGATTGTGTTCCATTTACAGCTTCTGAACTGATTTGTTCTTACGCTCTTTATTGGGCTTCAAGTGTAATTGTGTTTTAATTTTAATTTGTGTTACACAGAGTAGGCGAGAAGCTGGTGAGCTGCATACACTGCAACACCACTACATAACCTGAGTTTACTTTTAATTAGAAGTCCCATTTTATGTCAAATACAGTACAGTAACAGCAGAAAACTGTGTGAAAAAATACTGTCAAAACAGCAGGAACTCAAGCTCTGTTGTGAGGTCGGAGGAATTCCCTAAACGTATGGCCTCTTAAGTCTTTAATTATTAAACAAACTCTCCCCTCTAGAGAAACCTGTATCACATGTGCCTCAGGCAGAAGCGTGCCACCGCTGAAGACAGTCGTAAAAATGGTAATGATGACGGGGAAGACTGCACAAACAAGTCAAAAGGGCAGCAATGGCTCCTCATTAGTGGGAAACTAGAGGCGCTGGATATTCTGAAATGGTGCACCAAGACTCAGCCATAGACATTACCACACGGTGCAGAGCTGCCTCTCATTTCCCTCCTGCTGGCATCCACGGGGGGACTCAGAAAATTTGCCGTTTGTTTCTCTCTGCCCCCCCCCCCTCTCTTTTTGCGCTGTGCCAATTAGGAGAGCCTAAGCGACACCCTGAACCATTTGTCTGAGCCGTGGCTCACAGGAGATGTGTAATTGGAGAGAAGACACAGAGCAGTTGGTCTCCTTCTCTTCTCTTACGCTCCCTTATCACTGCCTTCAATCGCCCTCCCGCCACCCCCCACCCTCTCCTACATCTGCGCACAGTCGCACAAAACCACAACTGCATAAAGGTAATGAGATAGAGAAGTAAATGAGCTGCGTGAGTGTAAGAACCTGCAGTGACTCGGTGATGGACTGTCTGGCTGATACACAGTTGCCTCTCAGGGTTGCACAGCGTTCCGCCTCATGGCGACAAATAAGAAAGAAGCCAACTGGAAAACCTTTACGTGTGGAAGGCACATCCAAAATAATGGTGGACAATAAAATGAGAAAGCGAGGGTTATTAAAGACACCTTTTAGCTATGGCTAGAAAATTATTTCATCCCGTCCAGTTTGTCCATCTTACGTATATAGCTAATACATTCAGTAAACTAGAGCTGGAAAGACTGATGACTCTATTCTGCTGCTTAACACATGAAAGGGAGAGAATATCTTTGCTTTTACGGAGAACAGGGAAATGTGTCAGCCAGCGACGGTTTGGCAAATAGAAAGAATAGAGGGGTCGCATGAAAACAGGCCGTCACATTGTTCCTACCGGCTTAAAACACGCAGCAGCTCAGCGGCTGTCTCACTCAGACACAACACGAGTGGAATGTTTCACTTGAACCTCATAAAGCTGCTCTCTTTAATCACAGATAAACCTGCTAACACCGTTCGTTTTGATGTGTCATTATTACACACTTGTTCAGTGATGTGACCTTTGACCTGCTGAGGAGTCACATGGTGGGTGGAAGCAGACACACACTTTCTGGAGCAAAAATGGATAAAGATAAAAGATAAAGAAAGTTCAAGGCTCTGCCAGATGGCATTCTCAACAAGAACAGTCATTTGAATTTACTGTGGATGTGAACTGAGTTACCAGCAGCCTTTGAGTCTAGCACTTTCTGGCCAAGCGCACAGCTGATACTTAAAACCCTGCTCCCTCTCGCTAAAGGCAGATTCCACTGGATCATTGTTTTGAGTATTTAGTCCTTCTGAGCTGTGAGAACACCGCACATTTGGACAAAGCGAAGTTCATTTAAAATCTGAAAGATTTGTCTTTTAGAACAGATGAAAATACGTGAGATTTCTTTGCCGATAATCATGTGATAAACACATTTAGACATGTGAATCTCTTGTCCGCTCTAATAATTAATAAATAAACATTGAGGGGTCTATTTTTGTAACCGCAGCTGCACAGCACAGATCACAGCATGTATGCCCTGCCCAGTTTATGTAAGGTGTGTCCAAACATACTTCTGGTATTTTTGTGGGTTGACGACCAGTTGCGTGCATGTGTCAGGTTGAGTCCAGAAACAATACTAAGTGTGTGTCTCAGAAGCTACGACGGGCACGGCCAATCATTGCCACTGTATTCATTCCATTTCAGCATAAGGATGAGTCGGTCTGAGAGCGTTTTCCTCCATAAATATATTGTTGTCAGGGTCGTGGACAGTTTGAATGTCGAGGCACGATGCTGGCATCTGCTGTGTGCCATGGAGTGTAGACTATGTCCAGTGTTTTGGGATTAAACCAGATCTACCTCTCACCCAGTGAAATCTGGGATGGGCTCCAACCCCCCCGCCACCCTCCGGAGGTTGTGCAACTTTGATATTATATCGACCCAAAATCCCATGCAGTTAAGTACATAGATAGATAGATGTACTTTATATACCCATATGGGAAATTGTTGAGTCACATCATAAGCAATAGAAAGAGACAGCTACACAGTGAGGAAGCATATTATATGTGCTACATTATTTTCTAAAGTAAAAAGTTGCATAATCTTCCTGTTGTTATATAAACTTGCTAATAATCCACAAACAGATGAGCATTTAATCTGAGCAGCGTCTATTACATCACGAGAGGGATGATTGTAATTAGAAATGTCGCTTTCCGTTCATTAATTTGGCCAAACACACTAAAAAAAAAAAAAAGCTTATGTTAGTTACAAACAAGAACAAACAGAGCTGAGGATAAAGTCTAGTTGATCTTTGACATTCCTGTTGATGACTGTTCCTGTTCAGTAGAAACTGTCACAGGATATTTCTGTGGTTTTTCACCTTTAATCTGAGCCTGAGCAAAGATGCAGCTGTCAGTGGGGGGGAATATTTGCACCTTATAGTTTGAATTCAGATGGCTCAAAGGGTCCCAGTGCTCAGTGAACTTCACTGCACTGTCAGAAGGTTTGTCTTGTTCCGCAAAAAAAGAAATGTCAGCAAGTAAATAAACCACTCAGATGGCAAATGTAAAGAGAGCCTGAATAATTGAGTGCAGAAACATAACAAACGTAGACGCCGTTAGACTGTACTCGCCAACATCGTAAGTGCCTCCTATTTCTGTCGTGGCTTCAGAGGACACATGTTAATCCACAGTGAGCGTCAGGGGTTTGGGGAGCCATCCTCCCAAAAGATAATGATATGTTTGAGTGTACTCAGCGTCAGGACCTGGCTCTTTATTTAAAATATTTCCCCCAGGAGGAACTTCAGCCTCCTGTTTTCTGAGTGGTGAGACTGGTGCCTGGGGAGAGAGTTTTTTTTTTTTTTAATCCTGCAGCTGGATAACGGTCAGAGAACAGCTTGATTCAGTCTCTCTAAAGACCACTCCGTCAGGCATGAGACATGTTTCAGATCATCTCTTCAAAAGCGACGCCACCTGGGGCCGATTAGACGTGTCTGCGTCATTTTACTGTTATTAGTCATTTTTCTTCCTTCTGCCAGTGTGTCACTTCTGGGACATTTGTTTATATGAATCGGGCTCAATGATTTGTCACATGGTGAAAGAATATACCGGTGGAATAAGTTGCACGGTTAACCTTTTTGCCAGGGAACGTAGAGCCAGTAGGTTTCTTTGTTTTCAATGTTAATTACACATAGTGTGGTGAATAGTTTGCTGTCACCTCCAGGACAATATTTGCTGAGCAGTAGTTGATTGTGTTGTTTCATACTTGTGAAATACATCAGTGAAGTCAATAGTGTGTAAGATGTGCATTACATGCAGACATCGTTTTAGTCAATAGACGTCCTTTTGTTGAACATCAGCGGTGAGCGACCCAGCTCCGCTTTAGCAGACACAGTTCCAGCTTTGGTCTGACATTGAATTTCATACCACATTAAACATTTTGTCATCTCTGACGAGAGAATCTCCAACTTTTTCTCCCTCGGTCTCGTGCACTTTTGAAGTGTGTCCTGGACTGACAGGCGGACTGACAGCTTAAATGATAGTGTACCTTTCCACTTTTTCTCCTGTGCTTCGTGTCTCAGGACAGTGGCCTTGAATGAAAAATGAGACGAGCAGAAACCTGCTGAAATGTCACCTCATGTTTTTTTGCTTCGGGCGTCATGTGTCATCACAAGGACACATGGATTGAAAACCTCTGGAGGATACTTTCCTTCACTCGCGAACGCGATGGGGAAAGGTCCTTCAGCCAGCAGCCGAATACTGATAAAACTGCAGCTGTTAGTGTCTTTGCTATT
This sequence comes from Mugil cephalus, assembly GCF_022458985.1. Taxonomy (NCBI): domain Eukaryota; kingdom Metazoa; phylum Chordata; class Actinopteri; order Mugiliformes; family Mugilidae; genus Mugil; species Mugil cephalus. Next base: position 6,173,182 of record NC_061781.1, read on the forward strand.
GAACATGTAGTAAGCTACAGGAATTTTCTTTCATCCAAACAGGTGTTGTGTTTGTATTTATACAGACGTCTGCAGTTCATTCATCTGCTGTAAAATAAAGAATATTTGTCATATTTCATCTGTTTGTCTTTCTTGCAGTGTGGGTGTGGTTGTGGGGCTTTGTGTCCATCACCATCATCAGCCTGCTGTCTCTGCTGGGGGTGGTGCTCGTGCCCATCCTCAACCAGTCCTGCTTCAAGTTCCTGCTCACCTTCCTGGTAGCGCTGGCAGTGGGGACGCTCAGCGGCGACGCTCTCCTTCACCTGCTGCCTCACGTGAGTGCACCGCGCTAATCACACCGGAACAAACCCCTCTGAGGTGGAAGCACACTCAGCTTCGTTTGGTCCACTTGTATCAGTTCACCGGCGCAGCTGTCACTAACTGAAGTATTTTAAGAACCCAGACTCTTGACACAGCGCACAAAATACAGTGATTGCCCAGAAGAAATGATACTTGGACTGGGAATAATACATATGAAAAGCTCTGAGGGTGCTTGACTCATCCTGAACATGACCGCTCTGCTCACCTGTCCAGAAAGAATTCCAGCCCTGTCAGAGCGTTCCAATAAGGCCGCGGCTGGGACACTTGGAGAAACCGCTCACAGGCCTATTTGGAGAGTCTTGGAGACTAGAGGGAAGTCATCCCGTTCTCACCACTTTACAGAGCGGCTGGCATGACAACTGATGGTCACTAATACGTCACATCCTGTTTCTACAGCATCAAATAACAAACTAAAACCAAACTTATCTAAAAAACTGATACTTGGAACGTGCATCAGTATTATATTAACTACCTAAAATCACTGAAACCTCCGTGAAAATAAAATTATTTGACGTACATTTTAGTGTTTTATTTTGGCCCAAGTCCCAGTTTATGATCTATACTACAACCAGTCATCAGAGGGAGCTCTGCTTTCTTTGGCTTCACTTTTAAAGGAACTGTTCCGCCATCCATATTTATAAAGCCTATCGTTTACACTAATGAAAACACAAGTACTTCATTTCATTTCTACAAATAGGATCTACACACTGTTAGACAGAGAACCAATTTGGGACCAAGCTCTAATAGCTCCAAAATATTGTTGTAATAAATACTAACTACCCCCACCCCCGTACTAACAGTATTTTGCACAGAAGGGTCTCGTATGTCTTTTGGGAGTCGTGTGATAGCCAGCAATGAATGATGACCTAGTTCATCTTAATGATGCTGGAACTTCCAAATCCCTCTTCCCCTTTTCAGTAAACCGTCTGGGTCCTCGGGTCACTGTGTGTGCTGTTACAGTTGCGCACTTTCCTCCGCTTCACACACTTTGACGTTTCTTAGGTGATAAACGTGAGCTTCTCACGGTCCTCTCGGTCACTCTTGTGTTTCTCTTCCTACCTACAGTCTCAAGGGGCTCACGACCACAGTGAACACGGGTCAAGCCACAGCGGTGATCTGGTAACAGCCTTTGATGGAGTGTGGAAAGGTCTCACAGCCTTGGCTGGCATCTACCTCCTCTTCATTATTGAACACTGCATTGGCATGTTTAAGCACTACAAGGACCAAAAGGTAAGACCATCATGACCCTGCTGCTGCTGATGCGCTGGGCTGAACGCTAATTCTCCCAGCATTTGGCTTTCTCTGCTGTATTCCTTGAGTTCAGTTCTCGTTGACATTGATTATTTCGAGGTCACAAAGCTTAAGAATTTTTTGACATGTAATGAAATGTCTGTGAATCGATTGTAAAATCGTATCATTGCTCACAGGGCATGAAGAAGGTGAACGAGGAGGGAAAGATTGGCAGGAAGTTGTCGGATCACAAGTTAAATCGGCGCTCTGATGCAGAGTGGCTGCACCTAAAGCCACTCAGTGAAGGTAAGAGATGTTCAGTCATGCAGCAGCTTTATGTTTGTGGCGCTCACTATAACCTTTCCTGTCTTCTTCAGACCCTGACAGCACAGTCATTTCCTGCGACAATGGTCACAACGACACGCAGCTCACTGAGCTCCAGACACCGGAATCTCCCAGCAACAAGACGCCGCTGGCAGCCACAGACCCTCACTCGTCTCCCACCAAGGAGAATGGACGGAAAGCCAAGAAGCACGGCCATGGACACGGACACTCTCACGGAGGAAACTGCCACTCGGATCAGGAGATGAAGGACGCCGGCATAGCCAGCATTGCCTGGATGGTCATCATGGGAGACGGCATGCACAACTTTAGCGACGGCCTCGCTATAGGTAACGAGTTCTGAGTTCATAAAACCTGCAACATCCCTGAAAGACACTGGAAGTAGATTTACTTGTGACGACAACAGAGACATGGGCTCAGTGTCAGTGGCTCAAGTTTCAGCCCAGATCAGACAGAAAGTGAGACAGTAAAGGTTCCCAAGTATTAAGATAATGTTAGATGGAGAAAGCTGTATGTATTTTACATGGGCCACTAAGTTAAGATCTGTGTATTTGGTTCATAGAAATCAGATCCAGTGATGAAGGTAATTGGAAGTTTTGAAAAATCCTTTAAATACTGGTCCTTTAAGTTAGATGATTTCCTTCAGTGCAGACACTCAGTGAATTCAATTCATGGTTGTTACTGATTAGTGCTTCCAGTGGTTAAATGAACTGGACTAGATTGAATTCTGTGATCTGTACATGCAGCGTGCTGCTACAACATTTAGAGACTCTGCACTCTTCTCAAAAATTAAAAGACTTTGGTTATTTAATCTGACAAAAACTCAGGTGCATACCTGTGCAATGCGTACAGATTTATTGTGCTTGTGAAGGTAATTAAGAGCCAGATCATTTCTCGTCCGGGAGCAGGAACTTGCCATCGCTGTGTCTTTCAGTAGGAAGTCACTGGACTTCTATTACTTTCTATTGTTTCCAGACTTTGAGCCAATAATCTCCTGTCTGAAGTTACATTGACTGGGTCAGAGTGGTAACTGTCTTCATGTAACTCCAGCTTTCTCATCTCCGTCTCTGCAGGTGCAGCATTTAGCGCAAATGTGACGGGAGGCATCAGCACGTCAGTGGCTGTTTTCTGCCACGAATTACCTCATGAACTCGGTAAGAACACGGCGACAAAGGGTCCAAACACAAGCTTGTCTGCTCGTCCTCACGCACCAGACGCAGCACACTTCATTCATTCAACAAGTGGAACAAAGCAGCAGTTCGAACTCTTTGTTCGGTTCACACAATGACGCTCAATATGAAAATCAATGCTGCCTCATGCAAAACAGCTCTGAATCAGTCTCGTGAGCATCTGTCCCTTAAAACCTAAGCCAGCAGTGTCAGTGATCATCAGTCCCCTCTTCACTCCTTCCGAATGAATGGCTTTTGTCTGACAGCAGCGAGATGACTTGTCGGTGCGGAGGTGATGTACCTACAGCTGCTGGTGCACTCATTTACATACAGTCATCTCAGAGGACCCTTTGATTCAGCAACAGTGTACAGTTTTGCTCTGCCTTTGTGTTTTGTTTTTCTTTACTCTGCGGTGCTCTGCTCTGCCTGTTTGTTTATAGCGAGAGGAGAGAGTGTGGTGGAAAAGACACACAATGGGCCCATCCACAGCACATCAGCACAGAGGATGTGTCTGGGTTCCTCGTTTGTGTACCTGATGAATAGAACGGAGAGTGAACCGGTGACTTAAAGCCCCCTCATGTTGATCTATAGGATTGAGTCCTCTTAATGTCGTGTTTAAAATTAGGAAGCACGTGGGGAGAAGTGGTGCAGCTCTTTTTTTAACTGATGCTGCTAAAGGAGGCCACTTTAACACGTGTCATTCCAACATTCGTTTGAAGTGCCAGGAAATCACGGAGGCATCATAAGAACAAGAAGGCCCCGGGCTTTGAACATTTTTGTCCTTTATTGCTCTTCTTTGCTCAGTTGTACTTGAGTTTCCAGATGAGCGACTAACTGCAGCCCTGAAGTCCTGTCTCAAGCACACAGTGAAGATATGCCAGATCACTCTCTTTGTCCCTGTGTAATTTCACATTTCCTGTTGAGTCTGCGCCTGCACTTCAGCAGACCCCCCTTCCCTCGTGTCGGGCCACTTGTCAGACAAACCCAGCAGTTTGACAAGTGCACCTCTCAGCTCCTCCTGAACACAAAAAAAACACAAAAACCGTCCCCGACTGGCAGCTGGATGGAAAGGATGATGATTATGAGGGTTCTTTAACCACCCACAGTGAAGCTAATTGGCTGAGATGGGTGTGTTAATTGCGGTAGATGAGGCGGCGGCAGGCGTGTCTGAGTGTGTGATGGACTGGAACGGGGGAGGCAGGAAACACCGGAGTAAGTTGAGGGGGGAGGTGGGGGGGGTGGCAGGGACGTGAGGTGTGTTCAGACCGTCTCTCTTTAACTTCTCCCCTCTTTTCTCCCGGGTTGATTGATGGATGAGAGCAGAGTGGTAATATATTCATTGAGGTAATTAGCGAGGAAAAGAGGCCGCTTGTTACACGGCGCAGGAAATGTAGGCCACCCCCCTTCTCAGTATTCATCTCCCTCCAAAACCAGGGCGTTTCCGCTGAGACTTGGGCCTCTCCCTGCATTTGGCTCGGCAATGATTGAAGAGGGTAGAGAGGCTACGGCATGCATGTGTAATCATTAGTGTATCAGAGAGGAGTTCATGATATATTTCTTAAAAAGTGCGGCTAAGTTTTTTTTTACCTACACGAAGACTGACAGAGGTGTGAGTTGGAAAAGTCGGAAGAAATTAAACAAAGCAAAAAGCACAGCAGAGCAAACTGTTGACAGAACTTGGACGCGCGGCTTCACGTCGTCAGCTTCCTCTGGCTTTTACGTTTCATAAAGAGTTGGTGAAGAAAGCTGTATTCATGAGGAGAGCTCGACGTAAGGACGTGTGTCAGAAGAGTTTGTTACGGCGTTTAAACGAGCGTGTTCTCTGACAGGTGACTTTGCGGTGCTGCTGAAAGCCGGGATGTCAGTGAAGCAGGCCATCGTCTACAACCTGCTGTCTGCCCTCATGGCCTACGTCGGCATGATGATCGGCACCGCTGTGGGCCAGTACACGCACAACGTCACCAGCTGGATCTTCGCCATCACAGCTGGCATGTTCCTGTATGTGGCTCTGGTGGATATGGTGAGTTGGCACAGTTCTCTCCACAGCCCATTGTCTCCTAATAACAGCAGCTTAACTTTCACGTCTCCAGTCTCTCTGCTTCTGATCTGCCGTGTTTACTCCAGAAACGTTCGTCTCTGATGCCGACTGGCTGCTTTGTTTCTTTCTCAGCTGCCCGAGATGCTTCACGGGGACAGCGAGGAGCACAAGCGCTGCCAGCTGGGACACTTCGTCCTTCAGAACCTGGGCTTGCTGACCGGGTTCGGCATCATGCTGCTCATCGCCATCTTCGAAGACCAGATCGTCTTTGATTTCGGCTTTTGACGGAGGGAGTGAAGGAGGGGAGAAGCAGGTGGATCAGTGTTGTCCTTCTCGGCCTTAACATGCTTTGTTTGCAACGTAACGGCCCAGTCTTGCATGCGATGTGCATCGTGTTCACGGCCCGTGCCTCATTCATTCAAACCACATCCCACCATTCTGCTAGTGATGTTTACACTGTGCTCCTCCGTCACCCTCTCCTGTCATTTCCAATGACAGAAGAATGTATCTGTGGCCGACCAGAGCACACATCCTGGTCCTCTGAACCAGTAAACCCATCCTAAAAAAATCTGGTGAGGTGGGAGCAGCGTCCCTGCAGAGAGACAGCTGTCACGGTCCAGCTGCTCACCACCCATTTATCGTCATCTTGTGTTAGTGTGTTGTCGTCGTGTGCCCCCCTCCTCCTCCTCCTCCTCCTCCTCCTCCACCTCCACCTCCACCTCCACCTTCCTTGTGTGTCATCCAGTCTGTGCTGTGTCCCATCATCCATGTCTCATCAGTCTGTGCTGTGTTCCACCTGCCATCCATCCATCCATCCCCTCTATGCCAAGCCCCGGCCACTGGAGCAGCCCCCACAGCTGCACCGTCCCCCTCGTCCCACGCTGTCCTCAAAGATGCTCGGCTCCGTTCGCGAGCTGCTAGAGCCAGAAGGAACCTTTCAGCTAATGTCACTTCACCTGCAGGATGTGTCAACAGCTTCTATGCTGCAGTGTCAAAATAGAAAAGCGTTCCCCTGACTCCGCTGGTCTGAATGCCAGTTTTCCTCCGTTTTTCCCTTAGTTTTGTTATTAGCGTTTTTTGCGAACTATTAAACCTTCGTAGCTGATAGTGATAACTGCTGCTAACACAGCTGCCAAAGTGTTCACAAATGAACATTTACAGTAATCAGTGTTTTTTATGTTTAGGAACTAGATGTCGCAAATATCTGACCAATTTCTTTTGTAAAGGTTTGACTATCTGTAGCCAAAAGACATATTTTTGTGAGGCCTTTGTCTGATCTTTCTTTGTAAGGATTCAAAATGTGAATTCAGATGGAGTCGTCATTCTTCTTTAAAGTCTTTACCTCTTTTGAGTTCCTAAAAGGTACTCTGACCAACCGGACAGTAGGAGGATCAGTTGACACATCATTGCTGATTTTTTTGTTTTGTTTTTACTTCCTGTAAATACATGAGGTCTCGATAGCGTCAGTAGTTATAGAAATAAAAGCTAACTTTTTTGTTCCCGCTAATATTTTCAAGGTACTTTTGTCAAAGAATGAATTCTCATCCTGACAATCTGAGATAGACAAAGCAAGAGAAGCACAAACATTCCTGAATGTTTCTGGGGTGTACTTCATAGTCGCTCTGCTGCCTGTGCCGGAAGTGGCCACAGTGTGGATTCTCAGTGGCTGGTGCTTGATGCCGCCCTTAATCCCCCCCCCCCCCCCCCCGAAGCCCCGCCCCCACCCTCACATTCCATTGGCTGTTCTGCGGCTCACGTGCTAAAGCTACCTGACCGAGCTTCAGCTGCTGGAGCACACAAATGTGTGTGACTTCATTTATCCTGTCACTGTGTGACATCCATTGTCTGTGTCTTAACTGGCTGGAAGTCATCGTCAGTCACGTTGAACTCATGTCATTGATCTGACTCAATCATGCATGTAGCATGAGTGAAACGGTACAGACATTGTGTTGAGTGTAAAGTTTTCATTCTTTGTACTGCCATGTTGAAAAGTTTTGTTACTTTTTAAATTATCTGTGCGTGAAGATTGTGGGAGATTCTTTGGGGTGTAGTGTGACATAAAGGTACGAGCCTGTATTTGTTTTCTAAAAGAAAATGATGGAGTTGTGGGAGCATGTAAGTTATCATCATCATGTCGTATCTTTTTACTTTTGCTCCTGTTTAATGAGCTGAATGTAAGTGAAGCTCTTTGATAAGATGAGTTCACATCTCTCCAGTTGTTTCCCATTTCATTTCATGTGCTCGCTATGTTTCTGGGTCTTTTAAAATAAAATCTGAGTGAGACACAGTGACACTATACCCCAAAGCTTCCCTACCTGTTTATTGGGAAAACCCCTGCAAAATGAAAGTCCATGATCATGTTTGCTTTGTACATTTTTTTTGTGATCTGGATATAAAATGCGACATCTTGCTGTTTGCCTGTCTGTGCATTGTCCCCATTACAAAAGAAGAATAAAGCCTTGAAAGATCCTGGACTCCTGAATGTAATTTTACAACTGGTGACAAGACAACATGTGTACCAGTGACACACATCACTCTACCTCCGTCTGGCTCTGATTCTGTCTGTTTACATATCAGCTCCTTCAATCCTCCAGATCTGAAACACAAATAGCTCATTAAAAGACTCACTACCTGCTCTAAAGCTGTCACACTTGAATTCTTTATCTCAGTCTCGTTGGTCACTTCTGAATTCATTTAGTTTTGTTTTTTAGCTTCATGGAGAAGCCACAGAGCCGGCGTCTTTCTTTTCAGTCTCTTTTAATTGGGCGTAAATCAAACAGACTATGAGCTGAGCTGGCAGAGCAGGGCCACCCCTCGTCTGATCCAGTGCTCGGCAGGAACGTCGGAGTTGAGCGTCATGGCGATGACGTAGTTGGTGGAGTGCCCGGTGGTGGACAGGGTGCCGCGCCGCTCGCTTGTCTTGTAGACAGGCACCACATAGCACATCTTCTGGGGAATGTCCTGTCGCTTCAAGGGCTTCAGCCACATCTGACAAAGAGTACAAGTGAGTGAGAGGCGTTCAGGGGGTTTAAAAAGATGCCAAACTGTCATTTAGGGGTTAATAGTTAAATGGGCCGAAGGAGTTTGATGTGCCTCTGCTCATCAGCAACAAAAGTAACCTGTCCTAATTGGAGGACTAATGTATGGTGGTGAGAGTGTCTCAAAAGTCAGGGTGGAGAGAGATAAACATTTAAAGCAGTGGAAACTAACCTGCATCTTAATTTGGTCCAATCATTAACTTACAAACTGGAACTTGAGGGACACAAACTTAGAACAATAACAAAAGTGTTAATGAGCAGGAGCCCCCTTTGGGCCATTAAGAAGTCTTGGTTGTGCAAAAAGGGATAAACTGGGCCACTCGAAAAACATCTTTGAAATAAAAAAACAAAAAAAAAACAACAAAACAAAAACAGTTTGTAGAGTTGCAGCCTGAAAAGTGCTCATCTGGTTCCACAACGGGCGCCTCGCTGAAGATTAGCATTTCAAAGCCAGCCTCTGTTGTGTTTTCCCCCCACAAATAATAAACACATTTTTAATTAAGTTCTGCTCTTGTCAAGAACTGATTCTGTTAATAACTTGCCCTGAAATGTCTGAATATTAAAAAAGTCAGGGTTGTGCATTATTCATAGTCGCTGACTGCATTGTGAGGAGCGGAGAACAGAGGGGGGAGAAGAATGGAGGGAAAACTTGATCAGCCGTCGCTTTCAGCCACTGGCGCTCATTTCCATCACTCTTGTCAGTCCGCTTTCATATACAATATCAAGCTTGGATAATTAATAAAAGGATGGGAAGCAAAGGAGGCAGACGTCCTGCAGGCAGAATGGGAAACAGTGCTGCTGCTGAGTCCAGAGAAAGAGGAGCTGTGAACATCCTCCTGGGTGCAGCTGCAGCTACAGCACAGTGGCTCATGTTCACTTTCTCCTCCACCACTGGCTCTGTTGCTCTCTGATGTCAAAAAAAAAAACCAACAAACAAAAAAACAACAAAAAATAACATGGAGTCTGGCCTATTTTCATAATCTGCTGTGAGGAAAGATAATAACTTCCTTCTATTCCGATGCCCAGAGGAATTCACTGGGGCAGAATCAATAAACCTCCGCCCCTCTAACTTTATGTAATGCGTTATGCAACAGGGGTTTTTGGACAGGTTGTCTGCAGTGTTTTAACTATACGCTACAAATTCATCTCACAGTGAGGCGCACTAGTTGCCCACACTGAAGTGTCAAATACTGTAATATTAAATGTAAACCCACACTTTCCTCTCAGCAGGTTTGTAATTTTAGTCGAAAAAGTAAGTGTTCGTACTGAACCAATCAGAGCGCGGGCTCAGTAGGCGTCTTGTTCAAACAACAGAGCACATTTTCTCACGGTTTCCGCTGAAGGGTGCTCATAGTGGAGCACTCGGTTTTTCACATGGAACGCTGCAGAAACAGTTGAAAGGCTGAGAGGGAAGTTCAAACCGCTGTCTCCTTTCCCGTGCCTATGCAGTTTGACAAACAACCACACCGAGAAGTGGGTGGATAAGTTGCAGCATCCAGATCAGAAAGTCACCCGCGAATCTGATGTCAGAGAAGTGTGTGGTGGGGAACTGAGAGCTTCCCGACAAACGCTCCTGAAGGAGACTAGTTTGTTGAGTCGAGGTGTTTCCAGGGTCGAGCGGCTCCAGACTTCAAATGAATCTTGTATTGTCCTTGCTGATGATTGGAGAAACAAATGACCAATTGGAGGTTTGTTGCTACATAGCAACGGAAAATGGCCTCAAATGGCAATAAGAGGAATAAGGTCGACGCCACTGAACAGATTAATGGAAGTCGACTCAAAATATGGAACAAGTCTGAAGCTTTAAGCAGCTGCTGCCACAGCTTCAGGGCTGACCGGGACTGTGCTCGCCTCAAGTGATACTTGAGTCAGTGGCTTCTGAGTGAAAAACTAATCGTTCTTCTGAACTAATGTGCTTGCTAATGTTACTGAACAGCCTCATGTGACTGAGAGCAACAGTGTCAACTGAGACTGACAGTGTGTGATTCCTGGCCAAACACTTTAAATGATGGAAATACCGCAAGTAAAATTCAGAATGTGATGTCAGAAAAACATGTACTGAATGTCTGTGAAGGCTCTCAGTCACCCAGGTCATGGATGCAAAAGGTGTTTAAAGAAAGGCAGCTGGGCTTGTAGAATTTCCTGAAGACGACCACTCATCCAAGTGGCTTCTTCAGTTCTGAGAGACTGTGGGTTTAAATAGGAAACTCTGGAGTAAAACCCATCAGAAAGTGTCCTGCTTGACTTGTTTCTGTAAGAACCAGAAACTGGTGCCAATAATTCCATTAACGGCTGAGTACTTACCTGTCGTTAAGGAGGGGGACTGTGTGCTAAGCTACTTCCCCTATGAATGGTGCCTAACGAAGCTATTGTGGGAGCCTCCAAGACGTGAATGGTGTTAAAACTTCTTACGGACAGAAGTTAAGACTGTATTGTAAATTGATGGCAGATTAAATCTCAGTCCACCTCCTCTGTTTAGAGTTTAGTGTCTCCAATTTGACATGGATGGCTTCCTTTACTCCTCTCTCAAACCATCTGTCTTCTCTGGCTAAGACTTTGATGTGGCTATTTTCAAAAGGGTGTCCTTTGTCCTTCAGGTGTGTACTGAACTTTTTAAGTGGAGCTTGTAAATGCCACATTTATCCAGGAATCAACCCTGAATGTACTAGACAGAATCAGAGCTGAATGTCTCATTCACTCTATAATTGAATGATGATGACTTCAACTAAGTGTAAAAGTCAACAAAGTAGATCAAAAGTGGCTGTGAATGTCTGAAAGTGACCTCTTAATCGCAGAGACATGGGTCAACATGACCGTGATAAAAGTAAATATTTGTAATCAATGTGAGCAGTGCACTCAGTGTCCTCACCACAGGCATGGGATCATGCAGCACTTTGGGGTAGGACTCTGCAAGAAGCTTGGTCTTTCTGTCCCAGCGGGCGCCATCAAGGAACAGACCTCTGATGTACACACCTGACACGGACACACAGACAACACAGAGCTGATTATCGTCACACAAACACCACAAAGTAGACAGATGGAGGAACCCTGTCAACACGACACGTGCAGGTGCTGGCTCATGAACAACCGTAACCTGTTATGGATGAAGCTGAACTGACGTCTGCTGTGTTATTCGCTCTTTCATAAGAGCATGTGAGCTCTTCCCCTGATAGGCTGGAAGAAAGGGGTGCATGTTTACAGATAACTGGCTGTTGCCATCTTGTCGGTATCACTCAAATGCGCACGCACACACACACACGCACACACACACACACAGTCTGTTTTGTAGCTCGGCGGTGCAGGCTGTGTTAGTGTGATGGGGCCCAGCTGGGGACTGATTGAGGGCGAGGCTTCATGTGAGACTTTGACTGAGAATCTCAAAGTGGAGCTGGAGGCGCAGCGAGGGGCTGATGCAGGCCTGTATGTAGATGAGCGGCAGGGAGGCTTCTCTATAACTTACTTTCTTACTTTACACTCTGCATTTCTCACATTCAGTCAGCCTCATGTCATTTTTCATCCGTTTCTTCACTCGCACCAACTGCCTATTTCACTTCCTGCTTTCCCCCTTTTCATCTTTCAGGTTCCCCTTCCTCTACAAGTGCTCTCCATCGGTTTGGTTTTTACCTTGATTCGATAAAGGGAACCTTCTATGCTGCTTCAGCTGCTATCAACCCCCCTCTCCCTCCCGGCAGTGTCCTACCGTCTTCTGGAGGTCGTTTGTATTGTCTGTCGTCCAGGACCTCGAAGTCAAAGCCCAGCAGGTCAATGGGCATGGTGTGTTTCCTGGCGTAGTTCTGCTGGCTGCCTGTGAGAAAGGCCTGGGTGAAGAAGAATCCAGAGACCCAGAATACAGCCGGCGTGCCCTTATCATACCAGTCCTGATCCAGTCAGACACAAAACAGGGCAGAGAAGAGAAAGAAAGAAAGAAAGAAAGAAAGAAAGAAAGAAAGAAAGAAAGAAAGAAAACACTGTTTAATTGCAATGGCATTTTGAGTTTCCCCTTTTTCATCTATCTATCTATCTATCTATCTATCTATCTATCTATCTATCTATCTATCTATCTATCTATCTATCTATCTATCTATCTATCTATCTATCATCGTTTTGGTAGAAAGAACTGTGCTGTCTCAGATAACAAACCCATGACTCTCCAGTTCACCCTGTGGGAAGACGTTTTTTTGGATAACATGCAAAGAAAACCACATGAGTGTTCTGTTAGATGAAGCAGGTCATCTTACAGGCTCACATGGTAGGTCATGTGGCTGCACATATTTCAGCAGCTTAAGGCAGGTTCCAGCTCACAATACACTGGGGGTAAAGTATGTGAAGACATAGTAGTTTCATGTTCAACTCTGAGATGACAAATGAGGCAACAGGGTTGTGGACCTGTACCGTCTGTTCAAGGTGCTCCTCCATTCTGCCTTGACTTTCTGTGTGAAAGGTAGTGAGATGGAAAGGGGGACCTTGTGGTTGTTGTGCCGTTAGATCCAGAGGTGTAGACTCACAAGTAATATGATTTTAATTTTAAGCTCTGCTTTCACACCAGCAACTCCTGACTTGGAACTACTTCATACCCTGCAAGTCCAAGACTTAAGGTTAAGGTTATTTCAAAAATAGTTTTCATGCTGCTATTTGTTGTACTGAGCTTTTAAAACCCCAAATCTCCTGTTTATGTTCTGATGGTTTGCTTAGAAAAGAAACTGCTGACTTTGTTTGTAGTTTTTTTCTAGTCACCCAAAACTGATGAATTGTTGCTGATTACACAACTGCTTTTCAATATTTCCTTGAACTTCCAGTGATTATGCGCTATGTGCATTAATAAGCAGTTCTGAATAACACAAAGTACTTTCTGGCATGTGATTCTGTGATTTTGTGTCGAGGCACCTGTAAGAACTGGAGTCGTTCTAGGAAGTCACTGACGTAGCTTCCCAGCGGTTTGAGGCTAGGATAAGATTTCTTCATCCACATGCCTGGGATGCGACCCTTCAGGATGCTGCTGACCACCTCCTCCAGCTCCGCAGACATCACTACCAGACCCTGCACACGGACACAGACGCACACATAGTCATAACTTCATATTGTGTAGTTGTTCAAGTCTTGTTCTGACAATAAATTGAATGTGGGATAAGTTGAAGGTGTCCCTTCTCTGGAGCTACTAGGTGACAGACAAGCACATTACGGGGGCCCAGTTTGAATCATGATGTGTTCATTCCTTCCTGACTCTTTTATTCACTCTCTAGTTCACTCTCATGAGGATGGTGGATCTCAGGAGGAGAGGAAATGTGTTTGTGTATAACAGTGTAATGAGAGTAGAAAGAAAAGCATGTGAGTGTTCATACTTTTTAATATTTTAAATGTGGTATAATTGAGAGTGTAATGTTACACACATTCATATACAAATAATCAGATGAGTTTCTCTTTGCTCTTTTGATGGGAAACACTTCAGTGAACTACATAAATGAGGTATAATTACTTACTTCCTCCAGTCTAACTGTGATTATATTATATTATATTATATTTCAAACATAGACAACTCTAGAAGTTTTGGAAGCGACAAAACCTGCCTGAGGATATTATGGCCCAAATAAAGTAAAACATAACTAAAATAAAAAGAGAGAGCGAGATTAAAATTATATTAACCTCCTTCCTCTTATTTTTTTTAATGGATTCATTTATCTTAATTATGCATAATAACATAATCAACAGTGCTTGTAAGACTTGATTTTTAGGTAGGCAAATGTTTCTACCTTCTAAATGTCCTCAAACCTTTGTAGTCACTGTTTCCTTGGTTTAACTAATAAAGTACATTTGTTAGGTTTGGGCGTTTGGAGTGTTGGAGTGCTTAATGTTTACAGTATCTGATTTTTGAGAATGCATTACCAACAATTCCTGTAATCATTCAGCAGACGTGTGCGTCTACAGATGAATAATTGCTTTCATTGCACAGAAATGTAAAATCAATGATGATTTATCATTTGGCCTTACTGTTTATCCAAAACAAACAAATTTGTGTGTAATTAGAGTGCATTTGGCCATGTACCACGGCCTATTAAGTATCCAATAAATAAGGATCACTGATAGTTGGACCAGGGTCAGGTTTAAAGACTTAATACCCTGCCTTTACTGCCAATGTAAGGTGTTACACATTTCTCTTGTGCAATGGCATCAAATCTTCCTCAGTGGCAATGTGACGCTGTAAACACATTCCTTTCCTTGCTCTTCATTACGTACCTTTATGGCTTTCTGAATGTTGATGCAGGAGTCTCGGATGGTGGAGAGCAGGTTGTTGAAGCGGCCCATCTCCTGCACCAGCACTGTGTTCATGCTCTGATTGTAGCTGGTAGGAAAGCGCCTCATTGCAGCCTCCAAGTCAAAGTCTCCAGGCAGTTTGCTCAGGATGTCAGCTGCCACATCAAAGACCATGTCATCTGAGGATTTGGCATCTCCGCCTGAAGAGCGGGACTGATCAGAGACACAGAGCGACAGAGGACTGATGAGAAGGGGAGGCAGGACGTGTGGCTGGGATTGGATTGACAGTTCTTGGTTTTTCGGGAAAACCATAATTTGCTGCCTTTGACTTGTCAAATTACGTATTCCTTTTAAAGGAGGCTTTTGCAATGGTGTTATTTTGATCCTGAAAAGACCCAGATGTAAAGGGGGTCTGACTTCAAACTTGACTTTGCTTATTCATCACCTTCATGCTGTGCTGTTTTAGACTTAAGAACAAAATGACAGAAAATATTAAAGTCTTAGACGTTAACTCTTAATTTCCCGATCCGTCTCTTTATTTTTAGACATTTCTCAGACTTGCCTGTATCTACTTCTAACATTGTATTTAGAACTGTGGCAGCTATAATCTCAGGATCTTGTCGCGCAGCATGAGATGAAAGGGTCGACATCATTTCCTCCCAATTTCTCCCACACGGTAGTTTGAAACACTTTTATCAAGTATCCTAATGATCATTCATGCCGATAATTATTCACTCCAATCTGTGATCTTTCTGCTTTCCTCTCAGTCCAACTTGCACCATTTACCTATATGATGCTTAGTCACTAGCCAGCGGTAATGGATAATCATTGGCTAATGGCACTGAGGTTACAGTAGGCAAATGATAAATAGCTGCTTCATTCCATTTGAAGTGTCTCCCTGTTTATCGGTCATTGAGACTGATGAGAGCGTATTAGATGCTAATGAAGTCCACACATGACTGAAGCCATTATTAATCTTGTTGAATGGAATTTATATGAATAAATGGCAGACTCCAAGGAGCTCTAATTTTAACTTGAAATCCTGAAGACGATGAGTGGGGAAATATTCGGTTTGTTTGTGGCCCAGGTTTGATGCTGAGAGGGAGAGAGAGTCACTCTTGTCTGTGGATCTGTTCAATTTCCACAGGAGTTAAAACAATTTAAACTGTTAGCAGGGCGAAACACTATTTTCAAGGTGACAGGGCCCGCTCTGTTTTTTAAAATAAATAAATGGATGCACAAATAAATAAATATCCTTTTCCACTCTGCAGACGAAGACACTCTTTCATCTTCAAGCAGGACTTGATGTGAAATCCCTCAGAAATTATTTGCAGCAAACATTGACTGGAGCGGGGAAGTGGGTAAGATATAATCCTCAACAAGCTCAACCAGCCTAACACTATAGAGCTGAGATATAACGATGCTGGATCACACAGCTCCACCAAAGCCACCGTGAGTCACACTGTGTCGCTGATGCATCAAAGAAAGACAACCTGTTTGAGAAGTCTCTCTACAAACAAATGGCGTATTTATTTATAGTTTTTCGCTTTAATTAATGTTGCACGGCATATTTTTATACGTACATATTTTTATTGAGCATGATAAAAATGTTTTGGGCTGGAAAGGAAAAAAAAAACATTGCTGATACTGTGCGTGTTTATCTGAGAAATTGATTCAGTGTCTAGCTTGATGTGTTTTCATCTGTTTATTTTGGGAGTATTTGCATACCATGCACTTGCTGGGTCAGAGTACGAGGCACATTGTCTACAATTTGAATATCTACCAACTGAGGGGGCGTATTCTAACTGAGCTTCTGGGACGTTGGCCAAGGGGGGAGGCATTGGTTTGGGAAGTGACCCAGGATGGTTGGCTCTGAAAATCAGTCAATGCTTCTTTTTCTTTTTTTTTTCTGTACCAATTCCAGGCCACAAAACAGTTTTGTGGCTAATATTTTTGCCAACTTTTATGGTCACTTAAAGTCTTTTCATAAAACTGATGTATTGACCAATTCAACTTTATTATATATACTGTGTGTGTTTGTGTGTACTTGTTTTTCTTTGTTGCTAGTTGCTAATCAATATAACACTAGTTTTATTGTACATTACGTTCGATTTACCTGTGTAAGCAAGATGCTGTCAAACAGTAGCTGTGTCTCGGCCTGATCCTTGGTGATGTCTGCGTTGGCGTTCATGCCAAAAATCTCCGGCGATGGGTTGAGCGGCAACGCCTTGGTGTACTCTATATAGCTGTTGTACTGCAGCAGAGACGCAGAAAACAGAGGGAGAGGAGAGAGGTAAACTAAAGGGACAATTTTTAACACGACGTCGGGAAACATCTCGAGTAATAACACTCACTGAAAAACAAGTCGGCTCCTTAGATTGCTGACATTTATTTTAATGACTATGTAAATGTGACTTCATGAATAAAAGATGTGGTTGGAGGGGGGCACAGTGCTGGAGAACAAAATGCCAAATAAAATGGTGCCCGCCATAGACTGCACTTGTGTTAACAAATATATCAACCCTCGCTGATGGTGGTTGCCTGCTGTGCCTTGTTCCACGCATTTTATCTCCTAATGACCTTTTAAAGGTAGCTCAACAACAGTGCTAAGGAACTAAGAGTCTTTAATGTGCTTAGTTTAAAAAACTAGCGAGTTTAAATTTCGTTGAGTTTACAAGGCAATGATAGTGGCAACAACTGATGGGAAATGTCTGCTCTGCCGCTCTAACTGAAAAACATCTACATGAGTGGGTGTGATGACATTATATAGGTAGTACTGTTGTGTTAATAAATACACAGCAGAACACACATGACAGGCCTTCATTTTGTATATGCTGAAAGCAACAAGGAGCCACTTAACAGTTAAATCTCACAAACTGGGTGAGTGACAAAAAGGTTTTCTAATAGAGCAAATTAAAATATCCTGGATAATAACATTGTATACAAAACATTAGCATTATTTTGTGTCACAGCCAAATCTAAACTAAATTTGGGATTTATTTTAATAAAACATCTTGATTGTAATATTTGTGTTCCCTTGTTTGCAGATTTTCTGTATTTCTTACATCTCCTTCAGCAGGTGCATAGTAGAGGCCACTGGGGTCAAATTTATAGTCAGGGTCCTCGATCATTTTTGAGGTGTAAAAGATAGAGAGGATTGTGCGCAGAGTTCTTCTGTCCCAGTCATCTGTTACCCGTCCACCATAGTTACACTCCCCGGTCATGTAACGTATGGCATCAAATGGCACTTCCTGTAAGAAGCAAGAAAAAACATTTTGCTAGTGGTCCTCTTTGTAAATTGTTAGTTATGTTGTGTACACTCAACCTCTGATACAGGAAACTAAACTGAAATTCAGTGTACGACCTCTGAGCAACACTTGGTTACAAGCTGAAAATGTCACTGTGTTCAAAAAAGATATCCTCAGTAGTTTATTTCGGCTGCTTTTTCTCAGCTAGAGCAAAGGAACTGCACATGGCGGAGGGTTGCGGTGCTATCTTTTTGAGGAAAAATGTCAAGAGGGTTTTTGAATATGGCTTATGAAAGTGAATACTTGAGCAGAGCAGAACCCACTTGTAAAAAACAGAACCTTTCTTACAGACCTGGTTGCTGAATACTGTATATACTTAGGAGTAGATCACAGATGTAAGTCTACATATGACTAGCTCTAGTTTTATTTTGTATCAGGAAGATAAACTCAATTTATATAGGTACTGTTTATATATGACAGAGGACGGATGTGTTAGTATGCACCAGTTTGTAATACTGTAATACAGTAACACATAATAAAATCATTCATGAAAGGAAATATCTTAAAACAAACAAACAAAAACACTACCTGGTACTGTTCCAGGAACATGTGTAGCTGCTGTACAGAGATCCGGAGGTCGGTCTCATTGAACTCATAAGGAATGTTCCAGCCTAAAGGTCCAAACTTTCTCCTCTCCTGGGCCAGGGCGTGGAAAAAACACAGGCCATACAGCAGCTTCTTGAACACAGCCTGAGAGATAGATAAGCAAAGATGAGGGTATGGTCTAAAATAAATGACTGCTGTTTGTTTGGTATTTCACCTGCTAAAAAAACACACCCACTAAAGCTAAAACACACCCACTCTTGCATGCACAGTAGATATGCACAGGAAGCCACCAAGACACACACACAGACATGTACACACACTGACCGGTTTGCTACAGCTGCCAAAAAATTCTGGGTCTGAAATGGGGTCCATTAAGAAGGAGCGTGCGATGTTGGCGCGAAGGCCCTTTGGAGCCTCGTTGGTCATCTTCACCCCATTCTGGAGCACGGCCACAGGGAAAGTAGGGGACGGGTAGCTGGTCAACCACAGTCTGAAGTCTGGGTGGGTGGTATCTGGGTTCAGTCCCTGCTCACGGCCACAATGTTCACAAATGAGTAAATACATCCACATTAAATGGAATAAATCAGCATTGTTTCATCAACCGAAGCTGTGTGTAGATGTGCGTGTTCTGACCTCGCAAACTCTCTCCAGTGTTGACATCCATGAAGTGGCCAAGTGGCAGTTCTGTAGGACTACCCAGGTGCCCTCTTTAATGCCTGTCTGAATCATACGCATGGCAATCGGACCCTGGCCTTGGCCCAGGGAGAGGGAGGTCAGCTTGTTACCAGTAAACCCCTGTGGGATAAGAACAGTGGTGCACACACACACACACACACACACACACACACACACACACACTCAGTTATGTACTGTAGCTGCTGTTTACCTTGGAAGGTGCCAAGAAATTTTCGGTGCTTTTAAGACCTATGTGGGAGCCTAGTAAATCAAGAGGATTCATTTCTCTTTTTTTTAGTTTGTACACACAGCAGCCTTCAAAGCTGCCAAATATTCCAGACGTCTCAGTACCTTTTCATCTCCAAACTTCAGCAAAGCAGCCATGGGGTCTGAGCCGGGGGAGAGGATGAAGATGAGGGGGGCACAGCAATGGCTGTCAACAAAGGCCTTACTTAGGTTGAAGGGTGGTGCTTCAATAAAAGGACGACCCAAACTGTCTGAAACGTATTCTTGTACCATGGGAATAACCTGGAAATTAATGAAACAAGTTGAGTATTTTTATTTTAAAAAAAGAACAAGAAAACAGACGTAATTCCTCACATAAGCTGACCTTATCTGGTCTGAGACAACGGATCACCAGCATTTTCTGAAACTTGCTCAGCTTCTCCTGCCACACGCCAG
The DNA here is from genome assembly GCF_022458985.1 of Mugil cephalus. Taxonomy (NCBI): domain Eukaryota; kingdom Metazoa; phylum Chordata; class Actinopteri; order Mugiliformes; family Mugilidae; genus Mugil; species Mugil cephalus. Next base: position 6,192,818 of record NC_061781.1, read on the forward strand.
GGAAAGGAGTCTGATGGGGGCTCTGTAAATATTGACAACACGCTTTGGATTCAGACCGTACGTAAACAGAAATTTTCTTCAAACTCTACTCATTTTAATTTGGTTTGGAATGAAGGGATGAAAAAAGGAATGCCCTTTGTCAAGGTTACCTTAAAGAAACATGGTGCTAAATACATTTTTTGGAGAGGCGAGATTAAGCAATGTAATTAAGTTCAAACACAAACAAGCTGTGATATGAACGGGAATGAGGAGAGTTACGCCAGGAGAGACCCACACACGTATGAAAAAGGAAATGCTGAGGAAAGAGAAAGGCGGTGGAACAGAATGAAAAAGCTTTGGGTACTGGGTCACAGCAAAATGTTTGATAAATATGTGGGACAAGCGTACCAGAGGAAGTGAGCAATGTTAGCGGGAACTTTAAGAATTATTTCCCTCAGGCTATTTGCCAAGAGCCTTCTGGCTGTGTGTGTTGGCAGGTGCTTTGAGACGGATACACCTATTTAGGGTCTCCTGGGGATTTTCTGTGTGAACAGAGGTGTGTTAGCGTGTGTGAGTCTGAGTGCATGCGTGCTTGATTGAACAGCTGCTCTTGCATCAAGATTCAATAAATGTGAATTCTACAACTGGAACAAACTACATTTAATTAGACAGAAGTGTTGTGGCTGATTCCGTTGATTATAAATCAAAGATGGTGTGTGTGTGTGTGCGTGTGTGTGTGAGAGACAAGAGACAAGCATGCACGGAGCACACGCGTTTGTGATCACCCCACACTGATTAAACAGCTGTTCTTGTATCTAGATTGCATAGATGTGACTAGCACAACAGGGACTGAATAGATTTAATTAGATAAAACTTCAATTTTGGACTCTTTAGAATTCAAAGATGGAGTGTCTATGTGCATCATCTATACTTGACAGGCAAATTATTCTCCTCTCCCACTTTAATTTCTCTCTCCTTTGTCTCTGCTGCATTGCATTTAAACTAACAAAATGGTGTAATTTGATGTGAAAAAATAAAAATATAAAAATAAGGAGATGTCGCTAAAATTCCTTGTATTCACTGATTCAGGGAAAAAATGCAATTATGCAAATTCACACAAAAGACCAAGGAGGTAGCGTACTGTATTATCGATTAGAAAATACAGCAATCAGGCATAACTTTATGACCACTGACAGGAGAAATAAATAACATTGACCATCTTGTGACAATTCAATGTTCTGCTGGGAAACTTTTGGATGTGACATTCATGTGGATGTTACTTAGACATGTAGCACCCACCTAGACCAGACTAGACCCCCCCCACCCCATAACAATGACACTCCTTGATGGCAGCAGCCACCCCCAGCAGGATGCAGCCTGACAATTCACTAGATCTCAAACTGATCTGTGGGATAACCCCTCCCCTAAACACAATTCAATTCAATTCAGTTGGAACCATAGGACCCAAAGACGTCCACTAACAACATTCTGTTTCCAGACACCACAGGACACCCTAAGAAGTCCATTCTCTGATGAGTCACAACTGTTTTGGAGGCGCAAGGGAGAACTACACAATACTAGGAGGGTTATAATGTTATGACTAATTGGTGTATATGATGCACATTGGTGTATGGGGCTGTGAAGGGGCTGTGGCATATTCAGTCACAACACTATTGGTGGAAGAAGGAGCTTTATCAGTATTCCAGGGTTCGACTGAGGAACCTGCTGAGCTAAAGCTAAAGCTAAAGCATGTGCAGAAGTTGGCCTGTGGGTCTTGTGCTAAATGCACTTCATCTCTGACTAAAATAGATTTTGCTGAGGTTTGCCTACACTACTATACCATATACCACTATATACTTATGTGACTTACGGCTTCAATAATAGTTCTATAAGTTTTCATACTTTTGTCTCTGACTAGTTCTGTTAAGCTTGTTTTATTTTGTATTATTATTATTTTTTTAATGAAAAATAAGTCGATGCAACTTACTGGGCTGTCATATACAGATTTCCATTCATTTCTGAGCTGAGTCAGGGCCTGACGCAGACCTTTGAAACTTTCCATCTCATCCACGCGGCATATCTCGTCCCAAGACTTCTTCGGGAGCCAGGTGCAGGGATTTGAGTGGGGGTTATCCAGGCCAACACCACCCGTTAGAAGGAAGCGCCACTCCCCCTCATCCACCTACAACATCAAGTGAAGTGTTTACCCAGTTGTGGAAAGACCAGAACTGATTAACTAGTTTGTGGATGAAAATATTGGCGATTGTCTCTGGGTGACATTTTTTATGCAAATGCAAGAAAAAAAGATACAAATAAACTAAAGCAATGATTAAGAGGACAGATTCAGCGTAATGAAACAAACCACTGTGTCTGATTAGCTAATCATTTACTAAGAAACCAAAAAACAATATTGGATGTGTTCTCTTCCATGGATTGTGTTTCAAAGCTGTGCAAGGGTGTGTGTTTTCCTACCTGCTTGTTGTGCATGAGCAGACTGACATTGAGGCAGAAGGAAAAGAGCAGCTTATCCTTCTCAAACAGCGAGCGACACACATTGACATAGAGTGTGTAGGTAAAGTGGTCTCTCAGGATCTGCAGTCTGAAGAAATACATAGAAATTTAATCATGTTGTTCAGTAGAGTATACATTCAAACTGAACTCACAAACTTAATCATGCACTATTATTGGATAGGAAACTTAAAGCAGTGGTTTGGTCACTTTAATAAGTGACTTGCAGGAATTAGTATTGTGCTCGTCAGGTCTGCTTACCTCTGATCCAAATCCTCACTCTTGTCTGAGCTGTCAATGGAGCTGATGAAGAGGTTAATAAACCAGGTGAGGGAGTATTGGTACATAGGTTCGATGTTAGCCAAGTCAGCAATGGTGAAGAACAAGATGGCAGAATGCCTGGCAATGGGTGTGTAGCCCATGCGGGTTTCATCAATCTTCTGCTCTGTCACCTCAGCTACAGCCTGCTTCTCTGTGATTTCATTGGCCAGCACCTTGGAGCAGGAGAGGATCTTGACGGCCGTCTCATCCTCCAGAATGTTGCCCTCAGAGGAAGAAAGCACCTCTAAGATTTTGTCCTCAATCTCCTTCAGTTGTCTGACAAAAATGCAAACCCAATTAGAAACGTCTACATATTTCACATTTTATTTAACTGGATGAAATACTCTGACTTGAGTATTGATTGTGTTACCGTACCTTTTGTTGTCTGCACCTTGTAGGATGAGAGCTTGTTTCTCTTCTTCCAGATCAGGCCTCTCCCGAGCCACCACGATGCCCAGCAGCTGATCTTGGATGCCCTCTGGGGTTATCATGAAATTTAGCAGTGTCACCTACACAACAGAGAACATACTCACAGAGATACAGAATACAAACATACAATAAGCATGTATGTGTGTGTACGTGTCCGGGGTTGTCTTGGGCCACCTTTGCTCTCAGTCATTAAAACAAAGTACTTTATAGTGCAGAATTAATCACTTTGGCTTCAGTGCTGTTCTACTCACTAACCTCCTTGCCAGTCAATTACAGTAACCACTCTAGTCTTGGCAAAGTACAGGTAGGATGCATTTACTTTTTTTTCTTTTCAGTAAAAAGGTGTTGCTGCTCAGAGTGTAGGAGTGTCTTTTACCACAGCTGCAGTCATCCTGCTTTGCACTTACCCAGAGGTTAAAAGCCTATATCTGCTATCTACTCTCCGCCCTAATAAACGAGTGCACTTCTCTGGGGTCTAATTCCATTTCTATTGATGCTGTGGACCCACTCAGCTGGTGGTAAAGACTCGGAGCCTATATAAATCTCCAGTTTGTCCTTATCACACATACACCCTCCTTCTGTGCTTCCCTTAGTCCCTTGAGTTCCTTAACGGTTGGTTTTCAAGCTGCTCACCCTCTTGTACTTGGAACTATTGCATTTCAAATAGGGTTTAATGGGAATAATGGAAGCATCATAGTGTAATGTACTGTAGGCAAAAAAAGACTTAGGCAAAAATGAAGAAGAAGAATTGAGCCAGTTGTGAAAAATGAGTTGAATCAATCTAATAGCTGCCCATAAAGAGCCGAGCCCCTGCAAATAGATGCTTGAAATGTGATCTTCAGTAATGCTTTCCAACCCCTTGCCTCTCTGTAATGCAATTTCCTTTAATGCTCCTTTTCTTGGAATCTTTTTTTTCTTATTTTTTGGCGGTTGGGAAGGGGTTCCTTGGGAAGATGATATCCACGGACAAAGATTCATTGTGTTGAGGTAAAAAAAAAAAGGGCAGTCATTTAAAAGGTATCATGCAATATTAAATAAAGGCAAAGCAGGGCTTATGTGTCATCAGGAAAAACAGACTGCAAACAAATTGCTATCATATCAGAAAATCTAATCGTGAATTCTAAGCAGTGAAGTCTTGCCTGTAACAATGTACAACTTACATAGTGCAAAGGGAAAATACATTGCTCCACATTAGTTTACAGTTAATGATAAAATTCTAGATGGCACAGCAATCGTTTTTCACTAAAATTAACTTTAAATACAAAAAAATGCAGATGTCTGTGTTGGTTCTTGCAAGTACTTATATTTGATTATATTATTATGTCGGCAGAATTTCTGTTGTAGAAGAGAGATCTATGACTGCGGCAGGATTGAAGGTTACTGGCACCATCTGCGTGGAAGAGGTTTGTAGAAAAGCTATGGAAAAACCCACAAGGCTCATTACATGGATGCAACACTGACACCTGCCGCAAACGACGCTGGTGTATGGTTATTGTGGGGATTTGCTATGCTATGCTTCATGACTATTCCCTGTCAAAAGGTGTGTGAGTGCCTATCTATTAGAGTGTGTGTGCATGTAGTGTGGGTGTGAATAAGACTTGCAGCAGTGGGACTAACCAGACACAGGCGTATTTAGAATGACTATAACAAAGCTAATTTACAGTGGCTTGGCACTGATGTGCATTCAGAGTTGGCAAAGTTGTCTGATCCCTTTTATCAAAAGGTATCAAGCTGAAAAAGTGAAATTGGAGATGGGCTCTCATAGCAAGTACTCACAGTACTGAAACTGTTTTAATTAAAAATGTTTTCTTGTCCAAAGTAGACTACCAGTCAAAAGTTTGGACAAACTTTCTCACTGAATTGAATGAGATGGTGTGTCCAGACCTTTGACTGGTGCTTATGTATGTTGTTAAATTCATTTTCAAATGTTGTCACTTCATTGATTA